>NC_134269.1:172146185-172453685 GCF_031893055.1 Leptodactylus fuscus | reverse complement strand
ATGCAGAAGTCATTCTATTTTTCTTTCAAAGTCTTATAGACTTTCATTGATCTAAAGCATCAGCGTAGATGAAAGATCCGGACATTCCCAGCTGCCTGAATAAACACATTGAAGTGACTGGGTACGAATGGCATCTGTGAAATGCGGACATGTAAATAAGGCCTAAGTAAGCTCATTTTCATTTATTTTACACATCCCAAGCCTCCCTACAGGTTGTTCCTGGTTGTTCTTGGAGCCGGGAAGGATTTTTTTCCCCTGAAATTGGACAATTGGCACGAGCCTCATGGGGTTTTTTGCCTTCCCCTGGATGAACACTGTAGGGATTGTAGGGTTATAGGTTGGACTTGATGGACTAATGTCTTTATCCAACCTCATCTACTATGTAACTATGTAACATTGGGCTTCAAAGTGTGGTTAAAAAGAAATGATAAATCTGTAGGACACAATAGGTACTATAGAATTGTAGACATTTAGCTTTGAGGCAGCCATCTGATGTTGACATTCAAGTCATAGCTTAAGTTGACCAATTAATTGTATAATAACCGAAACCAAACTTGCGCATGGTGGTTGTTTCGGTTCAGTTATTACAGTATGTCTCACACTGCCAGGTCATTTCAGGCCAACACTTTTTATTTACTGACATGGGAGGCTCTGGGCAGCCGTTGTTTGACATATACTGTGTTCCCTGATAACTCTTGGCCCTTGGCACTTTCACACTGCAGGAGTAGTATTGCTGTGAACACATTACCTCTGCTCTGCATTTGATCACATGGCCATTGACTATTAGATAAGTCGCTATTAGAGATGAGCGAACACTAAAATGTTCGAGGTTCGAAATTCGATTCGAACAGCCGCTCACTGTTCGAGTGTTCGAATGGGTTTCGAACCCCATTATAGTCTATGGGGAACATAAACTCGTTAAGGGGGAAACCCAAATTCGTGTCTGGAGGGTCACCAAGTCCACTATGACACCCCAGGAAATGATACCAACACCCTGGAATGACACTGGGACAGCAGGGGAAGCATGTCTGGGGGCATAAAAGTCACTTTATTTCATGGAAATCCCTGTCAGTTTGCGATTTTCGCAAGCTAACTTTTCCCCATAGAAATGCATTGGCCAGTGCTGATTGGCCAGAGTACGGAACTCGACCAATCAGCGCTGGCTCTGCTGGAGGAGGCGGAGTCTAAGATAGCTCCACACCAGTCTCCATTCAGGTCCGACCTTAGACTCCGCCTCCTCCGGCAGAGCCAGCGCTGATTGGCCGAAGGCTGGCCAATGCATTCCTATGCGAATGCAGACTTAGCAGTGCTGAGTCAGTTTTGCTCAACTACACATCTGATGCACACTCGGCACTGCTACATCAGATGTAGCAATCTGATGTAGCAGAGCCGAGGGTGCACTAGAACCCCTGTGCAAACTCAGTTCACGCTAATAGAATGCATTGGCCAGCGCTGATTGGCCAATGCATTCTATTAGCCCGATGAAGTAGAGCTGAATGTGTGTGCTAAGCACACACATTCAGCACTGCTTCATCAAGCCAATACAATGCATTAGCCAGTGCTGATTGGCCAGAGTACGGAATTCGGCCAATCAGCGCTGGCTCTGCTGGAGGAGGCGGAGTCTAAGATCGCTCCACACCAGTCTCCATTCAGGTCCGACCTTAGACTCCGCCTCCTCCGGCAGAGCCAGCGCTGATTGGCCGAAGGCTGGCCAATGCATTCCTATGCGAATGCAGACTTAGCAGTGCTGAGTCAGTTTTGCTCAACTACACATCTGATGCACACTCGGCACTGCTACATCAGATGTAGCAATCTGATGTAGCAGAGCCGAGGGTGCACTAGAACCCCTGTGCAAACTCAGTTCACGCTAATAGAATGCATTGGCCAGCGCTGATTGGCCAATGCATTCTATTAGCCCGATGAAGTAGAGCTGAATGTGTGTGCTAAGCACACACATTCAGCACTGCTTCATCAAGCCAATACAATGCATTAGCCAGTGCTGATTGGCCAGAGTACGGAATTCGGCCAATCAGCGCTGGCCAATGCATTCTATTAGCCCGATGAAGTAGAGCTGAATGTGTGTGCTAAGCACACACATTCAGCACTGCTTCATCAAGCCAATACAATGCATTAGCCAGTGCTGATTGGCCAGAGTACGGAATTCGGCCAATCAGCGCTGGCTCTGCTGGAGGAGGCGGAGTCTAAGGTCGGACCTGAATGGAGACTGGTGTGGAGCGATCTTAGACTCCGCCTCCTCCAGCAGAGCCAGCGCTGATTGGCCGAATTCCGTACTCTGGCCAATCAGCACTGGCTAATGCATTGTATTGGCGTGATGAAGCAGTGCTGAATGTGTGTGCTTAGCACACACATTCAGCTCTACTTCATCGGGCTAATAGAATGCATTGGCCAATCAGCGCTGGCCAATGCATTCTATTAGCGTGAACTGAGTTTGCACAGGGGTTCTAGTGCACCCTCGGCTCTGCTACATCAGATTGCTACATCTGATGTAGCAGTGCCGAGTGTGCATCAGATGTGTAGTTGAGCAAAACTGACTCAGCACTGCTAAGTCTCTGCATTCGCATAGGAATGCATTGGCCAGCCTTCGGCCAATCAGCGCTGGCTCTGCCGGAGGAGGCGGAGTCTAAGGTCGGACCTGAATGGAGACTGGTGTGGAGCGATCTTAGACTCCGCCTCCTCCAGCAGAGCCAGCGCTGATTGGTCGAGTTCCGTACTCTGGCCAATCAGCGCTGGCCAATGCATTCTATTAGCCCGATGAAGTAGAGCTGAATGTGTGTGCTTAGCACACACATTCAGCTCTACTTCATCAGGCTAATAGAATACATTGGCCAATCAGCGCTGGCCAATGCATTCTATTAGCTTGATGAAGCAGAGTGTGCACAAGGGTTCAAGCGCACCCTCGGCTCTGATGTAGCAGAGCTGAGGGTGCACAAGGGTTCAAGTGCACCCTCGGCTCTCCTACATCAGAGCCGAGGGTGCGCTTGAACCCTTGTGCAGCCTCGGCTCTGCTACATCAGAGCCGAGGGTGCGCTTGAACCCTTGTGCACACTCTGCTTCATCAAGCTAATAGAATGCATTGGCCAGCACTGATTGGCCAGAGTACGGAATTCGGCCAATCAGCGCTGGCCAATGCATCCCTATGGGAAAAAGTTTATCTCACAAAAATCACAATTACACACCCGATAGAGCCCCAAAAAGTTATTTTTAATAACATTCCCCCCTAAATAAAGGTTATCCCTAGCTATCCCTGCCTGTACAGCTATCCCTGTCTCATAGTCACAAAGTTCACATTCTCATATGACCCGGATTTGAAATCCACTATTCGTCTAAAATGGAGGTCACCTGATTTCGGCAGCCAATGACTTTTTCCAATTTTTTTCAATGCCCCCAGTGTCGTAGTTCCTGTCCCACCTCCCCTGCGCTGTTATTGGTGCAAAAAAGGCGCCAGGGAAGGTGGGAGGGGAATCGAATTTTGGCGCACTTTACCACGTGGTGTTCGATTCGATTCGAACATGGCGAACACCCTGATATCCGATCGAACATGTGTTCGATAGAACACTGTTCGCTCATCTCTAGTCGCTATGTTCCTTCCAATCGGAATAATAAAATGTGACAACAGCATGCTCCTCTGGCAATGGAAACTTAAGTGTTGCAGCACGGTGGCTCATTGGTTAGCATGTAGCCTGGGTTCAAATCCTGCTAAGGACAACATCTGCAAAGAGTTGGTATGTTCACCCCATGTTTGCATGGGTTTCCTCTGGGTACTTTGGTTTCCACCCGCACTACAAAGACACACTGATAGACAACATAGATTGTGAGCCCTACATGAGACAGTGGCTGACAATGTCTGTAAAACGCTGCGGAATATGATGGCGCTATACATGTGAGCATAGTAAATAAGAGTTAGCAACAGAAGTGTAGCTCTTTTTTTTTGTACCACCAGATATATGTGAAACACAGCCTGCATGGGAGAACTATTACAGTAAATAATTGCCACCACTGGCTTAGAACATCCTGCTCATATGCCAGCACCACTCTGTGCACATCTGTATAACAGCCGATCTATATATTATATTACACACCATCTTTGTATGCCCGCTATGTATACCTGGGGTGTGGCATGTAAAAATGGAGTAGGCGAAAATAACCGTTTGTTAGGTAAAATGTCATAAAAAAAAAAAAAAACATAGGTAAAATAATTAATGGTAATTTTGGTTTAGTTTATTTTCACCCAGCCCTAAGCATAACTAGATGTATAAAATTATTATTATTATTATTATTATTATTATTATTATTATTATTATTATTATTATTATTATTATTACTACTACTACTACTATTAATACATTTTTGTTTATATAGCACCAACATATTCCACGGCACTGTACAATTTGTAGGGTTCAAGTACAGCCAAAAAGACACATTACAAAGAAATAGTCAGCTCACACAATGGGACTGAGGGCCCTGCTCGCAAGAGCTTACAATCTATGAGGTAGAGGGGGTGACACAAGAGGTAGCAGGGGCGGCATTGCTTATACAGAGGTCAGACAATTTTGTAATAGAGGTTACTGTCTTTACACAAACCTAAAACTTTAGGAGCCGTCAACAGTCATGTCCTTTAACATGCGGATGGTACCTGGACATATAATGTTAGCCTGAAAAGACTTAAAGGATCCTCTAGCACATAAAGACATTATTCTTATTATTATTATTATTATTATTATTATTATTATTATTATTATTATTATTATTATTACTATTATTATTAATGTCACATCGTACAAAGATAAAAGTTATAGTTTCTTTGAATTAGGGCTTGGGAGATGTAACTCATGCATGGTTGAGATGTAAAAAGATAAGTAACTTATTTATGGTTGAAAGAAAGGGTAAAACTTGACAGAAGAGGACAGCTTGGGAAATATATAGACTGTTAATATTTGGAGTAACACCGTACTATATGGTAAACATTTGCAATGCTACGGCTTCCGAAACAAACCCCTGACATGCTCTGTGCAATGGATGAGGCTATATTCTGACTTGTAAACTGTTCTCAAAGCTGTATAATGTCTTTATCATGCAAAGACCTGAAGGATAAGCACTTGGAAAGAGAACAATTACCATCAAATTTCAAAACTCAATAAAGTTTCTCAGGTGACTTGCCAAGAGAATCCTTTTGATGAGATTTTCAGCTGGTAACATCTAAACTCTTAATTGGGAAGATAATAAACATGCGAAAAAGCATGCCATTCTGTTAATATACCCCTCCGGAGGGGGAAAACTGCCTAAGCCATGATAACAAATCTGTGCCAATTTACACAGGAACAGCTGGGGTACAAAGATTTCTTTTATTTTAATAATCAAAGCCAGCAAGTGGAAACAGGTTAAAAAAAAAAAGACAAAAAATACATATACAAATGAACCAAAAATTTGATGATCAAATGCGAAATGTGAAAATGTTAAATGAAACTTAATATAACTTTTATTGTCATACAAATTATAACAAAACAACAACTTGTTGTATGTATTAGATATTTTAGAAAAATGCAATGTTCTACAAAATAAGATTGGCATTGAGTATTGCCCTAGGTAACTTCTAACCTCCTCCAGGTCTTCTACTATCTTCTCAATTGACTTACAAAAATGAAGAAAGGAGTTTTATTTTCTTGTCTTAAATAAAGATTATTTTTCTATCATATTTGAGAACCAAGAACTCACAATGGTTAATCATCTGTGACTTTGTTCTTCCAGATGTTACAGCCTTCAGTCACTTAAAAGAATAAATTCAGCAGTATTGGGGGAGGGGGGAAAGACTGAGGAGACGTTATAGCTTAGAGAAGTGAGAAGAAGGAAGAGGTGAAAGGAGTGACCTCAGCGTAGAAGTGAATGATGTCACAGCATAGTTTGTTATGATGTGACAGTGAACACGCAGAAGACTATAGCAAATGTTTCATGATATTTTATTGAATGTTCATAGATCTATAATTTGTATCTTTTCTGTAGATCTACCCTGAAGAAGTAGAGCAAATTGAGAAAATTGAGATTTCAAGGAAAAATTTAATGGATCCTCTGACCAAGCATTCTCTTCTTAGACATTTGTCATATATTCACAGAATATTCAATCTCTTAGGTGATGGTCCTACCTAGATGACCAGCAGCCATATTGAGAACAGGATTCCTGAGTCCTATGTCCCATCTGATGAGGTGACCAACCATGACCCATTCGGCTGGGTAAAAAACAGAAAGGTGTTTGATTACAACTCCCCCAAGGTGAACTTTACAAGTAGAGTTTGATGCACACTTGATAAAGGGGTAGTCCAAACCCCCAAAACGCATTGTGTGTTATATTGATGTTTGTCTGGAATAAAGAGTTCTGCTACTCATTTCCTTTGAATTCATGCAGTCCTTCGTCTTCTGGTCCGAACAGTTGTATTCTCCACACACCGGTGTTTCGATGACAACAGTGATCCAGTTTTGGTTGGTGGCTCTCACACAACCCCAAATGGTGAGGAGCCATCTTGTCTCACTCTTTTACATTCTCAATCATAATGCACGATGCACGGTTTGGTGCTTTTGTTTTACTGTTTTATACATGTGTTTGAGTCTCTTCATTTTGCTTTGCGGAAGTTAAGGAAACAGACAAGCAGCTATGTTTGGCTCTTATACTTCTATGTAAATGAATGAAGATACAAGGCCCTTGGACTTCCTCCTCTCTATCCCTTCCCTGCCTGGAAGTAGTTTCAGAAGCCACAACTCAGATGGATCAGAGGGTATACTCTATAAATTGTCTGCAAACATAAAAAAGTCCATCGCTGTAAGGGCGAAGAGGAATCTAAGCACAAGAGAAAGCTTTCATAAAAAAATTAGTTATTGTTAATATGCATATCTGTAAGCAAAATTGTAATCAGTGTCACAGTCAAATAAAGTGGCTTATGGAAAAGAATGAAAGCAATTACACACTTTAACTATTAAAATTCAATTAATTCTAAAAAATACCGGTCTCTAGTCAATCCATACAAAATCCTGAATGAGCATTTTTAATCAAAACATTGATTAAAATGCATTTAATTGGACTGGGAGTGCAATGTTGATTGTTATGCCGAACATATGGGACTTAGCAGAGTTGCTTTAGTAGTCGCACATTACCATTTTAATCATTCATGACTGATTGTATTTCTTTGTTTATATTTTAAAAATTGACTTGAACAGTATTCGCACTGCTGTTATACTTTGATTTCATAATTTCTTTTAAAATGTGGCAGTGCTGATGTATTTCTTGACATTTTCCTCTCGTAAGTTCTGGGTATTAATAATGAGATATTTACGGCTCGTGACAAAGTAAGTTGAAACAGTAGTTAAAATTAAATTCCACTTTAATATGACTAAATCTTAGAACAGTAAAAATGTCAGGAGAATTATGGTACTTTTTTTGTCCTTACTTTAAGATGCATTACTACTTGAGAACTGCATTCTGCAGACCACAATCCCATCTAATAAGATGGTCACCCAACACCCAGGAGGAGAAGAAATGGAGGGTAAGCCATACACGTGATTGACTCTGTCCATTTTATTCTGAGGGAACAAGCAAACATCCTTGGCTGCTTCCATAATTCCCAGTTAATTGAATGGACATAAATATACATGAACTGCTTCCTCTCCATTGTATTTCAGAAAATATGTACTTTTTTGTGGTGGATATATAATGGTATGGCTCTCTGTAGAAACTGAAACTGAAACTGGCAGAGAGAAAAGTCTCCCGTGCAGGACTTTATTCTCTGCTGATTTATCTACAAAGGAGTTTCATATGGAGACTCTGACATAGATGCCACTGAAGCCTCAGCTGACAGATTTGCTATGATAGAATGACTTGACTTTTAGGCTAAGGCCCCACGGGACGACACGCAGCAGGAGAAGCACTGCGGGAAAAACTGTGGGAGGAACGCTTCGCAGTTCTTTCTGCAGAGCTTTAAATAGAAAGTTCACATTGTTTTCCTCTGCAAACTTTCTGTTACAATTATATCTATGGGGAAGCCGCCTGCGTTTCCATAGATATAATTGACATGGTGCAATTTCCAAAACCGTGCCAGTTTTGGAAATTACAGCGTGTCTGCACTTGCAGTTTCTACTGCAAAGTGGGCATGGGATTTGCAAGGATTCCATCCACTTTGCCATTACTATAAAACTCCATGATTTTTCCCATTGTTTTTCCGGTGCGGGAGAATTGCGGCATTTCCTGACCGTGGGTCCTTGGCCTTAAAATGGTTTTGTTCAGTGGGCTCATCCAAGAAGATACCCTTAACATTACACAACAGTAAGTATAAGACTTACATTACAAATATCCCTACAGATGGATTATACTATAAAGATACATACAGATTAGAGGTGAGCGAGTAGTGTTCGATCGAGTAGGTGCCCTCACATGCGCAGTTGGCTCTGCTCAGGCGTCGGGCCGGGCAGAGCCGACTGCGCATGTCCGCGCATGACCGTGCATGCACAGTCGGCTCTGCCTAGGCCCCGATGCCTAGGCAGAGTGAATTCCAGCCGAAAGAAGACGCGGGGACGCTGCGTCGGGAGAAGACTTCAAGGAGAATCCAGCCCGACCATCACTTGTGGACTTGGTAAGTATAATTTTATCGAATTTTGCGTACCCCTGAAACGAGCCTTTCCCCCCATAGACTATAATGGGGTTTGAAATCCGTTCGAACAGTCGAACAGTGTGCGGCTGTTCGAATTGGATTTCGACCTCGGACATTTTAGTGTTCGCTAATCTCTAATACAGATATCTCTTGAAACCAATTCCAATACAATATTGGGACTGCTAGCAAAACCCTTTACATACTACTGGGCAGCCACATGCAGACACATATGGTATAGATGACTGGTGATAAAATCTCACGCAACCCTGTTGTTTTGAAAAGCTTGTCATCTTGTGACACACATACCTAGATATATCCATGCAAGAGGAGCAACTCATACATTTAGTATATGCATGAACAGATTCTACGTAACATGACATGGGGTCCTACTGGTTACGGTTTATAATGTAAACTTCTATGCATTCCTTTATTTTAGATAAGCGTTTAACTTATGTCACTGGAAGAATAACATATTCAGCTTTTTATTTTACAGAAATCTCGATAGACAGTGCTATAAAACAGTATAAATTCATTGTTTTTTAAAAGGTACAGCTCTATGTACAGGCAATGTACGCAAGGGCACTGCCAAAAGGAAATCTGTCAAAGGTGAGAAATTTCTGTCCTACTGCTGTTTGGATTGTTGCCTAAATGTATTTTTTTGTTTTGTTTTCACAGATTTATTCTCATCATTTCACATGTAATTGCTTAGCATTCCCTTGGGTCAATGTTGCACACAGGCTGCAGCATCTTTTTTGGAAATCAAAAGTCGAATTTTCTGCTAGGTTTTATTAGCATTGGGAAAAGGTTGTCTCCCAGCCTGTACTTTGCAGGTAAATGCTCCAGGCATATGAGATATCGCACTGATTAAGGTGCCAAATGGTCTCTAATCACATTAAAATGAAATGTGACCACTGCTCACCAAAATAGGGACGTAACTGTCACCTTTTCTCTTTCCCAGTAATAGCAATATCTATCTGGTAATGTGACTGTCTATTTATATTTCAGACACAATGAAAAGACTGGTATTTGACAGATCTCATTACAATATGGATCAGCCTGTCTGGAATTACCCAGAACATCAAAACAAGTATTCTGCATAAAGGTAGATATATAGATCAAGTACTTTCTGGGTCCAGGACTCTTTAAATATGGATACAATACCCATTATACAAGAATTGCCCTACTTTTCTCATTGCACAAGAACATTGTTATAATTGTTGAACAGCTGCACATTTCAGAGTCGCAAAATTCCGACAAAACTCTATTTATAAAACCTGCCTTACCGTATACAAGCAAACTTGTTTGATGTTCCTATAAAAGTTTGAGTAGGCTAAAGTGAATCATGCGATTCTAGAATCTTTTTATTGGTATACATAGAGGAAAGTGGCGTCATAGCAGGTGTGGGGAAGTTAGCTCGGTAGGAGCAGTCAAGACAGGGACACAAACATTCAGCAAACTGGTTTATTTAGAAAAACAACTGGGAAATAAATAAACCTTGACTTCAGGCACAAAATGAGCAAAACAAAATACAGCCTTAACTTCAGGCAAAAACAAAATAAAATCCTGCTCGTCTGAGCAACTAACTAAACAGAACTGATAACCTAACTATACATGTGGCTTACTTCCAGCCACACGAACAAACCAAGCGCAATATTGATTCACCGGACTCAGGGTTACAGGACAGAACCATACACCTCCTTTCACCTCATGGACCTGCAGTGGCCTGCAGGCTCTGCATACTTTTTCTGGCCCAGTAATGAGCCAAGGATCTACACCTGGTCTGAGGCCTACTCCAGATCCGCCTTGGACCTCACATATGTCAGAAACCTGGTGCTGATATATCTGGACTCCAGCACTCTGCCTGTCACCTTTTCGCACAGGGAACTAAATGAAACCTGATTGTGGTGTTTCACCACCCAAAAATTTGCCTTTTGGGCAATCCTTCATCCTCTTGTTCCAATAGATGGTCTGATTCTATGATATGTACATTACATCCTTGATATATTAAAGTTACTGTATGAATTCTCAACAGAAAGCAATTTCGAATTACATTTGATGGTTTACCTTTGTCAGCCATTGTTATACCATCCACCCCAAAATTCACAGAGAACACAACACAGTATACAATAATCATAAACTAGTGTTCAGTGAATAGTATACGAATCCTAGATTCGAATACCTCTTCTCCCATAGGAATGAATGGGAACGTCCGATCGTGAAAGGGGTCAAGCGCCGGTGGCCGGCGCCTTCAGCGCGCCAGCTGCTCCCATTCAATCCTATGGAGCGAGGTATTCGAAACTAATTTTGTAATCTTTAATAATTTAGAAAAAAAGATTATGCACTTACATGCTGTAATAAAATGGAGATAGAGCGTTCACAAAACCCTGCAAAATACATAGAACTTGCACAATTTCTTTTTACCTACGTCTATGGTTTGGCGCACTTGGCACAACTTAAGTGTTACCCGATTTTTTCAGCAAAATGATACTTTCACGCTTGTGCCCAAAGTGTCTAGAAAATGCCAGGAGCTAGTAATTGTCTTGTTAAACAATGAGTGAAATGGTTAAGATGGATTATGTAGAAGATTTCATATGTCACATTTCATTAGGGGTTTAGCGGGATGAACTGTAGATTGCTCATGTAGAATATATGTGGCAGATGATGTTGTGAATTGCTCACAATGGCCTTAAATTATCATTCGAGATTGCTTTAATCTTTCCGATGATCATATACAGAATACAAAATTACATTACAAAAAATATTTTTTTTTCAAAAATTCAATTTCTGAAAGAAAAATCAGAAAACGACATTTTAGTATTTTTTGTTCCCCTTTTTTTTACACTGTAGCTGAATACAAAGATAATATGTAAAAATGGAAGATTATTCTAGCAGTATATTATAAAATCTAAATCACTTGCCAGTATCTTCTATGATGCATATTATATTCTTACGCCATATAATTTAGTGGCAAACTCCAAAGTGTACTTGGGGATAAAACTATTCCCAGGCACAAGGTTACCTCTGAAGGCTGCACAATGAATTAAACTAAAAGGGGTTCAAGCTAAAGTGAGATTTTGTCAAATTCAGATCATTTTTGCCTCTTCCCTGCTGTCACAAAAGACATGCAATTACAACACTTAGCTCTTTCTTGGAATTTAATGCTTTCTGTGCCACTTTCCTATCTCGTCACAATAGGAAGATTGCTTCCAAATTGAAATAATTGAATGCCTTTGCAATTTCCACTTTCATTTTTAGTGTGAGCTAAACAGTATTTAAGTTGGAATACTGCATTTATGTTAAATTCATCTAATGTAACAGTTGAGATCTGCCTATACTACAATTTTTTGCTGTTGGAACTGTAGAGGATGCATTGTGTATTACAGATTGCCTTGGCTACCAATCAAGGACTTGATGTATGATATTACATGGCTGGTATTTTTTTTTTTTTTTAATGGTTGTATGTTCTTGTGATCCAAGTAAGATGTTTGGCCAATGTTGTAAGTGTTGCTAGTTGCAGTGAACCCTAGTGGTAAAATCAGACTGGATCCCTAAGAGAATCGGGACTGGTGGAGGTAACTGTTTTGGGCCACCAAGAACTTTACCAATATTTGGGCAGTATTATTTGTACACTGAAATGCAATTTTTAATGTGATGGTAATACTCTGTGGCCATGTTGCTATTGTATGGCCACTATACAGTGGTTTTATATGAATATTGTATAAAGTTATTATTTAGTTATTGGCTCAGATTTACTAATACTTATACACCAGATTTATCACAGTGGCTGATGCTGGAAGATAAATCTTGCGTACCTCTACACTGTCTAGTCTACTACTTTGAGACAGAATTTTTCTACACGTTTTGGCGCATTGTGGCATACTTAAGCCACGCCCTTTTTCTGAGAATCCATACCCACCCAGCATGTCAAAAATGTTTAGCCCAAACAAGGTGCGCCACATCACACTAAACATGCGCCATGTTTATTCCAATGTAATTGTAACTGGAATAGTCAATCTGAGCCATTGTATTACGGTATTATTATTATATTACATTTACTTGTATGGCATTATTTACTATCTTTTTAAAATATATGGCTATATTTGGATTTAAACTTTCAGATAAAAAGTGAAAACAATGTGTATATATGTCAACGCATGTTTATGTAAAAGAATTTATGACCAGAATTTCTCAGTCTTATTTTAATTCAATGCATCAACCCACCAGGTCACACCTTTGAGTTTCTTTAATAATAAATATGCCCTTTCTACTCATTTCCATTTTTTGTCGTATTATGAGTTTAGACTTTTCTGAAACTTCTGGCACTGACCATACAGTTTATTGGAAACATGGTGCCTTGTTATTAAAATATAACATAAAAATATGAAACATATTCTAAGATACATATAGTAGTCTCATAAAAATAAATTAAACAGTATAAGTTTACTGTATATGACATAGCTTGATTCAGTCATTCAGATTGGGTTATTCAATGTTTACATCTACAGTATGTAGGTTGTTTTTAAGTCTATAAAGCATCCCTGATTTCTATCTGGGATGTGAGGCTGCCCCCTGTTTATCTCTGCAAAGGTTTACAGGTACATCCTTGCAGACAAAATGTCGATCCCCCCTCCCCCCTCTGGACATGTATAGTCAATGGGTGGAAAATATTTATGGTAATTAAAATAGGTTAGGCAATTTGGTTAGATTTATTAAAATTATCCAAAAAGCAAAACAGCAACAAAATCCATGTCTAAAAATAGCTAAATACCTTCACAAGGAATCTGAGAGTTTTCTGTTATCCTATGTATTAAGCACATTGGCTTCAGAGGATATAGAGTAGCTGACAATAGCTTAACTAAAATCTTGTGGGCCCTGGTGCAATCTTTTGTCCGCGGTCTCCTACCTCATCCCTACAGCGAATTCTTGATAGTGATGGTTACGGGTGCTAAGGAGTTTAATCACTCTTAGTGTGGTTAGGATAATCTGTGGGTCTCCTTGGCTTATGGGGCAGATGGAAGCTGCAATCTCAATAGTAATGCCATCGCTTATGGGCCCCCTAAGGCTCCATGACCCGGTGTGACTGTATCCTCTGCACTCCCTCAAGTTACACCCCTGGTAGCTGGTCTTTAGAATCAAGTGCAGTTTTGCAGAGGAGTGTCTGTTGGTAGATGGAGAAGGTAAGTCCAGTGTTCTAGTTCTCTGGTAAGACCATTTATTTCTTCTGGATCAAATAAAATGTCTTAATGATTGTGTATACAAAGTGGTGATCTGGAAGCATTGGGTAACTTGAGGCTGATTCTATGATAACACTGTTACAAAACCTCTCATTACTTTCAGACGCTGTTATAGACATAAAATATTGTTGCATAAAGAAACAAAGCAGATCTTGAGGACTAACACCCTTATTAGAAAACACATATTCCTTTCAGCAGTTTGATGTTACTCTTTTTGTGATTATATTATAGGCTCGTCCCATTACAGTCATCTCTTACAATTACTTATTTTTACTTTTCTACCACAATCTTTTTGGCTTTTTGCTTGCTCTAATATTGAGATTTTTTTGTATTTTTTCTTGTAGTACTATCCCCCTTTTTATTATTTGTACTTGTACATTGTAATGTTGCATTTATGTCTTTAGGTTCACCTGTTGGGGATGGGGCGAGGGGTCGTTATCAAATGGCCAGTGGCCGCCATTGGTTGCTCCAATTTGGCATCCCAAGTACCCTGATCCCCATCATACACAGTTGAGTATATCAACTACCTATATAAGGGGCTACAGCAGCTTCCTTAAACTGCATGAGTAGGGCCAGAAGAAGCACATATTGTGCAAAATGGCCATTGTCTTGCTAACCTGATCCTCTCTTCCAGTGTGCTGTACCTTTTACTGTGAGTTGGAATAAAGGACATTTTTTTATTTACCACATTTTTGGTGAGTGCCCCACGTTTTTTTTGTTTGTTTTTTTGTAAATTGTGAGCCCCATATAGGGATCACAATGTACATTTATTTTCATATCAGTTTGTCTTTGTAGTATGGGAGGAAATCCATGCAAACACAGGGTGAATATACAAACTCCTTGCAGATGTTGCTCCTGGCGGGATTTGAACCCAGGACTCCTGCGCTGCAAGGCTGCAGTGCCCACCATGCTGCCCCTTACTTTTGTCTATTCTTGGTTTTTACTGAAAGTATACCATCTGTTGGTATTCTTATGAAGAGTAATAGAAAAAATGCTCCCGTACGGTATATTGTACAGTAATGCATATCGGGCTACCTTGGCAAAACACAAAAATGAGCATGAATTTCCCCCTGAAAAATGTGGTGCAGAAGAAGAATTAGAAATGGGGTAGGAGGCAATGGATTGCAGCAGAGGACTCAGAATTTAGTCTATGAAATAACTTTCATATATACATGTTTTGTCATTTTCCATCTGATGGCGATTTACATAAGGCATCCTTTAGACACATTATAATATAGACACATTATAAGTGAGGTGGAGAATACGTACATCCCATGTCTCCGAGAGAAATTATATTTTCTTTGAGGCAGATTTAAAACAGTGTATTCTGATTTGAAGTATTGTAGAAAGCAAAGTTATTATCCGGCATATTGTATACCAATGCCTATTCAGTACATCTTGTATGTGTCTTCTCCTGTCATTACAGATAATGATAAACTTGACCTCTTTTGGAATTCTTTGTTCTCCATCTTATCTATGCCGTATTCATGGTAGACTATTGTACTTGAAACACTTGGATTGTAAGACCATTTGTGAACTGATTTCATCTTTGTAATTCTTCTCATGAAACATTTCAATGAGAACTGAACATACTGCTAAAATATCTGCTACATTGCTGAATGGGAGTTATTTTTTTTTCGTTTCCGTCTTTTCTTGTGTACAATGAGTCCTTTTTATGTATGTAGAAAAGAAAAATAAGATAGAGGTTGAAAACTACAAGAGACGGATTAATCAGACTTGTCTATTCATGTGCGACATGACAGATGTTCCCTTATAAGTCACTACTGTATCTTAACCAACTTTACACTTAAGTACTATTTAGATGTAATTGTGTAACCCACCATTGTCTTAGCGAGACATTGATCCACGTTTACTATTAAAGTTGTGTTAAAATTCTAGTGTGAAGTTCATTGGCACAAATCTGTTTAGACGCATGTATTATTGTTTTGCGCCAAAACAGATTACCATAGTAATTACAATATTTTTTGCTATTGTATTTTCTGTGATTTTTATCTATTACCTTCTTTAATGTATTTACTTTTGTGGTACACTGAAGCAAATATCTTCCTGTAAAGTAATATCCTCCAAGTAAATATTGTAGCACCCCTGCTGCTGAAGCCACAGACTGAATGATGGGGCCTCACCTTTCTCTGCTGCAACGTTCACCGAAACAATGTAAAGGATCCAGAGGTGATGTTCCATGTCTTATTAATAATACAATAAATAGCAGTTATAAAATGCGCTCCCAGGTTGTAGGTTCAGCAATGCCTTGCACTTTGCAGTAAATAAAATTATCAGAGGAGATTCTGTACAGATTATTCTTGGCTTGTACTTTTTTGCCGTCTACTTTTGGATACTTTTTTTTTATCTTTCAGCAAAATGGTGTTTTATCGAATTGTATATTTGATACTTAAAGGGGTTGTCTGGGATAAAATGATAATACTAAACTATTTTTAACTGTAATTTTTATTGAAAATTTTTGTAGACAGAGCAAACAAAAAAGTCAAACAAATTCTAATCGTCAAGCAGTCAAGCAAAATAAACATTAACAACAATGTAACGGGATAATGTAACAAGAATCGAGGGGGGAGGGGGAGGGAAAGGGAGGGAGGAAAGGGAAGGAGGAAGAAGGAGTCAAAAGCCCTGAAGGATACAATAAGCATCCCAGTTAGACCACACAGCCTGAAAAGTGTCCAGAGTATGATTTAAGGACACAGTGAGGAATTCCATGCTACGCACAGACTTCATCCTAGCTTTAAGATCAGACTTGGAGGGGGCATGGTGCCTCCAGTGAAGGGCGATAAGAGTTTTAACGGCCGTACAAAGAAAGAGGAACAACTTCGATGTCTTTTTACCCAAATGCCTAGGGGGGAGGTTAAGCAAATATACTAGGGGATCCAACAAGACACCCTGAAGGAAGAGGGCATCAGTAATGGACTGAACAGCAAGCCAAAAAGGGCGGATACACGAACAGTCCCAAAAGATGTGATACAATAACCCAATTTCTGTCTGGCACCGCCAGCAACTTGGGGATGGCAGGGTTCAAGGAATGGAGTAGGGCTGGGGTATGATACCAGTGCATTAGGAGCTTGTACTGGGTTTCACGGTAGGAAATGCACGTGGAAGAGCTTTATGCACGGGACCAAATAATCTGCCACTGGCTGAGTGAGATCTGCCTATTTAGAGCCCCCGAGATAATACTAAACAAAATATCCTCCCCACCCCTAACATCTAACTAACTTTATCAAAAATGTATATTTATCTAGATTGCCAGTGACGTTCTGTTTCCCTGTTTCCATAAACCGAATGTCACGAATAGTCCACCCCACCCCATCATACTTACCTGTCTTCATGTTCTGATATTCTGGACATGAATTATCACCTCCTTTACTTCAGCCGTCACCTGTAGATTGCTCTGTTGTACAGGTGCTGGCAGATGAGAAGAGGAGAAGAACAGAGGGATATCCCGTGCACAAAAGATCGAGACAGGAAGCCAGGTAAGTATGATGGGATGGGAGATGTGCTGAGTTAGTTAGGTAGGGCTAGTAGTCCACAGGCTAGCTAGAGAAACAGGGAGAGGGTTTGAGAGAGGGCGAGAGAGGGGAAAAGAGTGGGTTCTGAGTGAAGAGCAATGCATCATAGTAGTTGTAGGATAAAAGAGCAGGAAGCTCCCCATGTAAACAAAGACAGGGAACACCAGGAGCTCAAAGAGAAACCCAGACATCACTCAAAACACTGCTAAATGTATTTGGGTGGGGTGCACTTATTAACCCATTAATAGCACTAGCAGACCTACCTGCTCAGGAGGCTGAGAGCCTTTGGAGTCCAGGGGACACTTCTTAGGCCTTCTTCAACTCTTTAGAAGCATCAGCCAACTTCTTCAGCGCAGCCTGCAGGGAGAGTAGCATACCAGCCAGGGACAGAAATACACTTGGCAGGCTGGTTAAAAGGGCCAGCTCTGTCCTGGGGAGCCCTCTGAATCCAGTGCAGGTGACAGAAGGATACATGGACAGAAGCTCCATGCTCAAGAATAACTCCCATGCCATGCATGAGACAGTGAGAGCACTGGACAGCACTGTAAGCAACCAACTGCTTCATCCCAAGTGTGAGAAGGAGCGTTATCAGAGGTTTTTCCTCCCCGCTGTGGTTAGGCTCTATAATCAACACCAGGCTAAGTGAAGATCATTCCATAAACAGAACTGAAAGCTCCTGAAGTTGTGATATCCCTCCTACTATCTTCTTTAACTTAATCTTTTGTATTGTATATTAATATTGGATTACGTATATTGTTGTAACACACTGAATTTCCCCATGGCGGGGCTATTAAAGGATTATCTTATGTTAACTTATACATTTCAAATTTTGAATTATATTTATTAGTCATAAGATTCTACTAATGTTTGGGTTATTTTCCCTAGAATTTATAGAACAGCAAAATACTTATCAATATTTTATGTACTGTAACGTATCCCTTTAATTCTATTCTACTAAATAATAAAAAATTACAGTAAGAAACCCTTTTATAATGATATTATCATCAGAAAATTCCTTATAAACCTAATCTCAGTACCTTGTAGAGATCATTCTACAGTTTCCAAACATGTATCTGTTACTCAGCTTTGGAGTTCCATTTTAATGTAAAAGCTTTGGCACTCTGTCTTAGTTTGCCTGGGCTTTGTTCTTAATTCTGCATTCCCAATTTTAGATTAATTCTGGATTTGGATGATTTGAGTATTAGAAAAACTGCAATTTACATAAAAACAGAACTGAATAACAGAACTATATTTGGAAACTGTAGAATCATCTACATTGTACCAGGATTAGGTTTATAACCAATTCACTCCCATGAACATGGTGCTGGTCTTATTAGCTGTTGTTATGGTTACAGTATCAATGAAATTATATGGTCAGCACATTTCCTAGCCTGTGTATATAGTTTCTCTATTAGTTCATAGTAAATAAATTTATAGGATAATCCTGAGTTTTTGTCGCAACGTATATTGTGTTCCATTGACTCTGCATTCATTAAATAGTCGTACGGCACAAATGAGCAATATATTATTGGTCCCTTGGCTAGACTAGGTATTACCACCTGTCACCATAGATCATGTTGTTCTGTTTCTTTCTACTACTTCACGAGCCCTGGTGATCAGAAATTAAGCCGCAGTATATGGAATTATTTGTTCAATGTTCTGTCTAATAGCTGGAATAAATTGCACAGTGTTAGGACATTTATTTTCTCTCTTATAGTAAGTCTTATTTATTAAAATTCATTAAAATGACTATGACAGCAATTGTTCTTTAAGGGTGCATTCACACTGAGTAAACGCTAGCTTATTCTGAACGTAAAACACGTTCAGAATAAGCGGCGTCTAAAGCAGCTCCATTCATCTCTATGGGAGCCGGCATACGAGCGCTCCTCATAGAAATGAATGGGATGCTGCTTTCACTCCGAGCAGTCCCATTGAAGTGAATGGGGAGTGCCGGCGTATACGGCAAGCTCTGCTCATGCCGGAGCGTACACGCCGGCACTCCCCATTCACTTCAATGGGACTGCACGGAGTGAAAGAAGCAGCCCATTCATTTCTATGGGGAGCGCTCGTATCCCCACTCCCATAGAAATGAATGGAGCTGCTTTAGACGCCGCTTATTCTGAACGTGTTTTACGTTCAGAATAAGCTAGCGTTTACTCAGTGTGAATGCACCCTTACATTCATATTTGCAAGTTGTGTACTTGTAATGTGCTCTATTTGTATTGTCTGTCAAATGATAGGAATGCTTAGTACAGAGCAATAAGAAGGATTCGCAGATGGGTATTAATCTACCACTATGTCACATACTGGTATGGAAAAAAATCTAATTATTTCTGCCGTGACCATTTTCTAAATAAAACTGTATTAGTCAAGGAGATTTTTATGAGTTTTCTCTTACACTTAAAGACATGTATAAAACATTTTTGATTTCCGGGCAACATGATGGCTCAGTGGTTAGCACTGCAGCCTTGCAGCACTGGAGTCCTGGGTTTGAATCCTGCCAAGAGCAACAACTGCAGCGAGTTTGTATGTTCTCACCGTGTTTGTGTGGATTTCCTCCCGTTCTACAAAGACATACTTAACCCCTTCCCGACATTCGCCGTAATAGTACGGCGCTGCTGGGAAGGGCTTCCCGCAAACCGCCGTACTATTACTGCGGATGCATGGTGCGCACACAGAAACTGTGTGCGCACCATGCACAGCGGGTGTCAGCCGTAATACACGGCTGACAATGCCCCGTAACACCCGCGGTCGGAACCGGGTCTGATCGCGGGTGTTAACCCCTGATATGCCGGCGGTGTTCGTAGGGGGCAGCCCGGGGTCTGATCAGTGACCCCGGGTCTGCCCCATCACTTACCCCGTCCTCGCACCTGGCTGATCCTGCCGTAAATGAAGCTGTCAGCCTGTGCGTCTACACAGGCTGACAGCTTCCTATACAATGCAATACACGTGTAACACGTGTACTGCAGATACATGTAGTGAAGCAGTGATCAGCCGATCACTGCTTCAATCCCCCATGGGGACAGAAAAAAAAAGTTGGACAAAAGTAAAAATATAAAGTTTAAATAAGTTTAAAATAAAATAGAAATAAATAAAGCCCCAAAAATCCCATTTTCCCCATATAAAATGTTTTATTATGTAAAATAAAGAAAAATAGAAAAAAACATTACATATTTGGTATCGCCGCATCCGTAATAACCTGAAAAATAAAATTAAAACATTATTTAACCCGAACGGCGAATGCCGTAAAAAAAAAAACGTAGAAAACCGCACAAAATAATGATTATTCACCACCTTTCCCTTACAAAATGTTCAATAAAAAGTAATCAAATGGTCAGATGAAAACTAAAATGGTACCAATAAAAAGAAAGGTCTTCCCGCAAAAAATAATCCCTCAACCAGCTCTGTCTACCGAAAAATAAAAACGTTATGCCTTTCAGAAGATGGCGATGCAAAAATAATTGATTTTTTTCCCTGAATTGAATTCTATTCTGCACAAATAGCAACACATTAAAAAATAATATAAATGAGGTATCGCCATAACCGTACCGACCCGCAGAATAAAGGTAACATGTTACTTATGCTGTACGCTGCACGGAAAAAAAAAATGCTAAAAAGCAATGCCAGAATTGATGTTTCCTTTTACATCCCACCCAGAAAGAGTTAATAAAATGTAGTCAAAAAGTTACAGGCCCCCAAATGGTGGCATTGAAAAGTACATCTAATACCGCAAACACCAAGCCCTCATATGGCCACATTGCCAGAAAATAAAAATAAAAATCTACCTTGTACAATGTGAAGACAAAAACCCCAAAAGTCGCCAAATCATTAGGACATAAGTGGCTGCGACTAGAAGGAAATGTGTAAGCGGTGCGAGCGTTTTCAGGGGACACCCCATATTTAGAGCTTATGAGAGATAATACACCAGCGCTGACCCCCCAGAATGCCCCTCTTCCTCGTCCGTGTCATAGGAGCTAGTGGGAAAATAGAATGGGATTTGGTGTACCCAATTTACTCCGCACAGCTTACATATTCACTTCGGGGGTTACTATTGCTCATTACATGACTTGATAAATTCTTTGAGGGGTGCGGTTTTCAAAATGGGGTCACTTTCTAGAGGTTTCCACTGTTTTGACTCCTCAAGGGCTTTGTAAATGCAACATGGCTCCTGAAACTGATCGCAGCCAGATCTGCCCTCTAAAAGCTCTTTGGCAAATTCAAATTTGAAAATTTCACCTCCATTTTGTATTAATTCCTGTTAAGCACTTATAGGGTTAAATTACTAGGTATATGTTGTTTTGGCTTATTTAAGGGGTGCAGTTTTGAAAATGAGGTGATTTATGGGGGGCTTTAATACAAGGGTCTTTCAAAACCCCTTCATAACTGGATTAGTCCCTTAAAAGTCCCTTAATCCCTTAAAAAAATGGGTTTTGGAAATTTCTTGAAAATTTTGAATATTGTTGTTTCACTTGTAAATCTTATAATGTCTGTAAAAATTAAAAGGGTGACTAAAGTTTGATGACGACATAAAGCAGAGATCTGAGACATGAGATTTATGATATAATTTTGGCGGTCTGACTATCTGTATGTAATGCACATCATTTCAAACTTTATAAAATGCATATTTTTCAAAATTTCCACCAAATTTCCAATTTTTTCATAATTAAACACAAAACGTATCAACCAAAATTTACCACTAACATGAAGTACAATGTGTTACGAAAAAACAATCTTAAAATCACTTTGGTAAGTTAAAGCGTTCCAAAGTTATTGCCACATAAAGTGACACATGTCAGTTTTGAAAAATCTAGCTTGGTCAGGAAGTCAAAAAGTGCCATTGGCGGGAAGGGGTTAAATATGGGGCTCACAATGTACATTAAGAAAAAAAAAAAAATTTTGATTTAATTATTAAGATATTAAACATTTTAATCCAGTAATTTAATTATAATTGAAATGAATTATTCATGTTGAAGGAGCTATCTTTTATAGACAATCCTACACATGCAGTATGCTCTATTAGGATATGGGAAAATCATAAGAGAGGATCCCATGCTTGGGGCCCATCTAGAAGCCTATATGTAGAGCTGGTCCAGGAGAATGGAAAAACAAAAGGCAATGGATCTTGTAAATGATGGGACATCATTTTTACTGAAATTTTGAGACAAAAACCACAGAAAAAAACAGAGGCTCAATCTTAGCTTTCTGTGGTCGCTCTTCAGCAACAATACATATTATTATACAAATTAGGCTTGGTTCATGTCTGCGCATGGATGTCTGCTTGGGGACAGAAACCTAAGCCGCATAATAAAGCGGTTATCTTAGGAAAACAGTGGAACCCTTGGATTATAATGGGGTCCGAAAGGTTTCCGTTCGGTTTCTGACAAATGCTGGAGAGAAATATACTCCAGGACCAGCTCCCTTGAGCAAAACTTCTAATTTGTCTTGTCTTTCTCATTTGTCATTGTAGATTTTGTCATTCTTTTTCTATACATGACTACAGGAGCAGCAATTTTGCCTAAACTGCTCCTTTGCTCTTTTAACTTCAGTTAGAGATTTCTTTACAGCAGCCACATGCTCATACTGTGTAGGAACTTGTAGGCTGGAGGTGTCCATTGAAATCTATGAAAAATATTTTGAATATGTTCTGTGATCTATGTGGAGGTCATTGTGTAGAGAGAAGCAGAAATAAACTGCGCACATTACCTAAGGAGGATTGTGTGTTATTTTCCTCCATCTTTGTAATAGCCTTATTGGCTGTAATTGTAATCCTGTCTGTGATAAGAAGATGAGTGCTAAGAAACAAACACTACAGAAAGAAATATGGCTTAATGGCTGATGTGAAAGATCCAAAAACACCCACTTTTTAAAGTATGGAAAGGAACATGGACATTGACAAAAAAAATTAACATGGGCAAATGTTCATGGAAGAACACGAGATTTCTGAACTGCATAGATTTCACATTTTGACAAGTGATAATCTGTAACTTCATGAAACCATTAAACATATCATTTAACCCTACTCATTTCACTTCCCAAATTCTCCCAATCTCCCCTTTTGGTCTTTTAGGGTGTCAGGACCTGAGTTCTTTGTAAAATTGTTGTGTATTTTGTGGTGATGTTTGTCTGGGGATTTGAGGCGGTGTCCTGTGACTTTCTGGTCATTCTCTTTGCCATTGAGCTGTGGAGTCAGGGGTTGGGTATCTGCCTCAGTGTATACTTGAGCTGGCTGGGTGTCTCAGTAGATGCGAGCTTCAGGTGTTATAAATTGTCATCAACCAATCAAGTAGTTCTGGGGTCTGTAAAAGACTCACTGCTGGGTTCAATTCTCGCTGTTTTTCCTTGTTACCAACTAGGATTCTTGGCTCAGTTTAGGAGGAGTGGTTTGTGGAAGTTGGACAGTCTCAGGAGCTGATTTGGAAGTGGTGTGAGTGTTGTCTTGTGTGAGAGTCTGTTTAACCCTCAACATTTCTACTCAACCCCTGTCCTGCATTTCTAGTTGCCTGACACTGTCTTGGTATTAGTAATTTTTTGTTTAGGGCTTCAGGTTTATTTTGCCCCTGTCCTGTGATACCCTTTCCTCACTACTCCACTGTTCCTCTCCTCAAACTCCGGTTGTGTGTGTATGGTTGTGCTGTGTCTGTTTGTTTTCCAGCATGTCCTATCCTGGTTGTTTCTGTTTGCAGCTCCACCTATTCTTTCATTAGGGGTGACCGCTTTTAGCATCCCAGTCCCTTCTTTCAGCTTTCTTTCCACCTGTCTGTTAAGTCTTCGCGTTTAGAGAGGCAGAAGTTGTCGGGGCTAAGCTTAGCTTGGATACAGCTGACCAACACCCTCAGGCAGGGCCTAGTCAGCTGTCGTAGCACCAGGGAGAGTTTTCCTACCCATTCCCTAAGAGGTGCAAGCAACATTCAGTTTATGGTTGCTTGTGCATTGACCCAACCGTGACATAGGGGTTGTTCAATTATTGTCACGATTACAAGTCTTTTAATGTATTACGACAAAGTTATCATTTAAAAAAGGGTAGATGTATGAAGAAGATTGTTGTATAATTAAGGGTGAGATCACTCACTTGACATGTCGCCCACTTCTGAATGAGTCCCTTAACTGGTAATGTGATTGTCAGACTGTCACTTTTACTATATAAGTCTATGAGAGCCTGTATATTATACTATCAGATATTTTTATAGAAACCAGGAACTTTTGAATGGTGTGTGAATTGGCAAGTCAGTTTGCCAATCATATATCCAGCCAGTGAACGCATTCTGAAGTTAATGAAAGTGAAGAATATACAAAGTGAGTTATCTCATCCTTCAATACAGTATAGTATAGACTGTACTAAAGTGCTGGGGGTTGAGGCTTTATAAACTAAAATCTGCTCTCTAGTTGTTTCTTAGTTTTACACATGTTTATTACATCTGCCTCAATGAGTTCTTAAATAGAACAGATTCTCAATCTATCCCTAAACTATTGTGAAACAAAACATTTTACAAAAACCTTGCAAAGATTTTGTATAGTTCTAGTAGATACGCTCCTCAAAACAGAAAACACTGTTGATTTCAGAATTAGTATATATTTCCTTAAAACATACATTGGTCTAGATACTGTTGACATGCAAGAACACAAAATACAAAGTTGAAAAAAGAGAGTCATAATGGAGAAAATTTACAGAATAATCAAAGTATATAGTTAAGAATTCTATTGTTTTATGTATTAAACAATAATAATAATAATAATAATAATAATAATAATAATAATAATAAAAAGCATCTGGTTCTTAGAAGGTCTTAAATCTAGGTAAATAGACCAGTTCGATAAAAATAACACATAATAGTCACCATGTCAATTTATTTTATTTAACAAAAATGAAGCTACAAGTGTCTAATCTAATGATCACAGGTTCAACCTAGGGTTGGGGGTGGGTTAAAAAAAAAGTTTTTAAATTATAAAAAAATATTCGTCACTGACCTAGAACTAAAAAAAAATTTAAATAAATGCAAACATAACCAAATTAGGCACCTCCTCATCCCAAAATGTTCAACCTATAAAAATCTCACTTATCTCTACTTATTTCACATGGTGAACACCCTAGTCATGAAAAAAAAAAAAATTCAAAGGAGCTGAATTGCTGTTCTTTTACAATTTCAGATCCCAAATACAATTGAATAAGAATGGATCTAAATGTCAAAAATTCCTTAAAATGTCAAAAAAAGAAAAGAAAAGATAAAAACATGAAAATTGTATGGGTGTCAGAATATGGTGATTAAAATATTTTTTTCTATTTTGCAAAGTTTTGGATTGTTATAAAGAAATTAAAACTTGAGAAAAACTATCTACATTTGGTATCACTATGATTTCACCAATCTAAGGCGGGGTTCACATCTGCATCCCAGCTTCCGTTCTGCAGGTTTCCATTTCCTGCCCGAAACTGGACAGAAGACAGAAACCTGCAGTCATTTTTCAAACCCGTTCATTTGAATGGGTTTGAAAAGTGTCTGGCCATGATTGCCGGTGAGCGTTTTGTGCTCTCCGTAGCAAAACCATTTTTTTTTTTTAACCAGACACAAAGTCGGACATGCAGGACTTTGTGTCCAGTTAAAAAAAAAAAAAAGTTTTGCTGCAGAGATCACAAAACACTCACGGGCACTCACGGTCGGACACAGTCTGACGGGCTTCTGTCTTCTGCTGGCAGAAGACGGAAACCTGACAGACGGAGATCGGGCACAGATGTGAACGAGCTGTAAAGAGTATAAGGAACATGTAATTTTGACCTGCATAGTGAATAACATAAAAACTAAACCCATAAGAAAATGTGGCAAATGCAGTTTTTCTCTAAATCAAACATATTGTGAATTTTTTTTTCCATCTTCCCAGTACACCATACAGAATATTATATCATAACTTTGTGAAATACAATTGTTCCAGCACAAATAAGCTCTCATCCAGCTATGTGAACAGCAAAATAACAAGCAATTATAATGAACAATTAAAAAGATACTGATGTTAAGTGTCTTTGAGTATGGCGTAGCCCCCTATATATCATATACTATTACCAATCTGTTATTTCAATAATGCATAGCAAAATTTTTAAATGGAACCTTTATCTTTTTTTATGAGACATCAATATGTGGCTTCCCCAATGTATATTTATGGCTCACAACCTTCATAATATCCCCAGATAAGAGCACCAGTGCAAATGTGCTATAAACTACAGAGCTCCTGGCTTCTTGGTTATTTTACCCATAAACAACTTGTACTTCTTAAAATAAAATATTCTAGCGGTTAAATAAAAAATCATTCACTTTAATGAAATCAACGTTTGGGCCAGTATTCAGAGATGCCCTTGCTTATTTTTCAATTCCAATTAGTTCAAGTCTGTATCAACCCAATATTACATCAGATTCATATCTCATCGGTATCACATCAAATTCAAGGCACACACAATTAGGTGCTAAGAGATTTTCCTTCCTCAGTGGAAAACGGTATATACAATTTTTTTCAAAAACTCAATCAATTTATAGTTTGCTTAAATTTCTAAAGTTCAATTTCATTTAAGCAGCATTCTATTTACTTATATTTAGTATTTAAAAAATAAAGTTTGGTAGGCATAATAATTGAAAATAAAATATGGCTGCAGTGAGAATTGGTCAACTTTCACTTAATTTTTCTACATTTTGGCCAAGTAATGTGTTGTGTTTTTCTTTTTTTTTTGTCCTTATTATAAAGCCTTCATACGAGAATATGTTTTTTTATTATGTCCTAATATATAAAACCATACAGTTCAAAGATGTTTTTTTTTTTTTTTATTTGTGACTGTATATTCAAGAATTAACAAACCAATATTGATTTGGACCTTCTTTTTCAAGCAAAAACTATGAATTTCTGCTCTCATATTATTAACTGTAATTGTGTAAATAATCAACTTAGTCGATTAATAATTGATAATATGAATTTGATTTCATGTAGTGTACATTTATAAAACATAATATTTATATAGATTTTCATTGCAAACATTAAAATAAATCAAAAAGAAAATAAATAAAAAATTCCCTTCAGCCAAGGTACAGTATATAAAGTAAGAGTTGCAGAATGGGTGGCCAACGGTGGAAATAAGAAGGAAGAAAATATAGTAGGACAGTACAGGCTTGGAAACATAAATGAAGCTACAGAATATCTAATCAGCTTCCGTGAACACAGTGACCTTTTCATTGCCAATATATCCTTCAATCAACCAAGGCAATGTCTATATACCTGTGCTTGACTTAGTGGAGTTCATGAAAATCCAGCAGACTACATTCTCAGTGCCACATGATGGAAGATTTCAAATTTAATATTAAAAACATGGCCTGGAGCAGATCATGAATATCTAATGTGCAAGCTCCAAATTAAGGTGGAAAAATTCTCATTAGACTTTTGAGACATATCTGGGAGAGCATATCCATTCACAATCTTCAAAGAAAACATAAAAAATAATTTCAGATTTTAAAATGAATTGACAGAGAACCAGATGAGCTGTGGATGGATAGTAAATATGCCATGAAGGATCCATCAAAGAAGAAAGTTGAGAGAACATTTTTGAGGAAACAAAAGAGAAAGAATGAAACCATGTTTGTAAAGATATCAAGAACAAAAATAACTATGGAAAACAGGGATGTAATTATTACAAGAAAAGAGATCAAAAAAATATAATCACATATTTTTGATAGGGAAGTCATAATTGGTTAGAGAAAAAGAGATGGAAAAAAAAGAATATTTCTACCAAAAAGACATCGATATCCAAATATAGTGCAAAACCAGAAACTGGTTCTGGCCGTAGAAATCCTAAAAAGATGTAATAGCAGATTCCAAAACCAAGAAAGGACAAACTGTGAACCTGCAATAAGGTCAGGCTATATTCAGATCTGAGTCTCCATCGGAGACTACATCATAGTCTCTTCCTGAAGATTGACAGAGGAAAAAATTTGGCAGAGGGTTTTTTCTCCTATTGTTATCAGTTTTAAAACTATGGACAGCCGACGGATCCTATTATAGTCAACGGGGTTCATTGGACTCTGTGTGTAACAGTTTTTTTGCAGTCCACCTATCTGTTGTTCTGGTCCTCCCACAGATTTAACAGTTTGTTACCTATAGGGTTGTGTAGCTGTAGACCAGTCAGTGTCCATGCTGACCCTGTCCACTGCTGAAAGCACCAATGGTAGATGTGCTGTACAATGGGCAAGAGAGTAATAATACAATCTGGACCATGGGGCAGTGCTGGAGGATAAAATGGTATAGCCAAAATGAACAACTTCTTTATTATATTTTATATTGTATTTATTATATGAAGACCGAAGCTTTTGGAGTAAATCTTGTAAAAAGAAAAGCAATAACAAGTGAATGCACAACATTCAAACTTTTTGGAAACTTACACACAATAACTTAATTGTAATTGTATCGCTGGTGCCCTGTGTTCTTCAGCATACTGCCGTGCTCTGTGTTCTCCAGCATACTGCCATACCCTGTATTCTCCAGCATACTGCCGTGCTCTGTGTTCTCCAGCATATTGCCGTCCTCTGTGTGCTCCAGCATACTGCCGTGCTCTGAGTGCTTCAGCATACTGCTGTACCCTGTATTCTCCAGCATACTGCCTTGCTTAGCAAACCTCGGTGTGTGTTCCTGTCCCTTAAGAATTTATTTTTCCACTTGTTAAACCTCCTCCTGCCAATCCTTGTGTTTCTGTATGTAGCTAACACCTTATTTACATGTTTACATTTTATTATGATGCTTGCATTTTAGATACCATATGTTCCCATTCATTTCCATGTGTTTATTCAGATGTCAGTGCTTTTAAAAGGGAAAATTCACTTGAAAGAATTCTCATGTTCCGTTCCAGAATCTGTGTGAAATCCGTGTGAAATCCATGTGAAATCCACATCCCTTGGCGCGGAACTGGGAATATAAAACAACTCAGGAATTGTTAGATTTATTGTATTTTGTTATTGTTTTTGATATTTAACGTTGACTTCTACAGAGGAAAGATACTTGAGCAGTAACAAACCAAGTGATTTGCTCATTTCACCCTGACTTATCGCTGTACAAGGGATGCACATGAATTATTAGTCAGGTTTTCCATTGTCTCACCTTCTCTTCCTACAATGCTTCGCTGCATTCTTGTCATGCGGTATAACTTTATAAAGAGTGAAGCTAATTATATAAGATTTATCTGTACAAAGCCATGAGGATTACCAAGGCACAGAAAGTTGTTAAAATTTATTTAGCAGGCTTATTTAATGAAAAGTAATGAAAACAAGGATTTACAAGGAAGGTAATAATATCAGAGACACAATTCACAGTAGAAAATACAAACCTTGTTAGCACAATTTCATGCAGCTATTTTTATGTTGTATTTTATGCATTATTTCTAAACTACTATATTTGTACATTTACTTTATCCTTTTCTTAAAGTTTTGGGTATAGTGCTTTTATACATTGTAAGAAATGAAGGAAAGGTTATCTGATAATGATCCAGATTAACACAAGTGTATCCAGATATACGTCATCAATATTAGACATCATTGCTATATGATGTGTGTTATTTTATTATCAGTTATAAGTATAGTAAGGACTAGAGATGAGCGAACACTAAAATGTTCGAGGTTCGAAATTCGATTCGAACAGCCGCTCAATGTTTGTGTGTTCGAATGGGTTTCGAACCCCATTATAGTCTATGGGGAACAGATACTCGTTTAGGGGGAAACCCAAATCCGTGTCTGGAGGGTCACCAAGTCCACTATGACAACCCAGGAAATGATGCCAACACCTCTGGAATGACACTGGGACAGCAGGGGAAGCATGTCTGGAGGCATCTAACACACCAAAGACCCTCTATTACCCCAACATCACAGCCTAACAACTACACATTTTACACACACAATACCACCTCTCTGACAGTAGGAAAACACCTTGAAACATGTGTATTTGGCACTTGCAGTGAGGAGAGCTTGTCACCAGCAGTGAATTTGGCCCTTGTAGTAAGTTGAGGTTGGCACCAACATTTGTTTTGAAAATCAGGGTGGATTGAGCCTCTAACCAGCAGAGTTTGGGCAAATTCATGGTGGAGGGAGCCTCTAAAAACCCCAGTTTGGACCAATTCATGGTGGAGGGAGCCTCTAAAAACCCCAGTTTGGACCAATTCATGGTGGAGGGAGCCTCTAAACAGCTCAGTTTGGGCAAATTCATGGTGGAGGGAGCCTCTAAACAGCCCAGTTTGGGCAAATTCATGGTGGAGGGAGCCTCTAAAAACCCCAGTTTGGACCAATTCATGGTGGAGGGAGCCTCTAAACAGCCCAGTTTGGGCAAATTCATGGTGGAGGGAGCCTCTAAAACCCCCCAGTTTGGACCAATTCATGGTGGAGGGAGCCTCTAAAAACCCCAGTTTGGACCAATTCATGGTGGAGGGAGCCTCTAAACAGCTCAGTTTGGGCAAATTCATGGTGGAGGGAGCCTCTAAACAGCCCAGTTTGGGCAAATTAATGTTGGAGGGAGCCTCTAAAAACCCCAGTTTGGACCAATTCATGGTGGAGGGAGCCTCTAAAAACCCCAGTTTGGACCAATTCATGGTGGAGGGAGCCTCTAAAAACCCCAGTTTGGACCAATTCATGGTGGAGGGAGCCTCTAAAAACCCCAGTTTGGACCAATTCATGGTGGAGGGAGCCTCTAAACAGCCCAGTTTGGGCAAATTCATGGTGGAGGGAGCCTCTAAAAACCCCCAGTTTGGACCAATTCATGGTGGAGGGAGCCTCTAAAAACCCCAGTTTGGACCAATTCATGATGGAGGGAGCCTCTAAACAGCCCAGTTTGGACCAATTCATGGTGGAGAGAGCCTCTAAAAACCCCAGTTTGGACCAATTCATGGTGGAGGGAGCCTCTAATCAGGCCAGTTTGGGCAAATTCATGGTGGAGGGAGCCTCTAAACAGCCCAGTTTGGGCAAATTCATGGTGGAGGGAGCCTCTAACCAGCCCAGTTTGGACCAATTCATGGTGGAGGGAGCCTCTAAAAACCCCAGTTTGGACCAATTCATGGTGGAGGGAGCCTCTAAACAGCCCAGTTTGGGCAAATTCATGGTGGAGGGAGCCTCTAACCAGCCCAGTTTGGACCAATTCATGGTGGAGGGAGCCGCTAAACAGCCCAGTTTGGACCAATTCATGGTGGAGGGAGCCTCTAACCAGCAGAGTTGGTGGAAATCAGGGTGGAGGGAGCCTCTAACCAGCAGAGTTGTGGGAAAGCAGGGTGGAGGGAGCCTCTAACCAGCAGAGTTGGTGGAAATCAGGGTGGAGGGAGCCTCTAACCAGCAGAGTTGTGGGAAAGCAGGGTGGAGGGAGCCTCTAACCAGCAGAGTTGTGGGAAAGCAGGGTGGAGGGAGCCTCTAACCAGCAGGGTTGTGGGAAAGCAGGGTGGAGGGAGCCTCTAACCAGCAGAGTTGGTGGAAATCAGGGTGGAGGGAGCCTCTAACCAGCAGAGTTGGGGGAAATCAGGGTGGAGGGAGCCTAGTATTAGCAGAATTGTGCAACGCTTATGGTGGATGAGTATGAGGATGCGGAGGAATTGGAGAGGTTGAGTACAGACATGGAGTTTCATGTTGGGGTGCTTTACACAGGTGGGCACAAAAATAAAGGCTCTATCCAGTGGTGGTTCATTTTTATCAAAGTGAGCCGGTCGGCACTCTCAGCTGACAGACGGGTGCGCTTGTCAGTGATGATGCCACCGGCTGCACTGAACACCCTCTCAGATAGGACGCTGGCGGCAGGACAGGACAGCACCTCCAAGGCATATAGGGCAAGTTCAAGCCACAGGTCCAACTTCGACACCCAATACGTGTAGGGCGCAGAGGGGTCGGAGAGGACAGGGCTGTGGTCGGAAAGGTATTCCCGCAACATGCGCCTATACTTCTCACGCCTGGTGACACTAGGACCCTCCGTGGCGGCACTTTGGCGAGGGGGTGCCATCAAGGTGTCCCAGACCTTAGACAGTGTGCCCCTCCTTTGTGTGGACCGGTGAGAACTTGGTTGCCTACTGGAGGAACTGCCCTCCCTGCCGCCAACGTCACATGCTGGAAACATCTCCATCATATTCTGCACCAATTGCCTGTGGCAAGCATTGATGCGATTGGCCCTCCCCTCTACCGGAATAAAAGACGAGATGTTGTTTTTATACCGGGGGTCAAGGATAGCAAAGATCCAGTACTGGTTGTCCTCCATAATTTTGACAATACGCTTGTCGGTTGTAAAGCACCCCAACATGAACTCAGCCATGTCTGCCACAGTGTTAGTTGGCATGACTCCTCTGGCCCCACCGGAAAGTTCAATCTCCATTTCCTCCTCATCCTCCATGTCTACCCATCCGCGCTGCAACAATGGGACGATTCGAAGTTGCCCGGAAGCCTCCTGTATCACCATCACATCATTGGACAACTCTTCTTCCTCCTCCTCCTCCTCCTCCTCCTCCTCCTCCATTAAACGCAGTGAAGCGGACAGATATGTGGACCTACTCTCCAGCTGTGACGGATCGGATGCTATCCCTAACTCCTCTGTGTGATCTGAGTTATCCCTGATGTCAATCAGGGATTCTCTCAGAACACACAAGAGCGGGATTGTAAGGCTCACCATCGCATCCTCAGAGCTCACCCTCCTTGTGGACTCCTCAAAGACCCGTAGGATGTCACAAAGGTCTCTCATCCATGGCCACTCATGGATGTGAAACTGAGGCAGCTGACTTTGTGGCACCCTAGGGTTTTGTAGCTGGTATTCCATCAAAGGTCTCTGCTGCTCAACCACTCTATTCAACATCTGAAACGTTGAGTTCCAGCGTGTGGGGACGTCGCACAAAAGCCGGTGTTGTGGCACATGCAGGCGTTGCTGGAGAGATTTTAAGCTAGCAGCGGCTACTGTCGACTTGCGAAAGTGGGCGCACATGCGCCGCACTTTCACCAGTAGCTCTGGAACATTGGGGTAGCTCTTTAGGAAACGTTGCACCACTAGGTTGAAGACGTGGGCCAGGCATGGAACATGTTGGAGTCCGGCAAGTTCCAGAGCTGCTACCAGGTTCCGGCCGTTATCACAAACGACCATGCCTGGACCCAGGTGCAGCGGCTCAAACCATATTGCCGTCTCATCGAGGAGGGCATCCCTCACCTCGGAGGCAGTGTGCTGTCTGTCCCCCAAGCTGATCAGCTTCAGCACAGCCTGCTGACGTCTACCAACGCCAGTGCTGCAACGTTTCCAACTCATAGCTGGGGTCAATCTAAAAGCGGAGGAGGAGGCGGTGGCGGAGGAGGAGGCGGTAGAGGAGGAGGAGGAGGGGGGTGTTCTTCTCGTGTCCCTGCCAGGAATGTTAGGCGGGGAGACGAGGTACACCGGGCCAGTTTGGGAAGCAGTCCCAGCCTCAACTACATTCACCCAGTGTGCTGTCAGTGAAATGTAGCGTCCCTGTCCGCATGCACTTGTCCACGCGTCGGTGGTCAAGTGGACCTTTGTGCAAAGCGCGGAACTAAGGGCCCGCCTGATGTTGAGTGACACGTGCTGGTGCAAGGCGGGGACGGCACACCGGGAGAAGTAGTGACGGCTAGGGACGGCATAGCGAGGTGCCGCAGTTGCCATCAGGTCCAGGAAGGCGGGAGTTTCAACAAGCCGGAACGCCAACATCTCCTGGGCCAGCAGTTTAGCGATGTTGGCGTTCAAGGCTTGCGCGTGTGGGTGGTTAGCAGTGTATTTCTGCCGCCGCTCCAATGTCTGAGAGATGGTGGGTTGTTGTAAAGAAGCGCCTGATGGTGCCTTTGATGGTGCAGGAGAAGGAGATAAGACAGGAACAGGGGAGGATGAGGGAGAAGTCAACAAAGTGGCGGAGGCAGATGAAGTGGTGTCCTGGCTCGTCCTCTGGAGTGCATCGCCAGCACAGTCAGCAGTGGCAGTGGCAGAGGCAGAGGCAGTGGCAGTGGCGTGAACGGCAGGCGGCCTTTGTCCTGCCGTTGCTGCCTGCCACTGATTCCAGTGCTTGGATTTCAAATGACGGCGCATTGAAGTGGTGGACAGGTTGCTCTTCTCAGAGCCCCTAATCAATTTCGAGAGGCAAATTGTGCAGACAACACTATATCTGTCCTCGGCGCATTCCTTGAAAAAACTCCAGACCTTCGAGAAACGTGCCCTCGAGGTGGGAGTTTTTCGGGGCTGGGTACGAACTGGAACATCTTGGGAGATTCCGGGTGTGGCCTGGCTTCGCCTAAGCTGCTGACCTCTGCCTCTGCCTCTAGCTACCCTTTTTGGTGCTGCACCTGCCTCAACATCCACACTACTTTCCCCGCTTGACATCCCCCCTGTCCAGGTCGGGTCAGTGTCCTCATCATCCACCACTTCCTCTTCCAACTCCTGTCTCATCTCCTCCTCCCGCACAATGCGCCGGTCAACTGGATGCCCTGACGGCAACTGCGTCACATCATCGTCGATGAGGGTGGGTTGCTGGTCATCCACCACCAAATCGAACGGAGATGGAGGAGACTCTAGTGTTTGAGCATCTGGACACAGATGCTCCTCTTTTAGGTTCGTGGAATCGTGACGTGGAGAGACAGGTTGAGGGACAATGAAAGCAGCGGAGAACAGCTCTGGGGAGCAGGGACAGTTGGGATTATTGTTCTGTGAAGCTTGGGAATTTTGGGAGGAAGGAGCACAAGACTGTTGGGTAATAGGAGGAGAGGAGGCAGAGTCTGACTGGCTGCTGGACAATGTGCTGTAAGCGTTCTCTGACAGCCATTGCAAGACCTGTTCCTGGTTCTCGGGCCTACTAAGGTTTGTACCCTGCAGTTTAGTTAATGTGGCAAGCAACCCTGGCACTGTGGAGTGGCGCAATGCTTGCTGCCCCACAGGAGTAGGCACGGGACGCCCTGTGGCTTCACTGCTACCTTGCTCCCCAGAACCATTCCCCCGACCTCGCCCACGGCCTCGTCCACGTCCCTTTCCGGGAGCCTTGCGCATTTTGAATTCCCAGTTAGAAATTGGCACTATATACCAGTAGCAAAAATTGTGGGTGCACGTAACCCCAATATAATCTTTGAATTCCCAGTCAGACAATGGCACTATATACCAGTAGCAAGAAATGAGGGTATTTGTAACCCCAATATATTCTTTGAATTCCCAGTCAGACAATGGCACTATATACCAGTAGCAAAAATTGTGGGTGCACGTAACCCCAATATATTCTTTGAATTACCAGTCAGAAACTGGCACTATATGGCAGTAGCAAGAAATGAGGGTATTTGTAACCCCAATATATTCTTTGAATTCCCAGTCAGACAATGGCACTATATACCAGTAGCAAGAAATGAGGGTATTTATAACCCCAATATATTCTTTGAATTCCCAGTCAGACAATGGCACTATATACCAGTAGCAAGAAATGAGGGTATTTGTAACCCTAATATATTCTTTGAATTACCAGTCAGAAACTGGCACTATATGGCAGTAGCAAGAAATGAGGGTATTTATAACCCCAATATATTCTTTGAATTCCCAGTCAGACAATGGCACTATATACCAGTAGCAAGAAATGAGGGTATTTGTAACCCCAATATATTCTTTGAATTCCCAGTCAGACAATGGCACTATATACCAGTAGCAAAAATTGTGGGTGCACGTAACCCCAATATATTCTTTGAATTACCAGTCAGAAACTGGCACTATATGGCAGTAGCAAGAAATGAGGGTATTTGTAACCCCAATATATTCTTTGAATTCCCAGTCAGACAATGGCACTATATACCAGTAGCAAGAAATGAGGGTATTTGTAACCCCAATATATTCTTTGAATTCCCAGTCAGACAATGGCACTATATACCAGTAGCAAGAAATGAGGGTATTTGTAACCCCAATATATTCTTTGAATTCCCAGTCAGACAATGGCACTATATACCACTAGCAAAAATTGTGGGTGCACGTAACCCCAATATATTCTTTGAATTACCAGTCAGAAACTGGCACTATATGGCAGTAGCAAGAAATGAGGGTATTTGTAACCCCAATATATTCTTTGAATTCCCAGTCAGACAATGGCACTATATACCAGTAGCAAGAAATGAGGGTATTTATAACCCCAATATATTCTTTGAATTCCCAGTCAGACAATGGCACTATATACCAGTAGCAAGCAATGAGGGTATTTATAACCCCAATATATTCTTTGAATTCCCAGTCAGACAATGGCACTATATACCAGTAGCAAGAAATGAGGGTATTTGTCACCCCAATATATTCTTTGAATTCCCAGTCAGACAATGGCACTATATACCAGTAGCAAGAAATGAGGGTATTTGTAACCCCAATATATTCTTTGAATTCCTAGTCAGACAATGGCACTATATACCAGTAGCAAAAATTGTGGGTGCACGTAACCCCAATATATTCTTTGAATTACCAGTCAGAAACTGGCACTATATGGCAGTAGCAAGAAATGAGGGTATTTGTAACCCCAATATATTCTTTGAATTCCCAGTCAGACAATGGCACTATATACCAGTAGCAAGAAATGAGGGTATTTGTAACCCCAATATATTCTTTGAATTCCCAGTCAGACAATGGCACTATATACCAGTAGCAAGAAATGAGGGTATTTGTAACCCCAATATATTCTTTGAATTCCCAGTCAGACAACGGCACTATATACCAGTAGCAAGAAATGAGGGTATTTATAACCCCAATATATTCTTTGAATTCCCAGTCAGAAAATGGCACTATATACCAGTAGCAAGAAATGAGGGTATTTATAACCCCAATATATTCTTTGAATTACCAGTCAGAAACTGGCACTATATGGCAGTAGCAAGAAATGAGGGTATTTGTAACCCCAATATATTCTTTGAATTCCCAGTCAGACAATGGCACTATATACCAGTAGCAAGAAATGAGGGTATTTGTAACCCCAATATATTCTTTGAATTCCTAGTCAGACAATGGCACTATATACCAGTAGCAAAAATTGTGGGTGCACGTAACCCCAATATATTCTTTGAATTACCAGTCAGAAACTGGCACTATATGGCAGTAGCAAGAAATGAGGGTATTTGTAACCCCAATATATTCTTTGAATTCCCAGTCAGACAATGGCACTATATACCAGTAGCAAGAAATGAGGGTATTTATAACCCCAATATATTCTTTGAATTCCCAGTCAGACAATGGCACTATATACCAGTAGCAAGAAATGAGGGTATTTATAACCCCAATATATTCTTTGAATTCCCAGTCAGACAATGGCACTATATACCAGTAGCAAGAAATGAGGGTATTTGTAACCCTAATATATTCTTTGAATTACCAGTCAGAAACTGGCACTATATGGCAGTAGCAAGAAATGAGGGTATTTATAACCCCAATATATTCTTTGAATTCCCAGTCAGACAATGGCACTATATACCAGTAGCAAGAAATGAGGGTATTTGTAACCCCAATATATTCTTTGAATTCCCAGTCAGACAATGGCACTATATACCAGTAGCAAAAATTGTGGGTGCACGTAACCCCAATATATTCTTTGAATTACCAGTCAGAAACTGGCACTATATGGCAGTAGCAAGAAATGAGGGTATTTGTAACCCCAATATATTCTTTGAATTCCCAGTCAGACAATGGCACTATATACCAGTAGCAAGAAATGAGGGTATTTGTAACCCCAAAATATTCTTTGAATTCCCAGTCAGACAATGGCACTATATACCAGTAGCAAGAAATGAGGGTATTTGTAACCCCAATATATTCTTTGAATTCCCAGTCAGACAATGGCACTATATACCACTAGCAAAAATTGTGGGTGCACGTAACCCCAATATATTCTTTGAATTACCAGTCAGAAACTGGCACTATATGGCAGTAGCAAGAAATGAGGGTATTTGTAACCCCAATATATTCTTTGAATTCCCAGTCAGACAATGGCACTATATACCAGTAGCAAGAAATGAGGGTATTTATAACCCCAATATATTCTTTGAATTCCCAGTCAGACAATGGCACTATATACCAGTAGCAAGCAATGAGGGTATTTATAACCCCAATATATTCTTTGAATTCCCAGTCAGACAATGGCACTATATACCAGTAGCAAGAAATGAGGGTATTTGTAACCCCAATATATTCTTTGAATTCCCAGTCAGACAATGGCACTATATACCAGTAGCAAGAAATGAGGGTATTTGTAACCCCAATATATTCTTTGAATTCCTAGTCAGACAATGGCACTATATACCAGTAGCAAAAATTGTGGGTGCACGTAACCCCAATATATTCTTTGAATTACCAGTCAGAAACTGGCACTATATGGCAGTAGCAAGAAATGAGGGTATTTGTAACCCCAATAAATTCTTTGAATTCCCAGTCAGACAATGGCACTATATACCAGTAGCAAGAAATGAGGGTATTTGTAACCCCAATATATTCTTTGATTTCCCAGTCAGACAATGGCACTATATACCAGTAGCAAGAAATGAGGGTATTTGTAACCCCAATATATTCTTTGAATTCCCAGTCAGACAATGGCACTATATACCAGTAGCAAGAAATGAGGGTATTTATAACCCCAATATATTCTTTGAATTCCCAGTCAGAAAATGGCACTATATACCAGTAGCAAGAAATGAGGGTATTTATAACCCCAATATATTCTTTGAATTACCAGTCAGAAACTGGCACTATATGGCAGTAGCAAGAAATGAGGGTATTTGTAACCCCAATATATTCTTTGAATTCCCAGTCAGACAATGGCACTATATACCAGTAGCAAGAAATGAGGGTATTTGTAACCCCAATATATTCTTTGAATTCCTAGTCAGACAATGGCACTATATACCAGTAGCAAAAATTGTGGGTGCACGTAACCCCAATATATTCTTTGAATTACCAGTCAGAAACTGGCACTATATGGCAGTAGCAAGAAATGAGGGTATTTGTAACCCCAATATATTCTTTGAATTCCCAGTCAGACAATGGCACTATATACCAGTAGCAAGAAATGAGGGTATTTATAACCCCAATATATTCTTTGAATTCCCAGTCAGACAATGGCACTATATACCAGTAGCAAGAAATGAGGGTATTTATAACCCCAATATATTCTTTGAATTCCCAGTCAGACAATGGCACTATATACCAGTAGCAAGAAATGAGGGTATTTGTAACCCTAATATATTCTTTGAATTACCAGTCAGAAACTGGCACTATATGGCAGTAGCAAGAAATGAGGGTATTTATAACCCCAATATATTCTTTGAATTCCCAGTCAGACAATGGCACTATATACCAGTAGCAAGAAATGAGGGTATTTGTAACCCCAATATATTCTTTGAATTCCCAGTCAGACAATGGCACTATATACCAGTAGCAAAAATTGTGGGTGCACGTAACCCCAATATATTCTTTGAATTACCAGTCAGAAACTGGCACTATATGGCAGTAGCAAGAAATGAGGGTATTTGTAACCCCAATATATTCTTTGAATTCCCAGTCAGACAATGGCACTATATACCAGTAGCAAGAAATGAGGGTATTTGTAACCCCAATATATTCTTTGAATTCCCAGTCAGACAATGGCACTATATACCAGTAGCAAGAAATGAGGGTATTTGTAACCCCAATATATTCTTTGAATTCCTAGTCAGACAATGGCACTATATACCAGTAGCAAAAATTGTGGGTGCACGTAACCCCAATATATTCTTTGAATTACCAGTCAGAAACTGGCACTATATGGCAGTAGCAAGAAATGAGGGTATTTGTAACCCCAATATATTCTTTGAATTCCCAGTCAGACAATGGCACTATATACCAGTAGCAAGAAATGAGGGTATTTGTAACCCCAATATATTCTTTGAATTCCCAGTCAGACAATGGCACTATATACCAGTAGCAAGAAATGAGGGTATTTGTAACCCCAATATATTCTTTGAATTCCCAGTCAGACAATGGCACTATATACCAGTAGCAAGAAATGAGGGTATTTATAACCCCAATATATTCTTTGAATTCCCAGTCAGAAAATGGCACTATATACCAGTAGCAAGAAATGAGGGTATTTATAACCCCAATATATTCTTTGAATTACCAGTCAGAAACTGGCACTATATGGCAGTAGCAAGAAATGAGGGTATTTGTAACCCCAATATATTCTTTGAATTCCCAGTCAGACAATGGCACTATATACCAGTAGCAAGAAATGAGGGTATTTATAACCCCAATATATTCTTTGAATTCCCAGTCAGACAATGGCACTATATACCAGTAGCAAGAAATGAGGGTATTTGTAACCCCAATATATTCTTTGAATTCCTAGTCAGACAATGGCACTATATACCAGTAGCAAAAATTGTGGGTGCACGTAACCCCAATATATTCTTTGAATTACCAGTCAGAAACTGGCACTATATGGCAGTAGCAAGAAATGAGGGTATTTGTAACCCCAATATATTCTTTGAATTCCCAGTCAGACAATGGCACTATATACCAGTAGCAAGAAATGAGGGTATTTATAACCCCAATATATTCTTTGAATTCCCAGTCAGACAATGGCACTATATACCAGTAGCAAGAAATGAGGGTATTTATAACCCCAATATATTCTTTGAATTCCCAGTCAGACAATGGCACTATATACCAGTAGCAAGAAATGAGGGTATTTGTAACCCTAATATATTCTTTGAATTACCAGTCAGAAACTGGCACTATATGGCAGTAGCAAGAAATGAGGGTATTTATAACCCCAATATATTCTTTGAATTCCCAGTCAGACAATGGCACTATATACCAGTAGCAAGAAATGAGGGTATTTGTAACCCCAATATATTCTTTGAATTCCCAGTCAGACAATGGCACTATATACCAGTAGCAAAAATTGTGGGTGCACGTAACCCCAATATATTCTTTGAATTACCAGTCAGAAACTGGCACTATATGGCAGTAGCAAGAAATGAGGGTATTTGTAACCCCAATATATTCTTTGAATTCCCAGTCAGACAATGGCACTATATACCAGTAGCAAGAAATGAGGGTATTTGTAACCCCAATATATTCTTTGAATTCCCAGTCAGACAATGGCACTATATACCAGTAGCAAGAAATGAGGGTATTTGTAACCCCAATATATTCTTTGAATTCCTAGTCAGACAATGGCACTATATACCAGTAGCAAAAATTGTGGGTGCACGTAACCCCAATATATTCTTTGAATTACCAGTCAGAAACTGGCACTATATGGCAGTAGCAAGAAATGAGGGTATTTGTAACCCCAATATATTCTTTGAATTCCCAGTCAGACAATGGCACTATATACCAGTAGCAAGAAATGAGGGTATTTGTAACCCCAATATATTCTTTGAATTCCCAGTCAGACAATGGCACTATATACCAGTAGCAAGAAATGAGGGTATTTGTAACCCCAATATATTCTTTGAATTCCCAGTCAGACAATGGCACTATATACCAGTAGCAAGAAATGAGGGTATTTATAACCCCAATATATTCTTTGAATTCCCAGTCAGAAAATGGCACTATATACCAGTAGCAAGAAATGAGGGTATTTATAACCCCAATATATTCTTTGAATTACCAGTCAGAAACTGGCACTATATGGCAGTAGCAAGAAATGAGGGTATTTGTAACCCCAATATATTCTTTGAATTCCCAGTCAGACAATGGCACTATATACCAGTAGCAAGAAATGAGGGTATTTGTAACCCCAATATATTCTTTGAATTCCTAGTCAGACAATGGCACTATATACCAGTAGCAAAAATTGTGGGTGCACGTAACCCCAATATATTCTTTGAAATACCAGTCAGAAACTGGCACTATATGGCAGTAGCAAGAAATGAGGGTATTTGTAACCCCAATATATTCTTTGAATTCCCAGTCAGACAATGGCACTATATACCAGTAGCAAGAAATGAGGGTATTTATAACCCCAATATATTCTTTGAATTCCCAGTCAGACAATGGCACTATATATCAGTAGCAAGCAATGAGGGTATTTATAACCCCAATATATTCTTTGAATTCCCAGTCAGACAATGGCACTATATACCAGTAGCAAGAAATGAGGGTATTTGTAACCCCAATATATTCTTTGAATTCCCAGTCAGACAATGGCACTATATACCAGTAGCAAGAAATGAGGGTATTTGTAACCCCAATATATTCTTTGAATTCCCAGTCAGACAATGGCACTATATACTAGTAGCAAGAAATGAGGGTATTTGTAACCCCAATATATTCTTTGAATTCCCAGTCAGACAATGGCACTATATACCAGTAGCAAAAATTGTTGGTGCACGTAACCCCAATATATTCTTTGAATTACCAGTCAGAAACTGGCACTATATGGCAGTAGCAAGAAATGAGGGTATTTGTAACCCCAATATATTCTTTGAATTCCCAGTCAGACAATGGCACTATATACCAGTAGCAAGAAATGAGGGTATTTGTAACCCCAATATATTCTTTGAATTCCCAGTCAGACAATGGCACTATATACCAGTAGCAAGAAATGAGGGTATTTATAACCCCAATATATTCTTTGAATTCCCAGTCAGACAATGGCACTATATACCAGTAGCAAGAAATGAGGGTATTTGTAACCCCAATATATTCTTTGAATTCCCAGTCAGACAATGGCACTATATACCTGTAGCAAGAAATGAGGGTATTTGTAACCCCAATATATTCTTTGAATTCCCAGTCAGACAATGGCACTATATACCAGTAGCAAGAAATGAGGGTATTTGTAACCCCAATATATTCTTTGAATTCCTAGTCAGACAATGGCACTATATACCAGTAGCAAAAATTGTGGGTGCACGTAACCCCAATATATTCTTTGAATTACCAGTCAGAAACTGGCACTATATGGCAGTAGCAAGAAATGAGGGTATTTGTAACCCCAATATATTCTTTGAATTCCCAGTCAGACAATGGCACTATATACCAGTAGCAAGAAATGAGGGTATTTGTAACCCCAATATATTCTTTGAATTCCCAGTCAGACAATGGCACTATATACCAGTAGCAAGAAATGAGGGTATTTGTAACCCCAATATATTCTTTGAATTCCCAGTCAGACAATGGCACTATATACCAGTAGCAAAAATTGTGGGTGCACGTAACCCCAATATATTCTTTGAATTACCAGTCAGAAACTGGCACTATATGGCAGTAGCAAGAAATGAGGGTATTTGTAACCCCAATATATTCTTTGAATTCCCAGTCAGACAATGGCACTATATACCAGTAGCAAGAAATGAGGGTATTTGTAACCCCAATATATTCTTTGAATTCCCAGTCAGACAATGGCACTATATACCAGTAGCAAGAAATGAGGGTATTTATAACCCCAATATATTCTTTGAATTCCCAGTCAGACAATGGCACTATATACCAGTAGCAAGAAATGAGGGTATTTGTAACCCCAATATATTCTTTGAATTCCCAGTCAGACAATGGCACTATATACCAGTAGCAAGAAATGAGGGTATTTGTAACCCCAATATATTCTTTGAATTCCCAGTCAGACAATGGCACTATATACCAGTAGCAAGAAATGAGGGTATTTGTAACCCCAATATATTCTTTGAATTCCCAGTGAGACAATGGCACTATATACCAGTAGCAAAAATTGTGGGTGCACGTAACCCCAATATATTCTTTGAATTACCAGTCAGAAACTGGCACTATATGGCAGTAGCAAGAAATGAGGGTATTTGTAACCCCAATATATTCTTTGAATTCCCAGTCAGAAACTGGCACTATATGGCAGTAGCAAGAAATGAGGGTATTTGTAACCCCAATATATTCTTTGAATTCCCAGTCAGAAACTGGCACTATATGGCAGTAGCAAGAAATGAGGGTATTTGTAACCCCAATATATTCTTTGAATTCCCAGTCAGAAACTGGCACTATATGGCAGTAGCAAGAAATGAGGGTATTTGTAACCCCAATATATTCTTTGAATTCCCAGTCAGAAACTGGCACTATATGGCAGTAGCAAGAAATGAGGGTATTTATAACCCCAATATATTCTTTGAATTCCCAGTCAGAAACTGGCACTATATGTCAGTGGCAGGACTTGAAGGTATTTGTAAACCCAATATATTCTTTGAATTCCCAGTCAGAAACTGGCACTATATGGCAGTAGCAAGAAATGAGGGTATTTGTAACCCCAATATATTCTTTGAATTCCCAGTCAGACAATGGCACTATATACCAGTAGCAAGAAATGAGGGTATTTATAACCCCAATATATTCTTTGAATTCCCAGTCAGACAATGGCACTATATACCAGTAGCAAGAAATGAGGGTATTTATAACCCCAATATATTCTTTGAATTACCAGTCAGAAACTGGCACTATATGACAGTAGCAAGAAATGAGGGTATTTGTAACCCCAATATATTCTTTGAATTCCCAGTCAGACAATGGCACTATATACTAGTAGCAAGAAATGAGGGTATTTATAACCCCAATATATTCTTTGAATTCCCAGTCAGACAATGGCACTATATACCAGTAGCAAAAATTGTGGGTGCACGTAACCCCAATATATTCTTTGAATTCCCAGTCAGACAATGGCACTATATGGCAGTAGCAAAAATAGTGGGTGTATATAGCCCCAATTCTATTGCTAGGGGACTTGCAGTGTATTTCTGGGGTGAAGGTGGGGGGGCACACCGTTGGAACGGGTATCGGGGGTATATATCGGGTATACGGGAATACACTGTCAGTGTATTCCATTCAGGATCCTGGGAAAGCTGGGTTGCGGCGATTGAGCCCGTCAGTGCCACGTTACACTGACAAGCTTCTCCCTGGAATTGAAGTTATATGTAAGCCCAATATATTCTTTGAATTCCCAGTGAGACAATGGCACTATATGGCAGTAGCAAAAATAGTGGGTGTATATAGCCCCAATTCTATTGCTAGGGGACTTGCAGGGTATTTCTGGGGTGAAGGTGGGGGGGCACACCGTTGGAACGGGTATCGGGGGTATATATCGGGTATACGGGAATACACTGACAGTGTATTCCATTCAGGATCCTGGGAAAGCTGGGTTGCGGCGATTGAGCCCGTCAGTGCCACGTTACACTGACAAGCTTCTTCCTGGAATTTAGCTCTTACAAGAGCTGTTGGTTGTCTTCTCCTTCCTATCCTAGCCTGTCCCTGCCTACCCAGAATCTAACCCCTAGCTAACTGGACGGAAACCTCCGTCCCCGGTGAATTGCAAGCTCAGAATGACGCGAAGCTGGGCGTCGCTGTTCTTTTAAATTAGAGGTCACATGTTTTCGGCAGCCAATGGGTTTTGCCTACTTTTTTCAACGTCACCGGTGTCGTAGTTCCTGTCCCACCTACCCTGTGCTGTTATTGGAGCAAAAAAGGCGCCAGGGAAGGTGGGAGGGGAATCGAGTAATGGCGCACTTTACCACGCGGTGTTCGATTCGATTCGAACATGCCGAACAGCCTAATATCCGATCGAACATGAGTTCGATAGAACACTGTTCGCTCATTTCTAGTAAGGACAGAAGTAGCCAAGTTGCTATGGCTTGAAAGGTCTACACTGGGAAGTGGTGTGTAACACATAAAGGAATGACACTGTCCTCTATCATATTTCTCAGTTAAAGTCCATATTATATATATGGACTTTATTAGTATAGTATTATTCCTATTAGTACTATTCTTTTTCTTTATTAATCTGCTTTTATTTTCTTATTGTATATATATTTTCATCCTATTTTATCACTATCCTGCCAACCAGTTATCTGAGTTGCTATAAGCTGCATTTGGAAATATACTGTACAGGAGCCATATGGACCATAGGAACCTGTAGTCTAAAGCCCCACATAGTGGGCAGCAGCAAAAAAGGGCTGCGGAAAAATTGAATAGACAACGCATCAGTTTCCTCTGCGCAATTTCTGCTTCTATTATACCTATAGGGAAACCACTGACATTTCCATAGGTATAATTGACATGCTGCAATTTCCTAAGCCATGACTGTTTTGGAAATCACAGCGATTCCACTGCACATATTTGTCTGTAGTGAGTGGATGGGATTCCCATAGAAACCCATCCACCTTGCAGTAACTGTAAAACACTCTGGTATTTGTTGCGACGTTTCCACCTTGACTAAGTCATGGCATTTGTGCCATGTGTGGCTGTAGCCTAGAGATAAGATAATCCTTTAATAAAGGAGAGATTTCCTGAAATGCCCCTGTGTAGAATGGGGTGATTCTATATATGTACACTGTATTAATATTTATTATAAATTTATAATAAATTTGTGACTTGTGATATACCGTATATACTCGAGAATAAGCCGACCCGAACATAAGCCGAGGCCCCTAATTTTACCACAAAAAACTGGGAAAACTTATTGACTCGAGTATAAGCCGGGGGGGGGGGGGGGGGAATGCAGCAGCTACTGGAAATTTTCAAAAATTAAAATGGTCGGAGTGTTTGGGTGCAGTAGTTGCTGGGGAAGGGAAGGGGAGGGGGTGCTTTGGTTGTCTGTCTGCCCCTTCCCTGAGCTTGAGGACTGTTTATTTTTCCCCCACTTGGAATTCAGCCTGGCTGAATATAGGGTATCTGCAGTGCTCCTATTAACCCCTACAGGAGCACTGCAGATACCCTATATTCAGTAGACCGGGCACTGTCAGACACAGGGATACCCAATGTGTATGTGTTTCACAGTCAATTTCAACTTTTGTATGTACTCTAGAGAAAGGAGTGATTTAGAACTTTTATTTATTTTTTGTTTACTTTTTTCTTTTTTCTTTTGCACTATTTATTTTTTGGGAGATTCTATACATTGATATTGTGGCTGGTCATAGACCCCCCCCCCCCCCCTTAAAAAAAATATATAATTATTTTTGCTGACTCGAGTATAAGCCAAGGGGGGCTTTTTCAGCATAAAAACTGGGCTGAAAAATTCGGCTTATACTCGAGTATATACGGTAAGATGGCTACTGAAAAGTGATCTCTGTTTAATGGGAAGTATGAAACTTTTGTGAGGACAGTAGCTAGAGTTAAAGATTTGACATGTCAAGATTTTTAAAAAGAGATAGCTAGTTACATGTAATATGGTCTTCAGAATTGATGGCCGACGTGGACATATAGTTGCTGCCACTATTGACTGGCTGTAGTGCTGAACTGTCAACACCAGTGAGATCACCACTGTCACCAGTGAGTGGCTGCAGTGGTCAGGAGTTCATTTCCAGATATAATCACTGAAGACCAGGATACGTAGACCAGCATGTATTACTTCTTTTACTATCTGAAACCATTCTAAACTGATTTTTTTGCTCTCTTTAACGTATTGTTACAACTAGAGTAGGCTGTTAGATCATATTATTATTAACATATTTCTCCTGAATGAAAAAATAATGAAGATTTTCATGATCCATAAATATTTCTTCAATTAAACTGTAAATATTAACCTTTATTGCTCTTACGTCGTGTATAAGATTGCTTGCACCTGGTGTGGTGGTAGCAATGTATTACTCTATAGTGTATTATGTTCATAGAGTTCTATGGCCACGCGAACAGACCACATCAATTTTTTTAATAGATGTGTGACCATTGTTTTCAAGTCTCCATTATTCCCAATCTCGATCTTGTAATTCTAGTCTGAAATAGCAAATGCTTTCCTATCAAAATCTCAAATTGCTGACATTTTCAGATAAATAGAAAAGCAGCTAATTCTCATCTGCACTAGACTGCATTGTGATTACAGCTGGCTTTTTAGATGTCTATCCACACAGCACTGGCTCAGAGATATGTCAGACATAAAACAGCGTTAATAAAAAAGACAACGTCGCGCTTTGCATGTCAACCAGTGTGTGTGAGAGAGAAGGTTAAGAAAATTCACAGCACATGTAAAATCCTATTACCTCTGCTCGCATTTGAAGCTTCAGCTTAAAACTGCAGTCAAAGCTCATTCTCCAAACAGATTACAGTTTTCTGAGACACTTTTGTCCCCGAGGGCCTGAAGATTGCATTTGCTTTGCAGTCTGGAATAATAACCCTGTTTCTTTTATAAGACACACTACTGCTGCACGTTAAGGTTATATGGAATTTAGTCCTCTAGTATGGCCATAACTAAATTTCAAAGGAAGCTCTCTCTTGGTTGTAAGTAGCAATAATTCAGGCGCACTAAAGAGTTAGCAACCAGAAACAAGATATAGTGTACATACGGTATGGTATTATAGGCTGCTGGAATACTTATAGAGTACTGCAAAGACTAAAAATCTTATAACTTGTGATGGCATACGCAAACACTAATATAGTTATTATTACATATCCTTGCAAATTACTGTCCTCGGCATTGGTCAAAGTCCCCAGCAACAGTTGACTTACCTAGATGACCACCATTACAGCACAGGTAGCCAGTTACAGTCCTATGAAAAAGTTTGGGCACCCCTATTAATCTTAATCATTTTTAGTTCTAAAAATTTTGGTGTTTGCAGCAGCCATTTCAGTTTGATATATCTAATAACTGATGGACACAGTAATATTTCAGGATTGAAATGAGGTTTATTGTACTAACAGAAAATGCGCAATATGCATTAAACCAAAATTTGACCGGTGCAAAAATATGGGCACCTCAACAGAAAAGTGACATTAATATTTAGTAGATCCTCCTTTTGCAAAGATAACAGCCTCTAGTCGCTTCCTGTAGCTTTTAATCAGTTCCTGGATCCTGGATAAAGGTATTTTGGACAAACAATTCAAGTTCAGTTAAGTTAGATGGTCGCCGAGCATGGACAGCCCGCTTCAAATCATCCCACAGATGTTCAATGATGTTCAGGTCTGGGGACTGGGATGGCCATTCCAGAACATTGTAATTGTTCCTCTGCATGAATGCCTGAGGATTTGGAGCGGTGTTTTGGATCATTGTCTTGCTGAAATATCCATCCCCGGCGTAACTTCAACTTCGTCACTGATTCTTGAACATTATTCTCAAGAATCTGCTGATACTGAGTGGAATCCATGCGACTCTCAACTTTAACAAGATTCCCGGTGCCGGCATTGGCCACACAGCCCCAAAGCATGATGGAACCTCCACCAAATTTTACAGTGGGTAGCATGTGTTTTTCTTGGAATGCTGTTTCTTTTTGGACGCCATGCATAACGCCTTTTTTTATAACCAAACAACTCAATTTTTGTTTCCAAAATGAAGCTGCCTTGTCCAAATGTGCTTTTTCATACCTCAGGCAACTCTATTTGTGGCGTACGTGCAGAAACGGCTTCTTTCTCATCACTCTCCCATACAGCTTCTATTTGTGCAAAGTGCGCTGTATAGTTGACCGATGCACAGTGACACCATCTGCAGCAAGATGATGCTGCAGCTCTTTGGAGGTGGTCTGTGGATTGTCCTTGACTGTTCTCACCATTCTTCTTCTCTGCCTTTCTGATATTTTTCTTGGCCTGCCACTTCTGGGCTTAACAAGAACTGTCCCTGTGGTCTTCCATTTCCTTACTATGTTCCTCACAGTGGAAACTGACAGGTTAAATCTCTGAGACAACGTTTTGTATCCTTCCCCTGAACAACTATGTTGAACAATCTTTGTTTTCAGATCATTTGAGAGCGGGCTGTCCATGTTCGGCGACCATCAAACTTAACTGAACTTGAATTGTTTTATAGAAAGAAATGGTCCAAAATACCTTCATCCAGGATCCAGGAACTGATTAAAAGCTACAGGAAGCGACTAGAGGCTGTTATCTTTGCAAAAGGAGGATGTACTAAATATTAATGTCACTTTTCTGTTGAGGTGCCCATACTTTTGCACCGGTCAAATTTTGGTTTAATGCATATTGCGCATTTTCTGTTAGTACAATAAACCTCATTTCAATCCTGAAATATTACTGTGTCCATCAGTTATTAGATATATCAAACTGAAATGGCTGTTGCAAACACCAAAATATTTAGAACTAAAAATGATTAAGATTAATAGGGGTGCCCAAACTTTTTCATAGGACTGTACATGTCCAGTCTTTGTGTTTTCCTATAACAACCTTATTGTATCTTAAATATAAAGGATCTGTTTCACCTAGACAAGCCTATTGCAAAAAGGAACCATTTTAGATTGGGTATGGTTTCTCACAAAATCTACCATAGTTGGAAGATGGTTATACATTTCATCCTTAGAGGCCCCTATAGAAAATATAGCACTACATATAGCCATTCAAATGAATGACCTGCATGGAACAATTGAGTGTGCCAGTGAAAGGGATAGCACAATATCTAGGTTCTCATAGATTTAGGCCCGGTTCAGATCTGTGTTCGGTATTCCATTTGGGGAGTCTGCTCAGGAACCCCCTGAAAGGTAATACCGAAGGCATTAAAAAGCGGTGAGCAATGAAAGCACACAGATCCCATAGACTATAATGCGGTCCATGTGCTTGCTGAGCGGGGTCCGCACGAAACGTAAATAAGTACTTCAAGTACTTCAAGCAATACTTTTCTCTCCGCATGTTCTATGCGATCACTGCATGGACAACACATGCACTCTATTATAGTCTATGGGTTCTGTGTGCTTTCATTGCTTACCACATGTCAATGCGTTCAATATTCTGTTCGGGGGTCCCCAAGCGGACTCCCTGCATGGAGTACCAAATGCAGAAAAAGTAATTTGTGGCTGGTTTGTGAAGCAGCAGGTCAGATCATACTGTATGACCAGCCAGGATATCTCTTCGCAGTGGGATGAAGTGAAGGATGCATCATTACATATCAGAATATTAGATAATTAATTTTTAAATAATGTCTTGGGACATGTAGTGTCCAAGACAGACCAAAACATAAGTGTACAGTAGGTGATAAAATATTTTAAAACCTTGAATATCAACTGACATACATAACTTTTTTGAACAGTATTTTTGAAGCAAATCCTTCAAAATGTCTCAATCTTTTTTGCTATCACTGTAAATTCATTTTCCATAATGACTTAATATACTGCTGCATTAATAACTATACTGTACATCTTCTCCATCATATAGACAACCCACATACAGTAGATGAAGGTTTTGGGCAGTATTTGTACACACGGTGATAATATTCAGTCTTAGTAATTCATAGACTAGTGCCCACTGTATTCCATTATTGCAATGGCAACGCTTGGTGATTAGTGTGGAGCTTCTATGTAACCATAATGAAATATTTATGTGTATCCATTTTTCTGAGAAAGTGAGATAATCCTACATGGTCTACACAGTAAAAATTTATGAGTACTTGTTCTATGTTAAGGTAACTGTGACAATCTGCAGGGGAAGAAATGTATATTTTTAACATATCATTAGTCAGTTAAATGACCTAGGAACATGTGCTTATATTCTAAGCAGTGCTTGTAAGTCAAAGTAGACCACAGACAAAGAATAATTCCATAAACACTTACTACAAGGGAATGTATTATCATAAAATGACAAATTGTTAATACTGAGTATTTACAGTAACATTTATAGTAAAATATATATATATATATATATATATATATATATATATATATATATATATTGTACATATCACAATTTATATTAAAAGAATATTGCAGATTTCATGCTGGACACTCATCTTTACAATAGGTGGATACTTCTTGCTCGGTGCAGATGTTCTTCAACAGTCATTTCATTATCTGTACAGGCAGGATTACAATGACAGATAACACATATCATCAACATGAAGGCTTATAACATTGGATCCACTATTAACAACAGGTAATAGTCACAGTTTACCTTAATTCTTCTTGCACAGGTCATAGTACCTAAACACATTTCATAGCTAACAGTCAATGGAGCAGATGTGTTGACTGGAATTGTGTATTTATAAGGATCCCAAATCTCCAGCATCTTAACATACCGGGCACATGTCCAAATGTCAGAATGGAAATCTACACAGTCGGGAAGTGATATAGATTTCTGGTATAAATCACTCCCCCAAAAATCACATACGTTATAATAAATATGTCAAGCCAGGGCGTCCTATCCCATTCTCCACCTATGTTCATAAAAGGGGTGAATAAGGTGCATAATGGGGAAACTTTCACATCTTTGGTGTATAAGAAGAACTTTCACCAATGATGCAACACATTTTCATACATCTACACTAGAAAAATGGCGTTAACATGTTAACAAATTCTCCCCAATGAGTCATCTCAAGGCTACGATATGTCCTTGTGGCTGCTGTATTGCAAATCTCAGAACCGTTGTTACTAAATCAGAGGCAGCTGCTGTCATAGTTGTATACAGTATACATTGTACGTTCCAAAAATAGATTTTTATTATATTGCTATAATTAATAAGTAAAATTTGGGGCCACACGGCCCCAGCACTGCAGCCTAGCAACACTGGAGTCCTGGTGTTTAAATCCCACCAAGGGCAAAAGAAACATCTGCAAGGAGTTTGAATATTATCCCCATTTTTTATAGATTTCCATCCCATATATATATTTTTTTTAATGTAGATTGTGAGCTCCACATAGAGCTTACAATGTACATTTTTTTCCCTATCAGTATGTCTTTTTGGAATATGGGATGGAAATCCATGCAAACACGGGGAGAACATACAGACTCCTTGCAGATGGTTTTATGCCCTTGGTGGGATTTGAACACCAGGACTCCAGCGCTGCAAGGCTGCAGTGCTAACCACTGAGCCACCGTGTGGCCCCCTCCCATATTCCAAAAAGACATACTGATAGGGAAAAAAATGTACATTGTGGGCTCACAATCTACATTTAAAAAATAAGTACAAACTATCCAACTCCATTTTACTATTTTATGATCATTCAATAATATATAGTGAATAATATAGTTTATAGTGAATCTCTCACTAGAAAAATATTTCTAGATGAGATACAGTAAGAAAAACAAGAGAATGGTACTTTAGGTTAGGCGTAAAAACAGTGTCACAAGTTGAATAATGGCAGATATATTTTATTACAAATGTGTTTTGTGTTGGAGAGATTTGTTTTACAACCATTCAACAGTTTAGGAAGAAACAAGAGATGTAATATTAAACCAGTACTAGACCTTAAAGGAAACATTAACCAGGTTATTACATGTTAGTTATTGAGGACACGCTCATGTCTAGTCGTTTTCGTATTTATCAAAAATATTCAGCTGTCAGACCAGAATTTATTACAAAAATATACGGTATAAATTGGTATGTCCCCAACATGACAAATGTAAGATTTAGTAAGAAAAAACGATGTTGTATATTTCCACTATTGGGTCGACCAATAAGTAAGGCCTGCCACCGAAAGGGATGATAAATGATGATCTATACAAAGTGTGACCGCTTGTAAATATTGCTATACATCTCACCCGAGCCATAAAATAAGTGAGGCAATTGTAAATTTAATTCTGAAATTTGTTGAATGATGTTTAATAAATTTATAGCTCTCCAATTTACCGTGTACAGCTCTATCCGCACTGAATCATTTGCAAAGATCATAACTATGTCTTGAAAAGATTTGTTAAGAAATGTACGAGCCTGAGCCTGTAAAACATTCCCTTGTTATGTCTAGAAGAAAGCTAAATTAGAAATACAAATAAAGCGAAGATCACTTCAAGGACGGCGATGTCTTTACTTACAATAAACCATGTTAATAAGCAAAGAATCTTAGAAGTGCACATAGGCAGCATTTATTTAATTGGTCAGTGCATCAGAATAGAAAACCACAGGTGGCTTTTTTGCATGTGTAATGTTCTGCTTATTGTGCAATCCATTACTGGAATCTTTTTCAGTAAATGAAATGATATTCACTTGGTGACTATTAATTACAATGAGCAATTGCTATAAATATCGTTTATCAGTGCATACAAATCACTAAACAATATTGAGCGGACAATAGACTTGAATCTACTAACACAACTTACTTTGTTTAGTAAGATTTTATTTTTTTGTTGATTTGCTCATTAAGCAAAAAACTTAAAGAGGACCTTTCACGTCCTGGGGCACATGCAGTATGATACAACGCTAGAAAGCCGAAAGTGCACTGAATTCAGCTTTTCCATTCAGTGCCTCTGCTATCGGTGCCGGTACCGTATCTCTTCACTATAAGAAGGGCATTGATGACTGTCAGTCAGGAACGCCCCTCCTCACAGTAGTGTCTATTGCACTGTACTGTGAGAGGGGGCATTCCTAAATGTGCGGTTGGTGAAATGTGCGGTATTGAGAAAATTTCCATGTCAGTGAGAGAGTTTGTAGCAACATGGAGTGGTTTACTGTATTAAAGGCAAACCAAAGGTCAATAAGGAGAAACACAGAGTAGTGCCACTTGGCTTTGGCAGTTAGTAGGTTATTTGTGACTTTATGGTAGTTACTGTGGAGCGATGGAGTCAGAAACCTGATTGTAGTCTGTTGAAGAGTAAGTCGGACGAGAGATAGGAGGATAGTTCAAAGTGGACATGTTGTTCTAACTAATGTTTATGACCTACCATAAAGTTATTGTAAGTCATCAAAATCATAAGACTGGAGATTCCTTTTAACGAAATTAGGCTGAGTTCACACTAGCATAGGTGTCCGACAACTAGTGTCCGCAGCTAATGTCCGCGTAAGATTTTAGCATCAGACACTAGCTGTCTCCGTTTACAATTTCCATTATTTTAAATGGGTACTATGTAGTGTCATTTAGTGTCCATGTGTGTCCTTAAGTGTCCGTTTACAAAGATGTCCGATTTTTAGCTGAGGACACTAGTAGAGATGAGCGAACAGTGTTCTATCGAACTCATGTTCGATCGGATATTAGGCTGTTCGGCATGTTTGAATCGAATCGAACACCGCGTGGTAAAGTGCGCCATTACTCGATTCCCCTCCCACCTTCCCTGGCGCCTTTTTTGCTCCAATAACAGCGCAGGGTAGGTGGGACAGGAACTACGACACCGGTGACGTTGAGAAAAGTAGGCAAAACCCATTGGCTGCCGAAAACATGTGACCTCTAATTTAAAAGAACAGCGCCGCCCAGGTTCGCGTCATTCTGAGCTTGCAATTCACCGAGGACGGAGGTTTCCGTCCAGCTAGCTAGGGCTTAGATTCTGGGTAGGCAGGGACAGGCTAGGATAGGAAGGAGAAGACAACCAACAGCTCTTGTAAGAGCTAAATTCCAGGGAGAAGCTTGTCAGTGTAACGTGGCACTGACGGGCTCAATCGCCGCAACCCAGCTTTCACAGGATCCTGAATGGAATACACTGTCAGTGTATTCCCGTATACCCGATATATACCCCGATACCCGTTCCAACGGTGTGCCCCCCCACCTTCACCCCAGAAATACCCTGCAAGTCCCCTAGCAATAGAATTGGGGCTATATACACCCACAATTTTTACTACTGGTATACAGTGCCATTGTCTGACTGGGAATTCAAAGAATATATTGGGAATACAAATACCCTCATTTCTTGCTACTGCCATATAGTGCCAGTGTCTGACTGGTAATTCAAAGAATATATTGGGGTTACGTGCACCCACAATTTTTACTACTGGTATACAGTGCCATTGTCTGACTGGGAATTCAAAGAATATATTGGGAATACAAATACCCTCATTTCTTGCTACTGCCATATAGTGCCAGTGTCTGACTGGGAATTCAAAGAATATATTGGGGTTACGTGCACCCACAATTTTTACTACTGGTATACAGTGCCATTGTCTGACTGGGAATTCAAAGAATATATTGGGAATACAAATACCCTCATTTCTTGCTACTGCCATATAGTGCCAGTGTCTGACTGGGAATTCAAAGAATATATTGGGGTTACGTGCACCCACAATTTTTACTACTGGTATACAGTGCCATTGTCTGACTGGGAATTCAAAGAATATATTGGGAATACAAATACCCTCATTTCTTGCTACTGCCATATAGTGCCAGTGTCTGACTGGGAATTCAAAGAATATATTGGAGTTACGTGCACCCACAATTTTTACTACTGGTATACAGTGCCATTGTCTGACTGGGAATTCAAAGAATATATTGGGAATACAAATACCCTCATTTCTTGCTACTGCCATATAGTGCCAGTGTCTGACTGGTAATTCAAAGAATATATTGGGGTTACGTGCACCCACAATTTTTACTACTGGTATACAGTGCCATTGTCTGACTGGGAATTCAAAGAATATATTGGGAATACAAATACCCTCATTTCTTGCTACTGCCATATAGTGCCAGTGTCTGACTGGGAATTCAAAGAATATATTGGGGTTACGTGCACCCACAATTTTTACTACTGGTATACAGTGCCATTGTCTGACTGGGAATTCAAAGAATATATTGGGAATACAAATACCCTCATTTCTTGCTACTGCCATATAGTGCCAGTGTCTGACTGGGAATTCAAAGAATATATTGGGGTTACGTGCACCCACAATTTTTACTACTGGTATACAGTGCCATTGTCTGACTGGGAATTCAAAGAATATATTGGGGTTATAAATACCCTCATTTCTTGCTACTGCCATATAGTGCCAGTTTCTGACTGGTAATTCAAAGAATATATTGGGGTTACGTGCACCCACAATTTTTACTACTGGTATACAGTGCCATTGTCTGACTGGGAATTCAAAGAATATATTGGGAATACAAATACCCTCATTTCTTGCTACTGCCATATAGTGCCAGTGTCTGACTGGGAATTTAAAGAATATATTGGGAATACAAATACCCTCATTTCTTGCTACTGCCATATAGTGCCAGTTTCTGACTGGTAATTCAAAGAATATATTGGGGTTACGTGCACCCACAATTTTTACTACTGGTATACAGTGCCATTGTCTGACTGGGAATTCAAAGAATATATTGGGGTTATAAATACCCTCATTTCTTGCTACTGCCATATAGTGCCAGTTTCTGACTGGTAATTCAAAGAATATATTGTGGTTACGTGCACCCACAATTTTTACTACTGGTATACAGTGCCATTGTCTGACTGGGAATTCAAAGAATATATTGGGGTTATAAATACCCTCATTTCTTGCTACTGCCATATAGTGCCAGTTTCTGACTGGTAATTCAAAGAATATATTGGGGTTACGTGCACCCACAATTTTTACTACTGGTATACAGTGCCATTGTCTGACTGGGAATTCAAAGAATATATTGGGAATACAAATACCCTCATTTCTTGCTACTGCCATATAGTGCCAGTTTCTGACTGGTAATTCAAAGAATATATTGGGGTTACGTGCACTCACAATTTTTACTACTGGTATACAGTGCCATTGTCTGACTGGGAATTCAAAGAATATATTGGGAATACAAATACCCTCATTTCTTGCTACTGCCATATAGTGCCAGTGTCTGACTGGTAATTCAAAGAATATATTGGGGTTACGTGCACCCACAATTTTTACTACTGGTATACAGTGCCATTGTCTGACTGGGAATTCAAAGAATATATTGGGAATACAAATACCCTCATTTCTTGCTACTGCCATATAGTGCCAGTGTCTGACTGGGAATTCAAAGAATATATTGGGGTTACGTGCACCCACAATTTTTACTACTGGTATACAGTGCCATTGTCTGACTGGGAATTCAAAGAATATATTGGGAATACAAATACCCTCATTTCTTGCTACTGCCATATAGTGCCAGTGTCTGACTGGTAATTCAAAGAATATATTGGGGTTACGTGCACCCACAACTTTTACTACTGGTATACAGTGCCATTGTCTGACTGGGAATTCAAAGAATATATTGGGAATACAAATACCCTCATTTCTTGCTACTGCCATATAGTGCCAGTGTCTGACTGGGAATTCAAAGAATATATTGGGGTTACGTGCACCCACAATTTTTACTACTGGTATACAGTGCCATTGTCTGACTGGGAATTCAAAGAATATATTGGGAATACAAATACCCTCATTTCTTGCTACTGCCATATAGTGCTAGTGTCTGACTGGGAATTCAAAGAATATATTGGGAATACAAATACCCTCATTTCTTGCTACTGCCATATAGTGCCAGTTTCTGACTGGTAATTCAAAGAATATATTGGGGTTACGTGCACCCACAATTTTTACTACTGGTATACAGTGCCATTGTCTGACTGGGAATTCAAAGAATATATTGGGGTTATAAATACCCTCATTTCTTGCTACTGCCATATAGTGCCAGTTTCTGACTGGTAATTCAAAGAATATATTGTGGTTACGTGCACCCACAATTTTTACTACTGGTATACAGTGCCATTGTCTGACTGGGAATTCAAAGAATATATTGGGGTTATAAATACCCTCATTTCTTGCTACTGCCATATAGTGCCAGTTTCTGACTGGTAATTCAAAGAATATATTGGGGTTACGTGCACCCACAATTTTTACTACTGGTATACAGTGCCATTGTCTGACTGGGAATTCAAAGAATATATTGGGAATACAAATACCCTCATTTCTTGCTACTGCCATATAGTGCCAGTTTCTGACTGGTAATTCAAAGAATATATTGGGGTTACGTGCACTCACAATTTTTACTACTGGTATACAGTGCCATTGTCTGACTGGGAATTCAAAGAATATATTGGGAATACAAATACCCTCATTTCTTGCTACTGCCATATAGTGCCAGTGTCTGACTGGGAATTCAAAGAATATATTGGGGTTACGTGCACCCACAATTTTTACTACTGGTATACAGTGCCAATTTCTAACTAGGAATTCAAAATGCGCAAGGCTCCCGGAAAGGGACGTGGACGAGGCCGTGGGCGAGGTCGGGGGAATGGTTCTGGGGAGCAAGGTAGCAGTGAAGCCACAGGGCGTCCCGTGCCTACTCCTGTGGGGCAGCAAGCATTGCGCCACTCCACAGTGCCAGGGTTGCTTGCCACATTAACTAAACTGCAGGGTACAAACCTTAGTAGGCCCGAGAACCAGGAACAGGTCTTGCAATGGCTGTCAGAGAACGCTTACAGCACATTGTCCAGCAGCCAGTCAGACTCTGCCTCCTCTCCTCCTATTACCCAACAGTCTTGTCTTCCTTCCTCCCAAAATTCCGAAGCTTTACAGAACAATAACCCAAACTGTCCCTGCTCCCCAGAGCTGTTCTCCGCTCCTTTCATTGTCCCTCAACCTGCCTCTCCACGTCACGATTCCACGAACCTAACAGAGGAGCATCTGTGTCCAGATGCTCAAACACTAGAGTCTCCTCCATCTCCGTTCGATTTGGTGGTGGATGACCAGCAACCCACCCTCATCGACGATGATGTGACGCAGTTGCCGTCAGGGCATCCAGTTGACCGGCGCATTGTGCGGGAGGAGGAGATGAGACAGGAGTTGGAAGAGGAAGTGGTGGATGATGAGGACACTGACCCGACCTGGACAGGGGGGATGTCAAGCGGGGAAAGTAGTGTGGATGTTGAGGCAGGTGCAGCACCAAAAAGGGTAGCTAGAGGCAGAGGCAGAGGTCAGCAGCTTAGGCGAAGCCAGGCCACACCCGGAATCTCCCAAGATGTTCCAGTTCGTACCCAGCCCCGAAAAACTCCCACCTCGAGGGCACGTTTCTCGAAGGTGTGGAGTTTTTTCAAGGAATGCGCCGAGGACAGATATAGTGTTGTCTGCACAATTTGCCTCTCGAAATTGATTAGGGGCTCTGAGAAGAGCAACCTGTCCACCACTTCAATGCGCCGTCATTTGGAATCCAAGCACTGGAATCAGTGGCAGGCAGCAACGGCAGGACAAAGGCCGCCTGCCGTTCACGCCACTGCCACTGCCTCTGTCACTGCCTCTGCCTCTGCCACTGCCACTGCTGACTGTGCTGGCGATGCACTCCAGAGGACGAGCCAGGACACCACTTCATCTGCCTCCGCCACTTTGTTGACTTCTACCTCATCCTCCCCTGGTCCTGTCTTATCTCCTTCTCCTGCACCATCAAAGGCACCATCAGGCGTTTCTTTACAACAACCCACCATCTCTCAGACATTGGAGCGGCGGCAGAAATACACTGCTAACCACCCACACGCGCAAGCCTTGAACGCCAACATCGCTAAACTGCTGGCCCAGGAGATGTTGGCGTTCCGGCTTGTTGAAACTCCCGCCTTCCTGGACCTGATGGCAACTGCGGCACCTCGCTATGCCGTCCCTAGCCGTCACTACTTCTCCCGGTGTGCCGTCCCCGCCTTGCACCAGCACGTGTCACTCAACATCAGGCGGGCCCTTAGTTCCGCACTTTGCACAAAGGTCCACTTGACCACCGACGCGTGGACAAGTGCATGCGGACAGGGACGCTACATTTCACTGACGGCACACTGGGTGAATGTAGTTGAGGCTGGGACTGCTTCCCAAACTGGCCCGGTGTACCTCGTCTCCCCGCCTAACATTCCTGGCAGGGACACGAGAAGAACACCCCCCTCCTCCTCCTCCTCTACCGCCTCCTCCTCCGCCACCGCCTCCTCCTCCGCCACCGCCTCCTCCTCCGCTGTTAGATTGACCCCAGCTACGAGTTGGAAACGTTGCAGCACTGGCGTTGGTAGACGTCAGCAGGCTGTGCTGAAGCTGATCAGCTTGGGGGACAGACAGCACACTGCCTCCGAGGTGAGGGATGCCCTCCTCGATGAGACGGCAATATGGTTTGAGCCGCTGCACCTGGGCCCAGGCATGGTCGTTTGTGATAACGGCCGGAACCTGGTAGCAGCTCTGGAGCTTGCCGGACTCCAACATGTTCCATGCCTGGCCCACGTCTTCAACCTAGTGGTGCAACGTTTCCTAAAGAGCTACCCCAATGTTCCAGAGCTACTGGTGAAAGTGCGGCGCATGTGCGCCCACTTTCGCAAGTCGACAGTAGCCGCTGCTAGCTTAAAATCTCTCCAGCAACGCCTGCATGTGCCACAACACCGGCTTTTGTGCGACGTCCCCACACGCTGGAACTCAACGTTTCAGATGTTGAATAGAGTGGTTGAGCAGCAGAGACCTTTGATGGAATACCAGCTACAAAACCCTAGGGTGCCACAAAGTCAGCTGCCTCAGTTTCACATCCATGAGTGGCCATGGATGAGAGACCTTTGTGACATCCTACGGGTCTTTGAGGAGTCCACAAGGAGGGTGAGCTCTGAGGATGCGATGGTGAGCCTTACAATCCCGCTCTTGTGTGTTCTGAGAGAATCCCTGATTGACATCAGGGATAACTCAGATCACACAGAGGAGTTAGGGATAGCATCCGATCCGTCACAGCTGGAGAGTAGGTCCACACATCTGTCCGCTTCACTGCGTTTAATGGAGGAGGAGGAAGAAGAGTTGTCCGATGATGTGATGGTGATACAGGAGGCTTCCGGGCAACTTCGAATCGTCCCATTGTTGCAGCGCGGATGGGTAGACATGGAGGATGAGGAGGAAATGGAGATTGAACTTTCCGGTGGGGCCAGAGGAGTCATGCCAACTAACACTGTGGCAGACATGGCTGAGTTCATGTTGGGGTGCTTTACAACCGACAAGCGTATTGTCAAAATCATGGAGGACAACCAGTACTGGATCTTTGCTATCCTTGACCCCCGGTATAAAAACAACATCTCGTCTTTTATTCCGGTAGAGGGGAGGGCCAATCGCATCAATGCTTGCCACAGGCAATTGGTGCAGAATATGATGGGGATGTTTCCAGCATGTGACGTTGGCGGCAGGGAGGGCAGTTCCTCCAGTAGGCAACCAAGTTCTCACCGGTCCACACAAACGAGGGGCACACTGTCTAAGGTCTGGGACACCTTGATGGCACCCCCTCGCCAAAGTGCCGCCACGGAGGGTCCTAGTGTCACCAGGCGTGAGAAGTATAGGCGCATGTTGCGGGAATACCTTTCCGACCACAGCCCTGTCCTCTCCGACCCCTCTGCGCCCTACACGTATTGGGTGTCGAAGTTGGACCTGTGGCTTGAACTTGCCCTATATGCCTTGGAGGTGCTGTCCTGTCCTGCCGCCAGCGTCCTATCTGAGAGGGTGTTCAGTGCAGCCGGTGGCATCATCACTGACAAGCGCACCCGTCTGTCAGCTGAGAGTGCCGACCGGCTCACTTTGATAAAAATGAACCACCACTGGATAGAGCCTTCATTTTTGTGCCCACCTGTGTAAAGCACCCCAACATGAAACTCCATGTCTGTACTCAACCTCTCCAATTCCTCCGCATCCTCATACTCATCCACCATAAGCGTTGCACAATTCTGCTAATACTAGGCTCCCTCCAACATGATTTCCCCCAACTCTGCTGGTTAGAGGCTCCCTCCACCCTGATTTCCACCAACTCTGCTGGTTAGAGGCTCCCTCCACCCTGCTTTCCCACAACTCTGCTGGTTAGAGGCTCCCTCCACCATGAATTTGCCCAAACTGGGCTGTTTAGAGGCTCCCTCCACCATGAATTGGTCCAAACTGGGTTTTTTAGAGGCTCCCTCCACCATGAATTGGTCCAAACTGGGCTGTTTAGAGGCTCCCTCCACCATGAATTTGCCCAAACTGGGCTGTTTAGCGGCTCCCTCCACCATTAATTGGTCCAAACTGGGCTGGTTAGAGGCTCCCTCCACCATGAATTTGCCCAAACTGGGCTGTTTAGAGGCTCCCTCCACCATGAATTTGCCCAAACTGGGCTGGTTAGAGGCTCCCTCCACCATGAATTGGTCCAAACTGGGTTTTTTAGAGGCTCCCTCCACCATGAATTTGCCCAAACTGGGCTGTTTAGAGGCTCCCTCCACCATGAATTGGTCCAAACTGGGCTGTTTAGAGGCTCCCTCCACCATTAATTGGTCCAAACTGGGCTGGTTAGAGGCTCCCTCCACCATGAATTTCCCAAAACTTGGCTGTTTAGAGGCTCCCTCCACCATTAATTGGTCCAAACTGGGCTGGTTAGAGGCTCCCTCCACCATGAATTTGCCCAAACTGGGCTGTTTAGAGGCTCCCTCCACCATGAATTGGTCCAAACTGGGTTTTTTAGAGGCTCCCTCCACCATGAATTGGTCCAAACTGGGCTGTTTAGAGGCTCCCTCCACCATGAATTTGCCCAAACTGGGCTGTTTAGCGGCTCCCTCCACCATTAATTGGTCCAAACTGGGCTGGTTAGAGGCTCCCTCCACCATGAATTTGCCCAAACTGGGCTGTTTAGAGGCTCCCTCCACCATGAATTTGCCCAAACTGGGCTGGTTAGAGGCTCCCTCCACCATGAATTGGTCCAAACTGGGGTTTTTAGAGGCTCCCTCCACCATGAATTGGTCCAAACTTGGCTGTTTAGAGGCTCCCTCCACCATGAATTAGTCCAAACTGGGGTGGTTAGAGGCTCCCTCCACCATTAATTGGTCCAAACTGGGCTGGTTAGAGGCTCCCTCCACCATTAATTGGTCCAAACTGGGCTGGTTAGAGGCTCCCTCCACCATGAATTGGTCCAAACTGGGGTTTTTAGAGGCTCCCTCCACCATGAATTGGTCCAAACTTGGCTGTTTAGAGGCTCCCTCCACCATTAATTGGTCCAAACTGGGCTGGTTAGAGGCTCCCTCCACCATGAATTGGTCCAAACTGGGTTTTTTAGAGGCTCCCTCCACCATGAATTGGTCCAAACTGGGGTTTTTAGAGGCTCCCTCCACCATGAATTGGTCCAAACTGGGCTGTTTATAGGCTCCCTCCACCATGAATTGGTCCAAACTGGGGTTTTTAGAGGCTCCCTCCACCATGAATTGGTCCAAACTGGGGTTTTTAGAGGCTCCCTCCACCATGAATTTGCCCAAACTGGGCTGTTTAGAGGCTCCCTCCACCATGAATTTGCCCAAACTGAGCTGTTTAGAGGCTCCCTCCACCATGAATTGGTCCAAACTGGGGTTTTTAGAGGCTCCCTCCACCATGAATTGGTCCAAACTGGGGGTTTTTAGAGGCTCCCTCCACCATGAATTTGCCCAAACTGGGCTGTTTAGAGGCTCCCTCCATCATGAATTGGTCCAAACTGGGGTTTTTAGAGGCTCCCTCCACCATGAATTGGTCCAAACTGGGGGTTTTTAGTGGCTCCCTCCACCATGAATTTGCCCAAACTGGGCTGTTTAGAGGCTCCCTCCATCATGAATTGGTCCAAACTGGGGTTTTTAGAGGCTCCCTCCACCATGAATTGGTCCAAACTGGGGTTTTTAGAGGCTCCCTCCACCATGAATTGGTCCAAACTGGGGTTTTTAGAGGCTCCCTCCACCATGAATTTGCCCAAACTCTGCTGGTTAGAGGCTCAATCCACCCTGATTTTCAAAACAAATGTTGGTGCCAACCTCAACTTACTACAAGGGCCAAATTCACTGCTGGTGACAAGCTCTCCTCACTGCAAGTGCCAAATACACATGTTTCAAGGTGTTTTCCTACTGTCAGAGAGGTGGTATTGAGTGTGTAAAGTGTGTAGTTGTTAGGCTGTGATGTTGGGGTAATAGAGGGTCTTTGGTGTGTTAGATGCCCCCAGACATGCTTCCCCTGCTGTCCCAGTGTCATTCCAGAGGTGTTGGCATCATTTCCTGGGGTGTCATAGTGGACTTGGTGACCCTCCAGACACGGATTTGGGTTTCCCCCTTAACGAGTATCTGTTCCCCATAGACTATAATGGGGTTCGAAACCCGTTCGAACACACGAACATTGAGCGGCTGTTCGAATCGAATTTCGAACCTCGAACATTTTAGTGTTCGCTCATCTCTAGACACTAGCTGTCAGACACCTAAGTTAGTGTGAACCCAGCCATAGAGTTTAGTTATGTGTTGATACAACTACAGCATGGCAAGGACCCATAGTAAAGGTGGAAACTGCCTGTAATCTACATCAGACCGAGCGAAAATCACTCCGCACAGAGAACTAAATGATCCTGAAGTCCTCCTTCTTTCTTTTCTTCCTTAGCTGCTATGGATTCCTAGTATAGTATTTTTCTTAGCTTACGTGTGTCTACTTCTGTAATGTATTACTATTTATTATCCTGTATCTGTATTACCATGCTGCTGTAACACACTGAAATTCCCCCATGGTGGGACAATTAAAGGATTATCTTATCTTAATATTTAAAGAATAGGGCTGATGTAGTGATGTAGTTGAGTGGTGTCAGTGCACAACATGTTTATGTATTTTGTTTAAAGGTTGTGTTGCTGGACCCTGTTGCCATTGACTTTTAATGTGCAAAAAAGCAAAAAAAAAAAAGAAAAAAAAGAATTTGAACAAAAAAGGAGATGACATAATTTTTCAATTCTGTTTCATCATCTTCTGAGGCTAGTTTTACATTTTCATTTGAAGATTTCCTATCAAATCCTTTCAGACACACTACAAAATGTATGAAAAAACTTCAGACACCATGTAGAAACCTAACGGTTCCCATTATAAAGATGTGCCCAAAGTTATGTTAGCTTGAATTTGGTTATCGTCTCTAATTTGTCATGTCAATTTAATACAATATCAAGATGTTAGTTAAACCTTTTACAGTACACAATTTCTAGCACAACCTTGATCAAATATAAGATACATTTCTGGTGGCTGACTATAACTAAATCACATTGTTTTAAAAAGAACAAATCCAGTGAAAAGGAAAAGTATAAGGACATATCCCTAAGTTCCTCACTGTTGGTGTCCATCACGTACAGTATATGTCACAGTTTCAATTACATATTTCTGCTCCTATGGCGGAAGAGAAACACAATTCTTATTGCAGACCGAAACCCAAAGCCAATTTTAACAAAAATAGTAAATCAATGAAGAAATGTTATGTCAATTAGAGATGAGCGAACACTGTTCGGATCAGCCGATCTGAACAGCACGCACCCATAGAAATTAATGGAAGCACCTGGCACGGCGACCGGCCGCCGGCAAAGTGTGCCAGGTGCTTCCATTCATTTCTATGGGTGCGTGCTGTTCGGATCGGCTGATCCGAACAGTGTTCGCTCATGTCTAATGTCAATCTATTCCTATAAGAACATATGTTGTCAGTATGATGGATTTCTCTTTTCTCACGCTGCTTGGTGGTCTTATATTGTATCAGTTTTCTTATATTTCACCTTTCTTTGCAATATTTGCATGATTATTTACCACTGTCCATCTAAGAATTGTGTCTGCTAAAGATATATTTGTGGCAATGTTCTGTATATATTTATGACTGTAAATTTATGTTAAATGTTAATACATTTTATGTATTATTTCCATTGTTAAATGTTGTAGGATATGTTTACTATCATAAAGCAAATCATTCCTGAATATAGTAGATCCATGCTGTCCTAACCAGGGCCTACATGAAATAATGATGGACACCCACACTGCAAAGAATTGCAGAGAAAACATAGGTGCACACATGATTTACTAATCCTGTCTAATATTTCAATTATGTACTGTAAGCTTGAGAGTCTAAAATAATCCAGATTTCTCCCTGTGTCTGATGCTGGATGATACATTTGGTGCATGTTTTCACTGTGTATTCTATGTTTATACCCCCACTAGTTGGCCGATATTGAACCAGAAATTTACTTCAAAATTTTGACACAATGTTTGCACATTGTTTTATCTTAAACCTTGCTTCTACTCTCTTCAGGTCAGGGGACAATCGTACACATTAGGGAGAGTGTGTGCCTACATAGGCAGTACGGAGACTTACAAGTCATTCCTGCTCCGCTAGGGATTCTGGGTAAAAAATATGTAAATCTATTCTCCAGGATGTAATTAGGAGAACAGTGCCTCTGTATGCTGCCCTCTAGAGGACAGCCTCCTTAACATCATGCATGCATTAATAAGTCTACTATCATGATGTGGATTTAATTGCCAAATTAGTATTTCTATTCCAAAAGGAACAGATTCCCAGATACCTCTATTCTCTTAAGTCATTTTCTGTAAGGATTGGGGTCAGGGTCAGGCGGTGCGAGATGACACAGGTGGGATGCAAAACTGTGCAACTAATGACAAAAGGGGTCGTAGGCCCTGCGGCTAGAACTATGCTGTTATATCTGAGGTGAGGCAGACCAATGCACTCCCTACTTGGAGTGCGCCTGCCGTGACTCCTATGCTAATGTCCAGGCGGCTAAGGTGAAGGAAGAGGAAGCCCTGAAAGTGCTAGGAGCTGGAGTAACGAGGGTCACACCTAAGCAGAAAGCACAGTGTAAAATGCAATGCAAAACAAAAGACAAAATAGCATGGAACCAGGGAGGTCAACAAGTCTCAGCGAGAACACAATAGAGAAGGCAAGGTCGGACAAGCAGAGGGTTAAACCAGGATATCAGAATGGAGTACAAATCAGAAGACAGAGAATAGTCAAATACGAGCCGGGTACACAGCAACTAATACACAGACTGAAAGAGACACAGACAGGATATCTGACCGAGAAGGAGACCAGGGAAACACAAAGTGAATGGCTGGCAAGGATACAAGCCTAGGTGGGGTTTCAAAAACAGCAGAGAAAAACACACCCAAAACCAATGATGGCTAATGGCATAGAGTACTGAGAGTAGGGAAAAGATTTAACCCTTAATCACCTAAGCGCAACCAATAGAACTCTAAACACGTCTCCAAGGGAGGCGCCGTGCAGCAAGGAGACCGTGGCGACTCTGTGTCCTGACAGTTTCCTCTTCAAGTGAGCTTTGTCCTCTTTGGGGCAAGGTAAAAACTGTCCAAAGCCATACATAAGAAATGCAATTAGAAAAAGTACATTTTGGCCTATCCAATACATGTGAACGTGCTATACATTAATACATAGACCCATTCATTTCTATCATCCCGTACACACATCTTTAGTGTATGACAGGTGTATGACAAGTGTCTGGTTCATAGAAAAGAACAAAATATTAAGCTTGTCTAATTCCTGTTTATTTTTACAGATTGGTCCATGCATTCAGGTGTATGGTCAGTGAAAACACAGACACAGCATATGGGTACGAATATGTGTGCCCTCCGTTCTGTTTTTAGGGACCCATACATTGCAAATGGTAGTTTGGATGAATCATAAAACACATACTAAATGTGGTACGTAGAATAGGCAAATTTAAACCAGAATTCTGGTAGATTTAACTCTGTTATCTGCCATTGTTTTAAACAGTGCTGGACACAGGGAAATGCATCCACTGGGTGTCTCAGCTCTATTTACATGCAGGGCTCCAACTAAGTATCAATGTATGAATAACACCAAAAGAATTTGTATTAAATCTAAATAATTTATTGTTACAAAGTTTTTAATAGTAAACATGATGGTATCAGGAAAACACAAAGATATAAAAACAACAAATGTCAAACAACAAGACTGGAGGTCACATTGGAATGAACAGCTTCAGCAGGTGTATAATCTGCTGGGATAGAGAAGTCTCAATGGTGGTGTAGGGGATAAATAAAGCCACATTGATACTTAGCTGGAGCTTTGAGTTTCTGTTGGGTATCCATGTGTTTTACCTAGTATTGAGATTGCTTTGGGTCTGCTATTTACATGCAGGGCCTGCGGAAGATCACTTCTGGTTGTATAAACCTTGCCAGTACTGCCACACTTGTATCCCCATCTGTCCTGACTTATATCATGTCATAAAACCATCTCCTGTCATCAGTTGCTATTAGCAGTACTCTTGGCGACCTGGGGGTTACCTGAACCAAAAGGAGGATGTTTTAAGTGAATCTTGCAAGCTACCTTATATACAGTACATACTTTAGACCTCAGTTTAGTCCAGTCAAATATAAAGGTGTGATCCCATCTTCACAGGCTACTGACTTACTAATGCAATAAATAACAGAACACAAGCTTCAGTTCTGTAAAAAGAAGAAAAAATTCTAATGAAGAACATAGCAGTAAGAAATCAATCATTACTGTGTGAGCGATTAGCCAGGCTGTGTAATTACAGTATGTGCACACCTTCCCTTATCAGGTGCATGCAAATGTCTAACATTATGTTCTAATGCTCCACGAGTTAAGAGTTCTGCAGTATAATTAGTTTTTCCTGTAATTGTAACAGTGGCCTGAAGTCAAATGATGAAAGGTGTTTCTTAAAAATGTGACAAGTCAATAATCAACAATTGTTTTGTATACTTAATGCTCATATGCTAAATACATGTGTTAATTAAGACTAAGCAGAATTACTGTCACTGTCTGGCAGCTTTATCCTTATTAGCGCTTTTACAAAATAATGGAAGGAAAACTCATATAAAAATAGTATAGAGGGAATTGTTAGTCTATTTGTGGTTCTGTACGACTTATCAAGAATTAGGACATTATTTATGACCAACATTTTCTAAATATCAAATAAAGAGATTGAGAGATGAGTTAGCTAAAAGTCCAGATTTATTATAAATCAACTGACACTGGGGCAACACAATGGCTCAGTGGTTAGCTTGCAGTGCTGGAGTCCTGGATTTGAATCCTGCCAAGGATAACATCTGCAAGGAGTTTGTATGTTCTCCCTGGGTTTGCATAGATTTCGTCCCATACTCCAAAGACAGCACCGCACCTCCCATGAGGCGATCTGAAGCGAGCGCTTCAGGCAGCGCTATGCCAGGGCCTCAGGGAGGGCGGCATTTTTGATTATCTAAGCCAGTCCAGGGCAAGTTGTCCTGGACTAGCTTAGCACCGAGCGGTAGTTTGGGGAGGCCACTGAAGCAAGCTAAGCAGATAAGCCCCGCCCCCTTCACACCACCATGCCCCCTTCGCTCCACCACGCCCCTACGCTCCACCCCCACCTCCCGGGGGGGAAGGCTTTCTGTAGTTCGCCTCGGGCGGCTTCACCCCTGTCCAAAGACATACTGATATGGAAAATGTGGATTGTGAGCCTTACAAAAATCAACTGACACCAACCTTATTTTTACTCACTCATAACCATCACCACCTTGAGGTACCATTATATCACCTGCAGCTCCAGTTTTGTAAGCCTAAGCTTTGCTCCCATTGACTGTATCAATACTGCCTACAAATGACCCATATGTCTTCTGTCAAACTGAGCTGTAAATTCCAGAACGCATCGGAACGGGTCCTTGTAATGGTGGTAGGAGAATTTCCTCCACCAAAACATTGCAGTATGAAAGATAAGAAACTCCTCTTTCATAGGACATCGGAGTCACGTTTTTACATTTTATAGTATAGTAATATTTGTTTGAAGTGACCCTCTCCCACTCTCATTTTCTCTTCATTGCACAAAAACCAATAAACCATGAAAAGCAGGGACAGTTTTCAATAGAGAAGCAAGGGAAAAAATAAAGAAATGCAGGATTTCACAGAAAGGAGCAACAATTTTTAATAATGTATATTATAAAATGCATTATTGATACAAATACTGCCAGAAAATCACAAGTTGTTCAAAGGTTTAGCTACCCTTTACCCTCTTTCCCCACATTCGCCGTACTATTGCAGCACATGGAGTGAAAAACAAAAATCGAGAAACGGATGTGGCAGGAAGGGGTTAAAATCCAGTCTTTCAAATAACTTTATGGCTCTATACTACAGAGATGTACTAACAACATGTGACTCTCTTTGTTGATACAGATGTACTGAACAGTCTTAAGTAGAGATGAGCGAGTAGTGTTCAATCGAGTAGGTGTTTGATCGAATACTACGGTATTCGAAATACTCGTACTCGATCGAACACTACTAGCTGTTCGAAGTTTAAAGTTCAATGCAGAACCAGCATTGATTGGCAGAATGCTATACATTGCCAATCAACGCTGGTTCTTCTCTTACCTTTCTGAAGTCTTCTCCACGCTGCGTCCCCGCATCTTATTCCGGGTGGAATTCACTCTGTCTAGGCATCCGGCCTAGACAGAGCCGACTACGCATACGCAGGCATGCCCTCACATGCGCAGTCGGCTCTGCCTAGGCCGGATGCCTAGGCAGAGTGAATTCCACCCGGAATAAGATGCGGGGACCCTGCGCCGGGAGAAGACTTCAAGCAGAATCCAGCCCGACCGTCACTTGTGGACTTGGTAAGTATGATTTTATCGAATGTTGCCTACCCCTGAAACGAGCATTTCCCCCCATAGACTATAATGGGGTTCGAAATCCTTTCGAACAGTTGAACAGTGTGCGGCTGTTTGAATCGGATTTCGAACCTCGGACACTTTAGTGTTCGCTCATCTCTAGTCAGAATGTGACTATAAGTATGAACATTAAGCCAGAGCTGTAACATGCATGTTTTTTTTTTATTACAGTGGCCGGGTACTTCATATCTATTACATGCATATATGGATCCAAACCAAATGTGTTCTGAGAATATGATAAACTGAATGGTCACCAAAGTCCCTCGAGTGCTGGACCCTGCAACATATGTACAATACGCTACCGTATGGCTTATAGGCGACATAGAGGATGGACTGGGCACCTACAATCCAAGCTGCTCTAAACGTTGTTTTACTGTTGCTCTAGTGGACATATAATAGGGCCGAGAAATGAATAGAGTCTTTATATACTACACCAACAGTGACCCTGAATGGTACACACTCTATGTTTTAATAAAAATATATTGCCGGCACTGCCATAATATGAAGGGGCCTTCATACAGCTTAGTTTAGTAATCTTTTTTTTTTTTTAAATGTGGATTGTGAGCCCCACATAGGGATCACAATGTACATTTTTCCCTATCAGTATGTCTTTTTGGAATATGGGATGGAAATCCATGCAAACACGGGGAGAACATACAAACTCCTTGCAGATGGTTTTTTGCCCTTGGCGGGATTTGAACACCAGGACCCAGCGCTGCAGGGCTGCAGTGCTAACCACTGAGCCACCGTGTGGCCCCCCTTAGTTTAGTAATCTGTTGCCGTGATTTCTCTGCAATCCCATGTACAGTCATTGTATTAACAGCCTTACTAGTAAGTAAGAGTAAATTCTTGTCATGGTTGCCTGCACTCTAACTATGATGGAAATTTGAGAGCTTTGCCTCAGTGCTTTTAAAAGTGTCATCTTTGGAGATGATAAGCCAGAAGGCTAAGGCAGTAAGTCTTGGTAGTTTATTATTTAGCTTAAGAGGTGAAAATGACAAAAACACACTGACACACAGCACTGCAGATTGCAGCATATTTAAGATAGATCTGTGTGTTTTGTTGCCAAGAATTCCTCATTTAGAGGTTCCTTGTGCACTGCTGACTTGATGCGTTCTGAAAAGTCTAGAAATCTGAGGCTTCTGAGAAAGCAAAATGACATCAGGTAGTGTAATTTCTATAAGGCTTCTTATTATAAATATTGGGTATTGTTTTTAATTAATTCTTTATTAATTACAAGAAACAGTCAGTGTAAACACATTCCAATACCTAAATAATTCTTTCTATGTATACATTACAATAAAGGAAACAATCATATATATATTTCTAGGGATTATACCAGGAAATATGTATGATAAATTGCTTACTTGTAGGGTTCTGAACACTTAGAATCCCCCCAATTCTGAGAACTGGGGGTGTTTTACCCCCCATTGAGCCAGTTTTATACTGTAGTTTGTAATAGTCCTTTGCAAAATCCAAAAACACAATTTCCACAGGTCTGTCCAGACTACTAGTCACCTCTTTATAAAAACAGATCAGGTTGGTTTGTCCATTGGCTATCACTTATAATACTGTTTATGTTACATACTCCTGTATATTGTATGGTCCATAAAGAGTTCCTTGAATAGTTTTCCTATAATGAATGTTATGCTTATTGGGCTATAATTACCCGGGGAAGACCTAAAGCGCTTTTAGAAACTAGGCATCCGTTTCCCCTTGTGCCAGCCCATTGGCACTATGCCAGTCACCAGAGACTCTAAATATGAAAGAGGCACAGTAATTACTGATCTGAGTAATGACCTACAAAATGTATTTGACATATTTCTGGTATGTTTTCTAATGATGCATGAAGACAAGATAAATTATATGATGTGCAAAGAATATTATAACCATGTATAATCTTTGGGGATAATGTAAGTCATATGGTCTTTCACTGCTTACTGAATTTATAAACACACAAGGCATATTAGTGATGCAGTATATGGTATAAGTAAGGCCCTACTATAGTGTTTTAGAAAATAGCTGGTGTTAAATCCAGAATCCAGGATCCATATCAATTGTAACTTTCACTCCACACATATTTATGCTTCACTAACCATAATCATTTGATATTTTATTCTATTTTAATATGACGTGTGTGAAGGTGAAAGGCAGAGTGCTGGAGTCCCGATATGGCATCTCCAGGTTTCTGACCAAAGTGTGGTCCTGGGTGGGTCTTTAGTAAGCTTCAGCCCCGAGTGTGGATCATAGGCTCGTTACTCAGCCATAAAAGCCAGCAGAGCCTGCACTTAAGGGCAGATGCTGGAAGGAGAGGAGGAGCCTGGATCTGTCCAAGAATACTGAGAGTCTGGTGACAACTAACTGTGCTATTTTGTTTGTTTATGTAGCCAGAAATAAGCCACATGTACAGTTAGCCTCATAAAATTGCCAGAGTGGCAAATCAGAACCAACCCCCACTTGACTGCAAAAGACCTTCAGGAAGATTTAGCAGACTCTGGAGTTGTGATACATTGTTCTACTGTTCAGCAATACCTGCACAAATATGGCCATCATGGAAGAGTTATTAAAAGAAAACCTCTCCTGTGTCCTCAACATAAAATTCAGCATAAGAAAAGTTTGTAAAAGAACATCTGAACAAGCCTGATGCAGTTTGGAAACCAGTCCTGTGGACCGATGGGGTCAAAATAGAACTCTTTGGCCAGAATGATCAAAGACATGCTTGGAGAAAAAAAGGACATAGAATTTTTGGAAAAGAACATCTCCAACCATTAAAGGGGCTCTATTATTCAGAAATCGGATTTTGATCTCAAAATATGCCTGAATAGCTTTTAAAAAGGCTATTCAGGTGCTGCCTCCAGTTCTTCCACAGGAAACCCCCCCCCCCCCCTGTTTTTAGTAAAAATTGGTAAAAACTATATGCTAATGAGGCTCACTGAGCACCTTAGGCATTCCCCAGGGCCAGCGAGCACCCCCCAGGTCATACCTCTGTAATGCCCCTCTGTGACTGGTGGTCCGTTATGCCTTCCTCATCCACACTTGGCCCTCACAGTTCCCTGATCTGAACATCATTGAAAATCTCTGGCTAGACCTCAAAAGAGCAGCGTATGCAAGACGACCCAGGAATCTCACAGAGCTGGAAGACCTTTCCAAGGAAGAATAGATGAAAATCTCTCAAGCAAGAACTGAAAGACTCCTTGCTGGCTACAAAGAGTGTTTGCAAGTTGTAATATTTGCCAAAGGGGGTGCTACTTGGTACTAACCATGTAGGGTGCCCAAACTTTTGCATAGGACCTTTTCATTTTTTGCTACTTTGAAAATGTAAAATATGAAAATATTTTTTTCCAAAAAGTACATTGAAAATGCATTTTATGCCGCTGTTTTTGGAGTTTTTAGAACTGTAACACCTTTTTTTCCTTTGGGTTATTTAAATAATGTTTGCATAATGATTTGAGGATAAATATAGCTTGGTTTTTATGTTATTTTTTTATTTTTCTGTGTTTTTTTCATCATTTTAATATGAGACAAAATGTAAATAAAAAGGAGGGATATGTATTTGTTTTTCATGTTTCATTGTTTTTTATTAATACCACAAAATGCTACTAATTTTTATGTAGGTGACACGTGTCATGGTGTGGGGCTAGATGAAGTGGGTGTGGCAGTGGAGTTTCTTTTTCACTTTATTTTTTTTGTCTTTTCATTTGTTTTTTTTAAACACATGTCCCCATGAATTCATAATAGATCATGGGAGTTTTTTTGTGTGCTGAAGACACCAACAGGAGATCTGCGGGCACTATGGAAGTCACTTCTTTTTTGCTTGTATATGCTTAATTGAAAACGAATTTGACTATGGCGGTGACATATGCTGTTGGTAAGTATGTTGGTAAATGGAAATGTTTTCTATGTAGTGAAGAAACTGAGAAAAAATAAGTATGTTAAAGACAGCTCTAGATCAATTCTACAGCTGCTTTTGTGAAAATAGACTATAACTGGAGGCACTACTTAAGATACATGGAAAAGATAACCGGGGCAGATTTTTTTCGGAGAGAGCATGAAACTCATTCTCACTTCTTTGGCACAGATAGGATCAACAATGCAATATTGAAAAAATCCCTTAACATTAGTTCCCGTGCCTATTGTATCTGTGCGTGATGTATTGCAGGTGCTTGGGTATTGTAAGCTGCCATTCTTTAAAGAGGTTGCAAAAGTTTATTTAATAATTAACTATTAAATAACTTTTAATAAGTTTATATAAATTTATTTTATATTTCTCTGGCCACTGATAGCAACCCTGCTGGTAATGATAAAGAAGGGGTCAGTTGCAAAGCCATAGCGCTTAACATTGTTGGTGAATCTACCGCTAAAACATGACATATTACATAGATTTTTGTTAACTGCCATTTTACACCTCCTTGCAAATAAATGGGTCAAGTGAAAACAGTTGATCTGGAGGTAAAAAAAATGGCAAAAAAAAATAAAAAATTAGCTCATTTTTCAAATGATAGATTTTATAACATGCATTTCTGCATTAAAGGGATGTACCCACAAAAGACATTTATGGCATACTAGCTTCTGCCTGCAAATTTGTCTGTGTGTTATTGGCATCGATGATCTGCCTATATTCCTAAAATTGCTGTCATCAATGGTTCGCCTTCTCTGGGGTTTTGGCAGGTCTCAAGCTAATAATAATAATAATACATTTTATTTATATAGCGCCAACATATTCCGCAGCACTGTACAATTTGTAGGGTTCAGATACAGACTGATACATAACAAAGAACTTAATTTCACACAATGGGACTGAGGGCCCTGCTCAAGAGAGCTTACAATCTATGAGGTACAGGGGGTGACACAAGAGGTAGCAGGGGTGGCATTGCTTATACAGAGGTCAGACAATGCTGTAATAGAGGTTACTGTCAATACACAAATAATACTGTATGAGCCGTCACTAGTGGTGACCTTTAACATGTGGATGGAGATTGAACAAATAAGTTAGGCTGGAAAGGCATCATATCAAGTGGGGTAATGTGGGAGCGGGGACAGAGGAGGGTTAAAATGTAGGGATCCTAATTGTAGTACGGAGGGGTTGACATTAGGAATTGTGATAGGCTTGTCTGAAGAGATGTGTCTTTAGTTTGCGCTTGAAGCTGTAGAAATTGGGAGTTAATCTGATTGTCCAGGGTAGAGCATTCCAGAGAAGTGGTGCAACTCGGGAGAAGTCTTGTATACGAGTGTGGGATGTTCTGATGATAGAGGATGTAAGTGTTAGGTCATTGAGTGAGCGGAGAACACGGGTTGGGCGGTAGACAGAGATGAGGGAGGAGATGTAGGGAGGTGCAGCATTATGGAGAGCCTTGTGGATGAGAGTAATAACTTTATATTTTATTCTATAATGAATAGGCAGCCAATGTAATGACTGGGACAGACCAGAGGCCTCGCTGTAGCGTCTAGCCTGATAGATGAGCCTGGCCGCTGCATTCAGAATAGATTGTAGAGGGGAGAGTTTAGTAAGGGGAAGACCGATTAGTAAGGCGTTACAGTAGTCAAGGCGAGAATGAATCAGAGAGACAATAAGTGTCTTTAGTGTATCTCTGGTAAGGAAAGGGCGTATTCTGGAGATGTTTTTGAGGTGGAGGTGACATGAACGTGCAAGTGATTCAATATGAGGGGTGAAGGAAAGGTCTGCGTCAAACATGACCCCGAGGCAGTGGGCATGCTGCCTAGGAGTTATAGTAAGGCCTGAGACTGCAATGGATATATCAGGGACAGATCTATTAGTTGGTGGAAACAGTAGTAGTTCAGTCTTAGAGAGATTTAGTTTCAGATAGAGCGAGGACATGATATTAGAGACAGCAGAGAAACAGTCACTGGTGTTCTGTATGAGTGCAGGGGTGATGTCACGGGAAGATGTGTATAATTGGGTGTCATCAGCATAAAGATGGTACCTGAAGCCAAATCTGGCGATGGTTTGTCCAATGGGGGCTGTGTAGAGAGAAAAAAGCAGGGGGCCAAGGACCGAGCCCTGAGGAACCCCAACAGCAAGGGAAAGAGGGGAGGAAACAGAGCCTGCGAATGATACACTGAAAGTGCAGTCTGAGAGATAAGAGATAAGCTGTCCTGCTGCTGAACTTGTTCCTCGTGACGTGCCTGTGATTGTTCTGGCATCTCAGCAGCTCATTGAATGCCATATAATGACCTCGTTGTTGGCGTCAATGATCCACCTGCTCCGACATTTTTCCAGCTCTCCAGCTGGCATGCCTCTGAACTTGTTCCTCGCACTGTGCCCGTGATTGTTCCGGCATCTCAGCAGCTCGTTGGGACGCCATATAACGAGGACGTTGTTGACTTCAATGATCTGCCTATTCCGGCCTTTTGGCAGCTCTCAAGCTGGACTTCTGCTGAACTTGTTCCTCGCGCCGTGCCTGTGATTGTTCTGGCATCTCAGCAGCTCGCTGGGACGCCATATAATGAGTGAGTATACCAGAGGAACTCCAGGTTTGGCCAAGAAAAAATAGGAAACAGTATTTCATATTAATTTAACTTTCCATGTGGTCAAATGGAGTAGAGGGGACAATGTCATTAACTGGTATTCTAAGGAAGATAAAGTCAGTTAATACCTGACAGTTAAGCTACACATACACAAAGGGAGATACACAAAAGGGTAATAGTGACCTCCACATGATACAGTATAATGTCCCGGCACAATATAATTGAGGCATATAACATGGCATTGTACCATTTGGGGGCAGGGAGTACTTAGGAGCATTACACTGTGTGGAGCATTCTTCTCTGTGAGGGCACTAATGTAGTATTATACTGTGTGGGGGCTATAAAGAGCATCATACTGTGTGGGGAGCACTGTCATGGCAAACTCTATAGAGCACACTAATAAGGTATTATACTGAGTGAGGGCAATAAAGAGAATTATACTATGTGGGAGCATTAATGTGTCATTACACAGTTAAGTGGCAATAAGGAGCATTCTACTGTGTGGGGAACACTAATAAGGCATTATACTGTGTAGGGGCAAAACGGAGTATTATGTGTTGGGGAATTAAAGAGCATTATACTGTGTGGGGGGCATCAATAGTGCCCCACAAAGCATGAGGGTGAGTGTGCTATGCAGCCACTTTATACGAGCTTCTTTCAATCATTGAGATAGCTGTTGGGATGGGGGGGCTGTCTGTGCCGGGACCCCCAGACTTCAGACTATAACATAAACCCACTTATTAGCAAGGTTTATCCTTTCAACAAAGGAATTAATTAAAAAAATATAAAGGCACTCAATAGAGGTTGTCCTCAATAACATGGTGGTGCAATTGGAAGTTCCTTTTGTCTCCTATTAAACTGCAAGCACCTTGTGGCTCTAACCCTACACCTATATACCTTCTGTCTCTGTAATGTACTAACGAAAGGAAGGAGTACATGTACATCATACATTGTAAAGAGGTTAATCTATAAATAACATTGTGAATTACATAAAATTGCTCGAGGCTTCAGAAAAATACAATAAAACCTTATTTTATCTATATCAGTAATGTTGCTGTGCTGTATATTTGGGGAAAGTTGTATAATGTCAGCAGCTTGGTATTGCTGATTAGAGATGAGCGAACAGTGTTCTATCGAACACATGTTCGATCGGATATCAGGGTGTTCGCCATGTTCGAATCGAATCGAACACCACGTGGTAAAGTGCGCCAAAATTCGATTCCCCTCCCACCTTCCCTGGCGCCTTTTTTGCACCAATAACAGCGCAGGGGAGGTGGGACAGGAACTACGACACTGGGGGCATTGAAAAAAATTGGAAAAAGTCATTGGCTGCCGAAATCAGGTGACCTCCATTTTAGACGAATAGTGGATTTCAAATCCGGGTCATATGAGAATGTGAACTTTGTGACTATGAGACAGGGATAGCTGTACAGGCAGGGATAGCTAGGGATAACCTTTATTTAGGGGGGAATGTTATTAAAAATAACTTTTTGGGGCTCTATCGGGTGTGTAATTGTGATTTTTGTGAGATAAACTTTTTCCCATAGGGATGCATTGGCCAGCACTGATTGGCCGAATTCCGTACTCTGGCCAATCAGTGCTGGCCAATGCATTCTATTAGCTTGATGAAGCAGAGTGTGCACAAGGGTTCAAGCGCACCCTCGGCTCTGATGTAGCAGAGCCGAGGCTGCACAAGGGTTCAAGCGCACCCTCGGCTCTGATGTAGGAGAGCCGAGGGTGCACTTGAACCCTTGTGCACCCTCAGCTCTGCTACATCAGAGCCGAGGGTGCGCTTGAACCCTTGTGCACACTCTGCTTCATCAAGCTAATAGAATGCATTGGCCAGCGCTGATTGGCCAATGTATTCTATTAGCCTGATGAAGTAGAGCTGAATGTGTGTGCTAAGCACACACATTCAGCTCTACTTCATCGGGCTAATAGAATGCATTGGCCAGCGCTGATTGGCCAGAGTACGGAACTCGACCAATCAGCGCTGGCTCTGCTGGAGGAGGCGGAGTCTAAGATCGCTCCACACCAGTCTCCATTCAGGTCCGACCTTAGACTCCGCCTCCTCCGGCAGAGCCAGCGCTGATTGGCCGAAGGCTGGCCAATGCATTCCTATGCGAATGCAGAGACTTAGCAGTGCTGAGTCAGTTTTGCTCAACTACACATCTGATGCACACTCGGCACTGCTACATCAGATGTAGCAATCTGATGTAGCAGAGCCGAGGGTGCACTAGAACCCCTGTGCAAACTCAGTTCACGCTAATAGAATGCATTGGCCAGCGCTGATTGGCCAATGCATTCTATTAGCCCGATGAAGTAGAGCTGAATGTGTGTGCTAAGCACACACATTCAGCACTGCTTCATCACGCCAATACAATGCATTAGCCAGTGCTGATTGGCCAGAGTACGGAATTCGGCCAATCAGCGCTGGCTCTGCTGGAGGAGGCGGAGTCTAAGGTCGGACCTGAATGGAGACTGGTGTGGAGCGATCTTAGACTCCGCCTCCTCCAGCAGAGCCAGCGCTGATTGGTCGAGTTCCGTACTCTGGCCAATCAGCGCTGGCCAATGCATTCTATTAGCCCGATGAAGTAGAGCTGAATGTGTGTGCTTAGCACACACATTCAGCTCTACTTCATCAGGCTAATAGAATACATTGGCCAATCAGCGCTGGCCAATGCATTCTATTAGCTTGATGAAGCAGAGTGTGCACAAGGGTTCAAGCGCACCCTCGGCTCTGATGTAGCAGAGCCGAGGCTGCACAAGGGTTCAAGTGCACCCTCGGCTCTCCTACATCAGAGCCGAGGGTGCGCTTGAACCCTTGTGCAGCCTCGGCTCTGCTACATCAGAGCCGAGGGTGCGCTTGAACCCTTGTGCACACTCTGCTTCATCAAGCTAATAGAATGCATTGGCCAGCACTGATTGGCCAGAGTACGGAATTCGGCCAATCAGCGCTGGCCAATGCATTCTATTAGCCCGATGAAGTAGAGCTGAATGTGTGTGCTAAGCACACACATTCAGCACTGCTTCATCACGCCAATACAATGCATTAGCCAGTGCTGATTGGCCAGAGTACGGAATTCGGCCAATCAGCGCTGGCTCTGCTGGAGGAGGCGGAGTCTAAGATCGCTCCACACCAGTCTCCATTCAGGTCCGACCTTAGACTCCGCCTCCTCCAGCAGAGCCAGCGCTGATTGGCCGAATTCCGTACTCTGGCCAATCAGCACTGGCTAATGCATTGTATTGGCTTGATGAAGCAGTGCTGAATGTGTGTGCTTAGCACACACATTCAGCTCTACTTCATCGGGCTAATAGAATGCATTGGCCAGCGCTGATTGGCCGAATTCCGTACTCTGGCCAATCAGCACTGGCTAATGCATTGTATTGGCTTGATGAAGCAGTGCTGAATGTGTGTGCTTAGCACACACATTCAGCTCTACTTCATCGGGCTAATAGAATGCATTGGCCAATCAGCGCTGGCCAATGCATTCTATTAGCGTGAACTGAGTTTGCACAGGGGTTCTAGTGCACCCTCGGCTCTGCTACATCTGATTGCTACATCTGATGTAGCAGTGCCGAGTGTGCATCAGATGTGTAGTTGAGCAAAACTGACTCAGCACTGCTAAGTCTGCATTCGCATAGGAATGCATTGGCCAGCCTTCGGCCAATCAGCGCTGGCTCTGCCGGAGGAGGCGGAGTCTAAGGTCGGACCTGAATGGAGACTGGTGTGGAGCGATCTTAGACTCCGCCTCCTCCAGCAGAGCCAGCGCTGATTGGCCGAATTCCGTACTCTGGCCAATCAGCACTGGCTAATGCATTGTATTGGCTTGATGAAGCAGTGCTGAATGTGTGTGCTTAGCACACACATTCAGCTCTACTTCATCGGGCTAATAGAATGCATTGGCCAGCGCTGATTGGCCGAATTCCGTACTCTGGCCAATCAGCACTGGCTAATGCATTGTATTGGCGTGATGAAGCAGTGCTGAATGTGTGTGCTTAGCACACACATTCAGCTCTACTTCATCGGGCTAATAGAATGCATTGGCCAATCAGCGCTGGCCAATGCATTCTATTAGCGTGAACTGAGTTTGCACAGGGGTTCTAGTGCACCCTCGGCTCTGCTACATCAGATTGCTACATCTGATGTAGCAGTGCCGAGTGTGCATCAGATGTGTAGTTGAGCAAAACTGACTCAGCACTGCTAAGTCTGCATTCGCATAGGAATGCATTGGCCAGCCTTCGGCCAATCAGCGCTGGCTCTGCCGGAGGAGGCGGAGTCTAAGGTCGGACCTGAATGGAGACTGGTGTGGAGCTATCTTAGACTCCGCCTCCTCCAGCAGAGCCAGCGCTGATTGGTCGAGTTCCGTACTCTGGCCAATCAGCACTGGCCAATGCATTTCTATGGGGAAAAGTTAGCTTGCGAAAATCGCAAACTGACAGGGATTTCCATGAAATAAAGTGACTTTTATGCCCCCAGACATGCTTCCCCTGCTGTCCCAGTGTCATTCCAGGGTGTTGGTATCATTTCCTGGGGTGTCATAGTGGACTTGGTGACCCTCCAGACACGAATTTGGGTTTCCCCCTTAACGAGTTTATGTTCCCCATAGACTATAATGGGGTTCGAAACCCACTCGAACAGTGAGCGGCTGTTCGAATCGAATTTCGAACCTCGAACATTTTAGTGTTCGCTCATCTCTATTGCTGATAAATTTCTTCTTACTATTAGGATTAAGAGTCATTTTCAGGCTTTTGAGGTAGATTTTCTGGTTAGTGTTATGTTTCTGACTGTATTGTGTGATTTTTTATGAAATGACACATTTAGAGTAGAACAAATGCTATGGAGAACTTGATAACTATACTTATAATTTGCTCTACCCTTCTTGAAGATCCTACCAAGACACCAAGCATCTGTGTTTATATGAAGTTAGAGAGTACCTGGGGATCTCAGAATAAATAGCTTATCAATAATAGCTGATCTGGTACTTAATTATATATGCATTATTTAACAATTATTTTAATTGGCATCTTAAGTATTTATTTATCTGCATGTACAATTTAAGATTAACGTAAAGTAGTCGATACAGAGGAGGATATTGTAATATTACAGAGGGCTTTAGGGAAGATAGAGACTTGGGCAGGGAATTGGCAGATGTGTTTTAATGTGGATAAATGTAAAATGATGCACCTGGCCTGTGGAAAACCAGTTTTACAATTATGTATTAAATAATAATATTTTGGGTAAGACTACTATTGGAAAAGATATTGGTAGACAGTAAACTTTAATTTTAGCTCCCAGTGCCAGGCAGCTGCTGCCAAGGCAAATAAAATCATGGGCAACATGAAGAGAAGAAGAGATGCTCACGACAAGAACATCATTATATCTCCAAACAAATCATTAGTAAGATCACATGTAAAATGCCGTGCATAATTTTGTGCACCTGTACATAGGAAGGATAAATAAACTGGTGCGGGTACAGAAAGGGGTAACCAAGGTAATTAAAAGGATGGATGGAGTAAAGTATAAAGACAGATTATCAAACCTGGAAAAGAGACAGTGTGGTGGTGTTCTGAATATGATATACAAAAATATCAATAGACACTGCAGAAATCTTCACATTGGTCTCTTTAAACTGAGGCCCGTAGCTATGACAAGGGGCATCCTCTATATGCAGATGAACTGTAAAATGTGGTGATGTCTGATAACTCGTACAAGTTAAAGTGGAACCTGAATTCCTCTCTTGAAAGTAAGAATATCATTGTGAGAAGGATCGTTATCAGAGGTCCTTCCTCCCAACTGCGGTCAGGCTGTATAATAAACATCAGGCTAAGCGAAGATCACTCTGCACAGAGAACTAAATGATCCTGAGTCTTTCTTTTTCTTCTTAGTTGCTATGACTCCTAGTATCTTTTTTATTTGCTACTCTGAGCTTATATGTGTTCTTTCTTGTAATATATTACTGTATTATCTATGCTGTTGTAACACACTGAATTTTCCCATGGTGGGGCTACTAAAGGATTATTTTATCTTATCTTATATGGGAGCTAGACATTTTTTTGGAAAGGATGTTGATCCAGGCAGTTAGTCCAATTGGGAGTTGAGATGGAGTTTTTTTGGTACAACCTTTGGCAGTTTGCACTCTCCTGGATTTCTTTACTTTTTTGTGACTCTCTATCTGTCTCGCAAAAGTCATTACCCACTCCATGAGGTGCTGAGTCTGTGTAAGTGGCATAGGCACAAATGTTGCTCATATAGCATATATCTATCACACAGGATATAGGGTACTAACTTGAATTAAACACAATATGAGTGCCCCACTAAAGACCAATAATTCTTAAATGTAACCTTTATTTAAATCAATTAAAATGTGAGATGAGCACATCCCTAATTTCAAACAGTGTGTTCCCAGACCAATCGTATCCTGGGATTTTAAACTTTATTAATTTTTTCAAAATACAGAGAACAATCCTGGGATTTTAAACAAATAATAATGCTGAATGAATTGTAGCGACCTCCTACTGTCTCCAGCTGTGTCTGTAACTGTTTTGCCCCAGAGATCCAGATCATCACTACTCATCATTCATTACAGCAAAGCAATGTCTAGCCCAATGAACAAGCTATCCAATAACCCGTGGCAGGGTGTTGGTAATGTTACTAGTGCATGTATCACTGTTCGCACAGCAAAGCAGGGTTAGCTGGGTCAATATATCCCACCAATTATACAGCTCCCTCTAGTTAAATTGCTATAGTGCCGCAAAGAGATTACACTGACACTGCTACAGTCCTACATATTCCCCTGCCACTCTAGTCCTCTCCTCAGGCACTCATATTGTGCTCATATAACATATACCATAGGATTTGAGGATATAACATATTCTCAAATTCTAGTCTGGCACACACTCCCATGCATTACCAGCCAAAACAAGGGTAGTCATCTTCTTCCTGCTTATTTCTTGTATGGAGTCTGGACTGTACACTTTGTAGATAAGTTTAATGAAAAAAATGTGACATCTCTTAACTTTTCTCAAATTTAGTTAAAGGGGTTTTCCTATGAAAGCAAGAGAAAAAAACACCATATAGCAAAATAAAATTTCCGCAACTGAAGAGGTGGGCCAACTGGTTTGTAATGAGCTGAGTTAGTTACACATTTTCCAAACATTTTGGGTTAGTGTCTCACAAACCACTATTACACTCTGTATATAATGATAAACGTAATAAGTGTAGGTACTGAAAAGGTGTGTATATGTAATAAATAGTCATACTCACCTTTCCTGGGCTTTAATGTGGTACAGGTCCTTGCCCTCTTCATGCCTCTTCTGACACCATGAATTACACCAGGGGTAACAGGATCACACGGGACTCACCAATGTAATGACTACTACTTAATTTAAGATTCGGAGAAGGTTTACTGCAGATTACTAATAGAGATGAGCGAGTAGTATTCGATCGAGTAGGTATTCGATCGAATACTATGGTATTCAAAATACTCGTACTCGATCGAGTACCACTCGTTATTTGAATGGAAAAGTTTGATGCAGAACCAGCATTGATTGGCCGAATGCTATACAGTCGGCCAATCAATGCTGGTTCTTCTACCTTTAGAAGTCTTCTCCGTGCAGCTTCCCCGCAGCATCTTCCGGCTCTGAATTCACTCTGCCAGGCATCTGCGCATTCCCGCTTGTAGTGCGAACATTCGCAGTCGGCTCTGCCCAGGCCCGATGCCTGGCAGAGTGAATTCAGAGCTAGAAGATGCCACGGGGATGCTGCACGGAGAAGATTTCTCGGAGGATCCAGCATGACCCTCACTCGTGGACTTGGTAAGTATAATTTGATCGAACGTTGCCTACCCCTGAAATGAGCATTTTCCCCCCATAGACTATAATAGGGTTCGAGTAGTCGAATATCGAGGGGAATATCGAATCTCGAACATTTTACTGTTCGCTCATATCTAATTACTAACAATTGTGCAAAAACCAACAACTTCTGATGATGAGTTTATGATCTCCAGTATTTGTGTGATTATATTCATGCTTTGATAGTTACATGACACTTTTCACAAGTATAGAGAATCATATCATCATATTCTGTACTACTTCTTATTCTTACCCTATCCTTTAGAGACACCCGTTTCTGCTTCTTGGCTAATAGGCTTTTGATGAGGCAATTTCAGATCTGCTCTGAGATTTATTATAAATTTTAATTTGCTCTGTTTATTTAATGAAACTCATTGTGACTAATCTTCATTTTCGAGCTAGTAATAAAAAAAATAAATAAAAAAGAGAATAGTGTTGTTTAATTAAAATTAACGACCTTCATGCAAGGAAAATAATTTGAACAATCAAATAGTGGAGAATCCAAGCACATTTCGGAAACATTTCCAGTTCACAACAAAAGCTAAACTTTAGTCCAATGTTTAAGGTAATGAATCCTTAATTATCTCTATTCTGTGTTTTTTTTTAAATATTTTTACTAACCCAAAACCTTGCTTACATAACAGAAGCACATGTGTCATAAGGCTTTCCTTTATTCTTTTATTTCACTTAGGTTCCATCTCATAGATTGTAAGCCCTTGCAGGCAGGGCCCTCTATCCCACCGTTCCAGTCGGTCAATGTTAGTATCATATCTGCTTGTATATTTTGTGTACTGTATGTACACCCTCAAATGTAAAGCACTATGGAATTAATGGTGCTACATAAATAAAATAAAAAATAATAATAATTTGGGAAACACAAAATATTAAGTTCAGCCATGTCTGCTACTGGAAGTTTGAAAGTGACCAGAGAGCAGACCGTCCTATGTAATCCATATGATGCACCTAACTTCTAATTTACTTTAATTGAAAAAAAAATAATTATAACTACTCACATCCCTGAGGCGGTCATGTGACCGCCCCGGGGACACTTTCTGATAATCCGGTGACATTCCATTTCACTGCTTCCAAAATGGAACGTCACCATTACCCCCCCCCCCAAATCCCCACCAATTACCAGCCTTCCTTTGTCTAGGTATGGTTCCTCCCCTCTTCCTTTCTGCTAATTGTCAAATTGGAAGCAAGATGGGCTCAAAATTGTGACCATGCTCACTGGTCAGGGACTGAAGAAACATTTGAAGATATTCACTTTACCTTTTATTGATGAAACAGCACAACACGTTTTGAGTGATAAGGGCCCTTTCTCAAGTGCAAGAATTGGACCCATGCACTGTTTCTTCTGCCTCTGACCAGTGAGTGTGGTCTACTTTTTTAGCCCATCCTGCTTCCAATTTGTCTGTGTTTGCCCAGTCTTCCTGTGATATAATTGGTAGCTGCTGCCACTCTTCCCTTTGGCCAACCAACACACAGTTTTCTTTTTGTGACTATACATGCAAGCTATTTTTTCCATTTATATGAGATATTGAGGAAGCCCCTTTTCTACATCTCTGAGCATCTGTTCAATGGATTGAGGAAGATTATTAGTGGGAAAATCTCTTATGGAAATTTAAGATTTCTTGAGGACTTGAGCTGAGACTCCATAGTCACCCTCTGAAGCACAGTAGTTAGCACTGTTGACTTGCAGAACTAGGGTCCAGGGGTAACATCTGTATAGTGTTTGTAGATATGGTATGGAGATGAGTCTCTGTATGGCAACTCTCTCCGCATTTTGAGTTCTTTGAGTGAGAAAAGCATATTACAAATGTTTGTCACTTCTCAATTTGACTCCCCCTTGTCACTTCTATATAGTTCATACTTGTTCATAGGTAATATTTGGAGCTATTTCAGAAATCAAGGCTAAGAAATATATTTTATTTACAGAAATTTTCACTGAGATCTACAAAGTAAATATAAGTAAAAAAAACTTGGAAAAATATACGACGAGGAGATATGGCTAATTCTGGCTTTCTGACTATCTACATCTAAATTTTATTGCTATTACCATCGTATAATTAGTTTTGCTAACATTTTAGCTTTATAGATATTCGCCATTAGCCAACCTTACATTAGCTCATTGCTCTTTCCAAATCACCTAATTAAATTTTTAATTGCTCATTATTATTTAATGTATACAGTAGAATGCAGTCACTGTTATAATAGAATAACTACAATATAAAAGAGTATTGTAAAGAAACATAAATGTGTGTAAATTGATAAATGACTTAGATGAATGAATTAAGATGAACTGTTTCTTAATGTCTTTGTACTATTTGTCACACGATTACGAAGCCAGTTCTGTTTAGTTAGAACAAAACTCCACAAATGTAAAGCATGGGCTCAGCTGCTTTATCTGCACCATTTGCAGCAGGTGTCAGCACTAACATACAGATAAGATTATGTTGTAACAGATCAGATCCCAGATAATGCTGATCTTGGAGATTTATCTTCTTGAATGCAATGGTCAATAATAACCATGTCTTCTAAGTAGTTAGACGGGGAGGATGTTCACACATTCACCCTATAAGTTATCCAAATTCCAATAGGTGGCCATGGCAGTTAAAATAAGGTATAACATAGGGTGTATTATAAGAGCTATAAAATAATCCCATGATTGGGGCAACACGGTGGCTCAGTGGTTAGCGCTGGAGTCCTGGGTTCGAATCCCGCCAGGAAAAACATCGGCAAGGAGTTTGTATGTTCTCCCCGTGTTTGTGTGGATTCTCTCCCATTCTACGAAAAGACATACTGATAGGAGAAAAATAGTACATTATGATCCTTATGGGGCTCACAATCTACATTAAAAAAAAAAATCCAATGATCAAGTCCCCTACTGAGATCAAATATCTTTTAATTTTGTTTTATTTTTAAATCTAAAGTTCAAGGAAAACCATCAAGAAGCAGCCATTCTTACTTTATTGTAAAGACATATATGTACACATAAAAGACAACAAGAAACAAGTACAGAGTTGTTATTTCTTTGTTATACCTTCCTCTTAAGACCAGGGATAAAATGTAATCAATAAGTTTTATTTACCCCAAAATGATACCAATGTAAATTGAAACTTTTACCAACGAGCCCCCTTATAAAGAGCCACAGACTGTGTAAATGAACACAAAAACATCCAAAATTTTAAAGTGTTTTTATTGTGCAAAAGTAGTAAAATATGAAATACTGTATACATTTGGTATCTACTTGTTACTGCAGGGTGCAAGATGTTGATGATCCAAATGAAGACAGGCTGGGGCAGGGAAGGGGTTGCATAAACCTTAAAACCCTTTGTCTTTCTAATGCTTAGATATTGGACTACAGATATTCATGACCTGATGGGCAATCTCATTTTCAACATTATACCTTACTCTATAGTCTGTTATATCTATGTCATTGTCATTTCATATGTAAATTTCTTTATTTATTAAAGTAAAACTTTTATTGTTCATATAATACATATACTATACACATAGAAGGGTGAAAACACTGAAAATTTTACATTGACAGGATATCAATCTATACATGCAGCATGGATAGAGTACTATTACATTGAAATACATAAAGCAAATACTCAAAGTATTCCTCTTCTTCGGACTGCAGTAACAATCACTTGCTCATGGTCACTCTACAAGTACATGTACATCTCTAACAGAACAAGCTCACCCAAGCTATTCCCAGAACCCAAGGCTCACATGGTCTAAACTGCCCACAAGACCTCAGACTCACAAGACCCAAACTACATACGAGACCTCAGATACACAAGGGCCATGTTACTCCCAGGACCTATGATTATAAAGGCCCAAGTTATTCACAAGACCTAGCATACATCATGTTCAAGCTGCTCATAGGTCAGCCCACTGTTGTCTAGCTCAAGGGTCTGGAACAATAAAAGGCCATTGTACTGGTGTCTTTCCTCAGTCGCCAAAACAGAGGGAGGCCACCCAAATCTACTGTTCCTTTACAACATATTGTCTTACCTTAATCCCAGGGCACCAGTACCATCCAACAACCAACCACCATACCAATGTCTAACAACCTGTGTCTGAGCACAGATGAAGGCAAGAAACAGCAGCTCCTTTCCCAAGGTTGTCTCTGTATCCTTCATACACTGTCCGTACCATGCTCTGTCACCACACACACAACAATTGGATATGTTATTGAAGACGTACTCCTTCTCCAGACATTCTCCAATATTCAAGGAAGTGGCATCCACCAACTTACATTTTATCATAACATACTCCAGAATAAAGTTAATCAGGTTACGTATCCCACACATTGAATGATGTGAACAAAATAAAAACCCAAAAAAGCAGAATTACTTTTTTTTTAATTCAAAAAGTGTATAAATGTTTATCAATTCGATATTCACAATGTTTTACCAAATATTTTATGCTGGGGGCGAGTTCACATCTGCGCCCCAGTATCCGCTTTTAGGTTTCCGTCTTCTGCTGACAGGAGACGGAAACCCAGCAGATAGTGTCCGCCCGTGAGTGTCTGTGAGTGTTTTGTGATCTCCGCAGTGAAACCATTTTTTTTGCATGTCCGACTTTGTGTCCGGTTAAAAAAACAAACGTTTTTTTTTACAAACAAGCAAACACCACAAAACGCTCATGGGCGGACACTTTGCAAACCCATTCAAATGAATGGGTTTGAAAATTGACTGCCGCTTTCCATCTCCTGTCCAGTTTCTCGGGCAGAAGACGGAAACCTGCAAAGTGGAGACCGGGCGCAGGTGTGAATCTGCCCTAAGAAGTAAATTAAGTCCCTAATGCAGCAACATCAATTGAAAACTTAAACATTTTGGTTTTTCTGGACTGCAATGTTGAACTACCACCTTCTCCAAACCCCATGAAAAAAAAACACTGTCTCCTTAAAGACTAGAAGAGATTAGTAAACAAGTCTATTCTGCTTGGTGGAAGAATTTGAAGCATTTGAATGATGAGTCTAAGGCTCCGTATAAAACAACAGTGTGCTTTTGGAGAATTCAGGAAATTTTCAGGCCCCCATTTTCATGATCACTGGGGTCCTAGAAGTCTGCCTTCTAGAAACCAGACGCTGACAGTCCACACAAAGTATGTTCTCATTGCTGTATTTAGCATAATCCAATTCTCGAGGAAATGATTGAAAGCTTCTACTAACTACTTGGATCTTAAAGTGTTGATGGACACATTTATTGACAATCTAATCCACATACTAGAAAACGTCATGGTAGTTATTATGGAACAAACAACAGAAGTCAATAAAAATAAGTAAATTACACTGAATGAACCTGATATGTTGAATATGTAGTTTGCATTGAAAGCAGTAAAAGAGCAAGGGGAGCTGATATAAATATATAGTTTGTGGGAAATATCATTTGGCGATTGAAATCCACGCTCATTCTGAGCTCAAAAGTCCAGTTTGATCTCTAATTAATGAGTGACAGCTATGTCACTGTTCACACTTACTAAGAAAAGACTGTCAATCATTGAATTATTGTGCTATCTGGAGCTAACTACACATAAGCCCCCAGTAAGGAACAAGGATTTCACTCAATAAATTACAAGTTAGACCCTGCTCACACTATGTATACACTATGTTAAATGAGTATGTTAAATGGATGCTGTGGCGGATGCCTAATTATGACATCTGTCACCCATAGGCTATAGTGGCATGTGTTTAATGGATGTGTCAAGAGCTTTTCATTACAGTAGCTTTTCAGTACAGATCCATTAAACAGATGCCATTATAGTTGTTCCTTCACTAATAGGCTATAATGCCATCCATTTAACAGCTACATCATGAAAAATCATTGTAAAGTTCATCATGTATATATTTAAAGGATTCCTGTGATGGATGCCTCACCATTATCAACACATGTCAATGTATCGGATTCATGATAAATGAACTGCACATTGATGGGATCCGTGCACTGTCTGGGATTTTCACTGACTCATAGAATTCAATTCAAAGCACTTTTCCATGTTTGTTCTGCAACATAAAACAAGCATAAACAGTGTTTTACACACACACACACACACACACACACACACACACACACACACACACACACACATATATATATACCATATATATACACACACACATATATAAACCAAAAGTTAGCACACACCTTCTCATTCAAAGTTTACTGTATTTTCATGACTAGGAAAATTGTAGGTACACACTGAAGGCATCAAAACTATGAATTAACATATGTGGAATTATATACTTAACAAAAATGTGTGAAACAACTGAACATATGTCTTATATTCTGGGTTCTTCAAAGTAGCCACCTTTTGCTATGATTACTGCTTTGCACACTCTTGGCATTGGCATTTGGCTTCAAGAGGTAGTCACCAGAAATGGTCTTACAACAGTCTTGAAGGAGTTCCCAGAGATGCTTAGCATGTGTTGGCCCTTTTGCCTTCACTCTGCGGTCCAGCTCACCTCAAACCATCTTGATTGGGTTCAGGTCGGGTGACTGTGGAGGCCAGGTCATCTGGCGTAGCTCCCCATCACTCTCTTTCTTGGTCAAATAGCCCTTACACAGCCTGGAGGTGTGTTTGGGGTCATTGTCCTGTTGAAAAATAAATGATGGTCCAACTAAATGCAACTCGGATGGAATAGCATGCCGCAGCAAGATACTGTGGTAGCCATGCTGGTTCAGTATGCCTTCAATTTTGAATAAATCCCCAACAGTGTCATCAGCAAAGCACCCGCACACCATCACACCTCCTACTCCATGCTTCGCGGTGGGAACCAGGCATGTAGAGTCCATCCGTTCACCTTTTCTGCGTCGCACAAAGACACGGTGGTTGGAACCAAAGATCTCAAATTTGGACTCATCAGACCAAAGCACAGATTTCCACTGGTCTAATGTCTATTCCTTGTGTTATTTAGCCCAAACAAGTCTCTTCTGCTTGTTGCCTGTGTCTGCTGCTACAACTCGGTGTGGCATTGACCTGGTCTGTAATCTGAGCTACTGTTAACCTGCGATTTCTGAGGCTGGTGACTCGGATGAACTTATCCTCCGCAGCAGAGGTGACTCTTGGTCTTCCATTGCTGGGGCGGTCCTCATGAAGGCCAGTTTCTTTGTAGAGCTTGATGGTTTCTGCAACTGCACTTGGGAACACTTTCAAAGTTTTCCCAATTGACTGACCTGCATTTCTTAAAGTAATGATGGCCACTCGTTTTTCTTTACGTAGCTGCTTTTTTTCTTGTCATAATACAAATTCTAACAGTCTATTCAGTAGGACTATCAGCTGTGTATCCACCTGGCTTCTGCACAACACAACTGATGGTCCCAACCCCATTTATAAGGCAAGAAATCCCACTTATTAAACCTGACAGGGCACACCTGTGAAGTGAAAACCATTTCCGTTGACTACCTCTTGAAGCTCATCAAGAGAATGCCAAGAGTGTGCAAAGCAGTAATCAAAGCAAAAGGTGGCTACTTTGAAGACTCTAGAATATAAGACATATTTTCAGTTGTTTCACACTTTTTTGTTAAGTATATAATTCCACATGTGATAATTCATAGTTCTGATACCTTCAGTGTGAATCTACAATTTTCATAATCATGAAAATACAGAAAACTCTTTCAATGAGAAGGTGTGTCCAAACTTTTGGTCTGTACTGTATATCATCTATATGGTGGTTTTCATAAATGTATTGAGAGATTGCATTTTAAATTTAGATAATATTCAGAAAATAATATGTTTCTTGTACCAAATAATAAATATTCTTAAATAATAAATATTCTTAACTCAATTTGTCATTCAAGTTATCTTTCTATGATGAAATTAAATGCATGTCTTCCATTTATTTCCATTAAATTTGTTACATTCATTTGTAAGACTTTTCAATGTCTTTGTGTTTAATTAGTTTCAAAAACCTATTACATTTTATAGTTTTACCTAAATGTTTCACAGATTTTCAGGTTGTTCTAGATTGTGAAAAGATAATTTATTAAAATGAATAATGCATGACTAGTACAAATAAATGAGTTCATTAAAACTACGTATATTCCCATCTCTATTCCTATCTCCTGAACAGGATTACCCAACACATTTCTTATCCTGGTTCCTTAAATTGGTTTTCCGTAACGCCAAATGGTTGAAATAAAGGCATAAAGAAGCATAAAGTCATGGTCTGACTGCGGAGATCAGTCATAAGCTGAATTAGACAGGTGAGTAAGGCTCAGGACGTCCATCATGAATGTTAGGGCCCCATACAGGGTTCCTTACAGTATATGTTCACTCCAAAGGTGACAATAGTTATAATAGCGCCATACAGGTAGCTCCCTTGACAATACTTATACCACACAGACATTACCCCCTACACTTTGTCACACTTAGTACCCTCAGAACTGTGCCAACCAAATAGTGTGCCCTATAGTAATAATGCTCACCTGGTTTCTCCATTAGTCATTCATCCGAGGACGTTCAGGTATCATAGTGACAAATTTATTAATATTAGTATATAATTATATAAATTAAGTCTCAAATTCTGCCTGTGCTCCATTTGACAGACTCAAGTTCATTTATACACCCACAAAGTATAATGCCCTTCACTAGGGCAACACACATTACAATGCCCCCTCAGGGGCCCCATTACTGGTTTTCCACCAGATATAGTTCTGCTCAGTAGTCCCTACACAGTCTAATGCCCCCATAATGGCCCTCACACTGTTTAATGAACCCCTATTAGTCCCCCACACTTGTTATATTGCTCCTTAGTGGTCTTCCACATAGTATACTACACTCGGAATATACTGAAAAAAAATTGATCATGAGGACATGGACTTTGGGGGCCTTAGATGAAAGGTATGAGGACTATGCCCTGGATCTGTCGCACTAGTGACCCCGTGGTTGGAGTAAAGAGCCCCCTTTTTGAAAGAATTTCTTCTGGGCTTCCGATGGCAGCACCGAAAGTTCTGGCCTGGTGGCTGGCTTCTTCATACATTTTATAACATGTCTTGCCTTTACTTAAATTTTAGAGGACTACAGAAAATACTTTAACTCCCATAGTTACTGTAAGTCTCCAATGATCTCCTGACCTGTAAATCAAATGGAGACTATTCTCTCCGTAGTCATCAGCATTCGACATTACAGACCACCAAATTTTCCACAGTAGTAGTCTAAAACCCCATGCAGTGAATCACTGCAAAAAAAAAAAACACTGTGGAAAAGACCATGGCATAAAAATGCTCTGTCTCTATTATATCGATGCGGAAAACACCCGTATTTCTGTGGGTATAATTGACACACAGTGATATACAAACACGTGAGCTTTTTTGAAATCGCAGCATTTCCTCTGCAAATTATTTTTTAAAATTACAGAATTCCATTGGTATCATGCCCAAATGAAATAAAAGGAGTATATTACCGCCCCATCTTTTTATTTAGGTTATGTACTTAAATAGTGAGTTTTTTTGGGTAGAAATGACAAGAAAAAAAAAAAATAAAAAATATATATATATATATATATATATATATATATATATATATATATATGTCATTTGTACTAAACTCAGAGGAAACTGTTACAAAAATGTTATAGGTGTCGTTGGTATATATTATTCTGGGTGGGTCACTGCCATCTTACAGAGGATATTAGCAAATGAGACAGTTGGTGCATCAAGGGAGGGGGGTTGGCTTTTAAAAGGAGTCACTATGATTCATTGTCCAAGCACTTGTGTAAACTTGGAGTCAACCCTGCATCTTGTGACACACTGAAAATTATTCAGAATATGCAACTGAATTTGGGAATTCTAATTTCCAATGTATAATTTAAAAATATTTTTTTTTTATTTTTTGCTCTTATTGGGTTAATTCACTTGCAGGGAACTCTATTCATTTCAATGTAGTGTAAATTAGAAGTAGACTTCAAGTAGCGAAGCTCTACCAGTATACTGTGAACTAGATTTATATGCATCATTAGGTTAAAACTCCACTGGATAAGACACTGCTCACACCTTCCTGCTAGGCTGGTGAATGTCCTACTGATATACCTAAGATACACATGAATAGGATATATATGTGTCTTACCATTTGTCAGGAGATCATTTCTTGTTCTGGACATTACACATGTGTCTTTTCTTACCCATCCTCTTGACTGGACATGTCCACATGTATATATTATAAGTTAAGAAGCTTTTATAGAAGCAACACAAAGGGATATGCTATCGTATTTGTGTGGGAATATGGTCACCCTATGGGATGGGGTGGAAGGTGTGAATTGCAGACAATCAGGCTTTTGTTATCATATTGATGAGTTGATTTAGCTTCACTCCTAAATCAACTCCTTAAATTTCACTCCTTAAAGAGGACCTTTCATGTCCTCAGGCACATGTGGTTTTATACACCATTAAACAGCTGACAGAGCGCTAAATTTTGCGCACTGTGGGCTTTCTGGTTATGTGCCCCAGGGCTGGTGATATCATTGCCATTAGTTTTGGCACCAATCTCTGCCACTGTTAGAAGGGCATTACTGACAGTCTAGCTGAGCTGTGAGGAACACCTCCTCCCTCAAAAGTCTTTGTCCAAAGACTAATACTGAGAGCATAGGGCCATGGATGAGTACTGTCAGGAGGCCCATTCCAAACAGCCCAGCTAGACTGTCAGGAACGTCCTTCTGACAGTCGGCAGAGATCAGTGCCAAAATTAACGGCACAGCTATTTCCAGTTCCGGGACACATAATGGGAAAGACAACTGAATTAAGCACACTGTCGGCTTTCTATCGGTATGTGCATGAGGAGGTCGTCCAGATTCAGACCAATATTGAGAAACACATTTAATTGTATGTATAATAAAAAGTTATACAGTTTTCTAATAAACTTGGAATTCCTTATGCAATGTCTAGGTCATTCATTCTGCTTAAATCCAGTGGGTAAAAATTAGCCCATGGTCATGTGATTTACAGTTCATGGTCATGTGATGGTGTATTATTGCGCTGTGACAATAACGAGCCGTGCATCTGTCTGTCCATCACATGATCATAGACTGATTTGTATCCACTGGTTGTAAGCAGAATGCATGACAGCAAGCAGAGATCTAGTAAACCATGATTAATGCTTATGGCACAGAAGAGGTGCCCATTTGTGATCTTATGCTCTTGTTGTTTTAGCACAGCTGAGTACTAAGGAGTTAACCTTAGTAGCTATTTGATTGATATCCTTCCTTGCCAATGGAGCCTGGGGTGGATTCCTGATTCCCTTTATATAGTTTTCCAGCCCTCTCTTGGATGCTTGCTATTAGCTTCATTGAGCATGCTAGCAATTATTTGTTTATTAATAATATACTTCTGACCTTGGCTTTTCCCTTTGACTCTTCTTCTGGTTCTGATTCTGTACTTCTCCGCCTGACTGGTTTTGACCCCTGGCTCTCCTGATAACCCATACCTATTTGCTTGTATAGTCTGTGTTTTGTGCTCCACTTGTATTATGGGAAGGAACTATCTCCCAGTTGTCCTCTACCGAAAAGGGTAGTTGAGGCAAGCATGTAGGGATTGGGGATGGGTCTAGCATTAGGAATTACTGTTTCTATCATTCCCTTCCCCCTCCCAGGTTCCTGCAGCAGTTACTAGGGAATTGCTTAACTGTAAATTGCCTAACAACATGAGGAATTAATACAAGAAATATATTGGAAAATTACATATGTTTTTATTATACAAACAAAAAATATTTGTCTCTCAACATTGGGCTAAAACTTGACAACCCCTGTAAATGTACTGAAAATCAGTTAAGTGATTTAACTTATGGGTGTAAACTTCTGTACAAACAAACACATTATCAGGAGGTAGAGGCATCAGCTAAATTGAAGAGCTGGTGTAAATTTGAGCCATTTTCCAGTTTCATGTGTAAATTATAATTATTTTGTCAGTCCATGAGAGGTCATGACCCCTCCCACTAGTCCCCATAACAACATATCCACTTTCCATAAAAGTGACATGCAGGAGGCAAAATGCCAAAATATCACAATTTTTAGAGCAAAATGAGGCATTTACATTTATTTCACACTCTCTGGGGCATAGGCTTTAACAAATTCCCCATAGGGTTTCTATGAGCCTGTAACCTGTTTTCTCCGCTCTCAAATGAAAGGCTCAACTCTTAGCTCAACTCTTAGGTAACCCCCTGACGAAGAAAAAAGGGCAAAACGTGCATTGGGGCTCAAGGTGGTAGTGTTTTTAGCACTTTCTGCCACCATAAGCAGTCAGGTAGAACATTTTTCTAACTACTAACAGATATAGGGTATTCTTCCCTCTCTTCTCTTGCCCTGTGGCATGGCCGAATATGGACTTGGTAGGTGAGTCTGAGCCCACACATCCTCTTCAGTTATGTCATTTTCTCCATTTTCTTGTTCAGTTTTATTGATTTTGCTTCCCCCTGGTCACAGGGACATGAGACAATCTATAAATGCCATAAAATGGAACCACAACAGCTTTCATACTTAAAAAAAATAAATCCTACGTTTTAGTAATTTCCAAATTATATTTTAAAGGCAATTAAAGGTTTTTATCAAGGGATGTATTTCCAATGTCACGTCGCTCACCCGTCCTCAATGCACCAGAACGGGATACAATTTGGTCCATAACAGATTGCTTTGTTGATCTCTTACTATAAACAATATAAACTATCCTTTTGGTGCTGAAATGAGGTTTTGGTGTCTATTAAATTGATCTATTAAGTCTTAGGTGGAAAGCGAGTCCCTGTGTAACAGTCCTCATTTCTTACAGCTCTAGCTTCAGTATAATATGATGTTTTCCTGCTGAGAAGAAAACAGCTGCATATCTGATTTGTGGCAGAGAAATGGGAAAAAAAAACTTTGATGGTTTCCAAGGCCATAAGATTTGGACATCGAGGGAATACACCAAATTAGACGGTAATAAAAAAAAGTATCTGAAAATAAAGCCTAAGGTCAATTTGGAATGAAACATGCTTGTAAATTTCCAAATGAAGTCAAATGAATATCGCACTTTGATTTTATTGGAAGAATATACATATAATAATACTTTAGGGAGAGCATATAACCTGTTTATGTTAATCATTTGGAGCCCATGCATATCTGAAGGCTTTATTACATAGAAGACTATAAAGAAGAGTAATAGAGATTGTTAATTATTAGAGATGAGCGAGTAGTACTCAATCGAGTAGGTATTCGATTGAATACTACGGTATTCGAAATACTCGTACTCGATGGAGTACTATTAGCTGTTTGAGGTTAAGATTCGATGCAGAACCAGCATTGATTGGCAGAATGCTATACATTGCCAATCAACGCTGGTTCTTCTCTTACCTTTAGAAGTCTTCTCTCTGCGCAGCGTCCCCGCGTCCTCTTCCGGCTCTGAATTCACTCTGCTTAGGCATCAGGCTTGGGCAGAGCCTAGGCCCGATGCCTAGCAGAGTGAATTCAAGGCCGGAAGAGGACACGGGGACGCTGCGCAGGGAGAAGAATCCAGCCCGACCCTCACTCATGGACTTGGTAAGTAGAATTTTATCGAATGTTGCGTACCCCTGAAATGAGCATTTCCCCCCATAGACTATAATGGGGTTCGAAACCCGTTTGAACAGTCGAACAGTGTGCGGCTGTTCGAATCGGATTTCGAACCCCGAACATTTTAGTGTTCGCTCATCTCTATTATCTGTGGATACAATGTTCAAAGGTTTTCAAGTAGATCATCTCAGGGCTCCAGTATACAATGACTGCAAGTAGTACGTAACTGTACATCTATTAGATTTATACTGGATTAGATGAATACAATACAATGACGGTCATTGTTAGTGAAATTTATTATTTGATTTTGTTACATTTAACCACAATGGCATTGTTGAGCAAAAGAGACAATTTTTCAAGTTAGAAAGGGGCCCATGTCTTGTCAACGTCACCGATTTCTAATGTATTCTTTAACACAATGTATCAGCCATTAGAGTTTCTACATTGGACAGCAAAGTGTTCATATAGTATAGTAAGCTATTCTGAGTACTAGCAAAATGAGACAGGTAGCAATTCCGGCTTGGGAATGTTTTTAATTTTGGTCAGGAGAGTTTCTTGGGACATCTAGTTAAATATCCATCTTGAAATTGTTTTCTGCTAATACAAAGCATTACTTACATAAAACACCGAAATCAAGGGGAACATGGGAAATCAATGTAATGACCTTTGATTTAAGCGAAGAAAAAGTGCATGTTGGCATAAGAAAACATTTAATGGTTTACATTTAATGGTAAGAAGACTAAATTTGCTGTGCTGAGGTCAGGGATCCAGTTTGGACTCTGGAGTCATGGAGAAGTTAAAAAAAGATTTTAAATAAATATTCTTCTATAATTATCCCTATGAGGAGCAGGGGTGAAAATAATCAAGTCATGGAAGTTGCCACTTGTTACCGTTATTGAATGTTTACTTGATAGCTACAGTGCAAGGAAAGCAAAAAAGTTGCAAAAACAATAACAAGTATGTAATTATAACGTGCTTACCTATTAGATAATTTACAGGTAACAAAAAAGTTTCCCGACATCCATCGTACTAGTATGGCGGATGCTGGTGTCTAAAGATGGTGGCAACTCGGGAGACGAGTAGCTGCCATAGCCGTTGGGTGTCTGCGGTTTTATAGAGACACCCAGCACTAAAACCCGCGATCAGTGCCCACAGTTAACCCTCTGGCACCTTGGTCAAAGCTGACTGAGGTGCCATTTTCCCTGGGATCGATGGCACCCAGAGCAAGCTGCGTGCCGTTTCTTTGGCAGCCAGGAGCCTTGTGAAGTCTCCACGGACTTTCATTCAATATGTCCTATTGCAAGCTACTCTATGTAACCTGCAATAGAACTGCTGGATTTTTACTCTGCATTGCAACGCATTAGCATTGTAATGCATTGCATTAGTGATCAGACCGCCTGGGGTTCAAGACTCCTGGGGGGCAACACGGTGGCTCTGTGGTTAGCACTGCAGTCTTGCAGCGCTAGAGTCCTGGGTTCAAATCCCACCAGGAAAAAACATCTGCAAGGAGTTTGTATGCTCTCCCCGTGTTTGCATGGATGTCCTTCCATTCTAAAAAGACCTACTGATAGGAAAAATAAAAGGGGCTCACAATCTACATTAAAAAAAATAAATAAATAAAAGACTTCCATGGGGTATAATAAGTGCAAAAAAAGTAAAAAAAAAAAAAAATAAATTAAAAAGTATTAAAAATTCAAATCACCCCGCTTTTCCTAGAACACATTTTTTTTTTTTTTTTAATGTAGATTGTGAGCCCCATATAGGGATCACAGTGTACTTTTTCCCCCACTATCAGTAGGTCTATTTAGAATGGAAGGACATCCATGCAAACACAGGGAGAACGTACAAACTCCTTGCAGATGTTGTTCCTGGTGGGATTTGAACCCAGGACTCTAGCGCTGCAAGACTGCAGTGCTAACCACAGAGCCACCATGTTGCCCCCCAGGACTCTTGAACCCCAGGTGGTCAGATCACTAATGCAATGCATTACAATGCTAATGCATTGCAATGCATAGTACTTAAATACTATGAAACATATACACATTAGGTATTCCTGTGTCCGAAAACGTCCGGTCTACACACCTATAATAAAAATATTTTTCCCGTACGGAAAAAGTCCAAAGTGCCAAACCGCCATTTTTTCACTGTTTTGCCGCTGATAAAAATTTGAATAAAAAGTGACCAAAGCAAAAGCAATTCCCCAAAATGATAGAACTAAAAAGTACACCTCGCCCCTCAAAAAATGATGCCTTATAAATCCCCATACACAGAAGTATAAAAAAGTTACAGGTGTCAGAATATGGCGACTTTTAGAAAAAAAATTGGGGGGCACAGTTTTGGATTTTTGTTAAGGGGTTAAAATGTAAATAAAACTACATAATTCAGGTATCCCTTGGAATTGTACCAAAACATAGAATACAGGTGACATGTCATTTTGGCTGCACAGGGAACGCCATAAAAACGAAGCCTGTAAGAAATATGTACAAATGCACTTTCTTCAAATCCACCCCATTCTGAATTTTTTCCAGCTTCCCAGTACATTGTACAGAATAAATAATGGTAGAATCATGAAAATCAAGAAAAATTTGTCCCGCAAACAATAAGAACTCATATGGCTCTGATAGTGGGAAAATAAAAATATTATGGGGTTTGGAAGGGGGGGGGGGTCACAAACGAAAAACAAAAATCAAAAAATTCCGTCGGCGGCAAGGGGTTAAGTAATCCAGATTTCTAATTCAGTTTATTTTATGTTTTACAAGTTGCAGAGATTGTTAAATTTTGACTTGAACATTTATAGCCTTCTTCAGTCATACAGAAAAAAAAATGATAACATACTGTATGCATAAAAGTAAATTACTCATTAACAGAGATGAACGAGAAGTATTCGATCAAGTAGGTATTCGATAGAATACTATGGTATTCGAAATACTCATACTCGTTTGAATACTACTCGCTATTCGCAGTAAAGATTTGATTCAGAACCAGCGTTGATTGGCTGAATGCTATACAGTGTGTATAGTATTCGGCCAATTAACGCTGGTTCTGCAGCAGGATCGTCCTTGTTAGTCGGGAGAGCTGGCAGCTTGCGGTTATGCGGGAGCTGACTTTTTCGCATAGGAATGCATTGACCAGCATTGATTGGCCGAATGCTATACAGTGTACAGCATTCGGCCAATCAACGCTGGTTCTGCCGGAGGCTCGTCTGTGAGGAGGCCACAATGGAAACTGCTGTGGTCCGATCTTAGACTTCTTCTCCTCACAGACGAGCCTCCGGCAGAACCAGCATGGATTGGCCGAATACTGTACATTGGCCAATCAACGCTGGTCATTGCATTCCTATGAGAAAAAGTCAGCTCCCGCATAAACACAAGCTGCCAGCTCTCCTGACTAGCAAGGACGAGCCTGCTGCAGAACCAGCGTTGATTTGCCGAATGCTATAGTGTATAGCATTCAGCCAATCAATGCTGGTTCTGCAGGATGAGTAAGGGCTGGTTCACATTATCGCTTGCCTCCCGTCCATAAGGAGTCTGCAGGAAGACCCCCCCCCCCCCCCGAACGTAATATCAGCGCAACTGCAAGCACTGTGCAGTTAAAGCGCACACACCCCATAGACCGGCCCTCTGACTACTTCTATCCGGCCCGCATAGCTTGTGGCAGTTCGTTCAAGGACCTGAGATGATGTCATCACAGCCTATCACCAGGACAGGCTATGACTCGTTAGTGGACGGAGCCACACGGGACTGTGTGCTTGCTTCAAGCTGCTGGCAATGGAGGCTGCTGGATGATAGAGAGAAGAGACAGCATGTGTGAGCAAGAGCGAGGACTAGGAGCAGATGTAGGGGGGCAGTTAAACTGAATGCACATGGAGGGGGGACATTAAACTAGGGGGCAAATGGAGGGTGATATTAAACTGGGGCAGCTGGAGGAGGATTTTAAACCATGGGGGGTAGCTGGAGGGGGACATGTCTGCCTCTAGTTGCCCCCAGTTTAATGTCCCCCTCCAACCATCCCCACTGTTTAAAGTCCCCTCCAGCTGCAACAGTTTAATGTCCCCTCTAGTTTCTGCTAGTTTATACTGGGGACCAGGAGAGGGACTTAATACTGTGGGACATTTGGAGGGGAACATTATAATGTGGGGACATATAATGTACGGGTGACTTTAGGAAGATTATACTTTGTGGGGGCACTTGGAAAGATGATTGAGAATGGGCAGAGTCAGCGTAGAAGTGGATGGAGCTAAATTTGCCGCGGCACACATGGCCCTCCAGAACCTCCAGAACTACTTGCTCATCTCTAATCATTAATGTTTCATATGCAAAAAGTGTTGAAGCAATGCATATAATACATAGAACTTTGCATATTCAATTGGCAAGCTAGACAATATCTCAGTGTTTTTAAGGCTAAGGCCCCACATAGGGAAATGCAAAAAAAAAAATGCAGAAAAAACCTCAGCAGTGCATCACAACACGGGGCTTCATCCTAAGGGTTTTTTTTATGTGCAATTGAACACCGCCACCTCCAAAAAAACCCATCAAAATTACTTAACAAAAAAGATATTTCCTCAAGGCAGGCAGTTTCTGCAGCCAGAACTATCTGGCAAGCTTTATAGGTATGTTGTTGGCTTCATCATGAAAATTTCTGTTGCCATTTAGAGATAATGAATTTGCTCATCTAAATTGATTTCAGTAGGGAAAAAATTTGCAATATTTGCTTTAATGCACAGATTTTCCTCCATGGCTGGTTTAGTACTATATACCATAAAGCCCTATTTCCTGAAGTAATACATCATTTGGGTAGAACAATAAAAGACTTGATGTTTCATAAAATATTCAGCATAGGAAATCCAACCATTTTGGTACAGATTTTGTGCTATTGAGCAAATTTAGTCCTAAACTTTTTTTTTTTTTTTTATAAAAATTGTTTGCTGGTGTAGTCAGAGAATTAGGATTAAAAAGAGAATCAAGACACTTTCATTCAGATTCTATTATGGTCTTATGTACTGAAGTTGGTCCACTGTAAATAGAGCAAAGATCTTTGTAATGGTCTATTTTTCATAAGCTTGTAGCCAAGGCATCTCCTAAATCTGGGAGGAAAGAAGGTTCCCCATCATCATAGATGCAAATAAAACTATGGCTTTCTTGAAAGTAATAATATAACATGGGTAATAGATTTCTAGGAAATACATTAGGTTATTGATCGAAGGAATGTATTCTCATTAATATATTTGGAGTTGGGGGGCTACCCAAAGATGGGGCAATTGCTACTTAGTTAAGGCTAAGGCCCCACATTGTGGAAACACAACTTTTTTTTGTTGCAATTTTTTGAGCCAAAGCCAAGAATGGCTGCAAATGGAATAAGAAATATATAGAAAGTAGGGTTGAGCCGATCTTGAGATTTCAAGATTGATTTTAAAATCCGATTTCCAATCATTTTCCAGCCGATCTCGATCCCGATCTCGATCGTGAAATTTGCTCGATCGCCGATCGGAATCCGATCTTTTCCGATCCCGATCCTCAACCTTAGTCAATGCTTCTCTATGGAAAAAGTCCCTTTTAGGGTTGAGCTGATCTTGATTCAGTCTCACACATAGACCTTTATGGAGGGGGGAGGATGTATTGAGATTCTCCTGCCATATGGTTAATTGATTTTTTTGTCCACTCACAGGTAGTTATCTACAACTTAGCAGTGTTAAATAAGCAATAAACAACAGAGTGTACCAGCAGCAATTATTTGAGTGTTTTTTCTATTCACCCTCCCCTCTTAGATTAATATGGAGAAAGTAACTGCCTGAAAAGTGGAGATGCAAACATATTTCTTTATATATATATATATATTACAAAGCTTCATATTTTAACCTGTACTATTAATTTATGAAAAGTTGTTTATAACTGGAGGTACACTTTAAATATTTTTTCTGGGTCTCTGATTTTGATGACCTTTCATAAGCATAGATCATCCAAGCAGATGAATGGGAGCTCAATACCCAACACAATCACCAATCCACCCTTTTCAATGCTTCCCAAGTATATTGCCATAGAATGTATCATGGTTGTGCTTGTTATTGTAATCCAGCTAATTTCACTTGAATGGAACTGACTTCAGATAGGTCATGGAAGAGATAAGCATGACATCATAGACTGTGACGTGGAACATGCCTAAGCACTGCCACTTCCTCTAACACCTGATTGGGTGAGGATTCTAGATGCTGGATTCCTCAATCTAATATTAATAACTTATGCTAAGGATAGTTCACTAATATTTTAGTTCAGAAAAGACCCTTAAAATTTAAAATACCTAGCGTTTACCCCCTTAAGGCACCACTTTTATCCATCCACAGACATTTATCGTGGGGGGCGTCACACATTTAGACATCACTCAACTTCTCTGCATTTCACAATGATATAGTGGTTGGGACTCAGAATTGCAAAAATGTATTTGTGAAACCAGGGAGCAGCTTTCAAATGGTCTGATATCCAGTTTCAGTGTTCATAGTCACTAGTAAATCTCTTCTCTTCTTATTGTTTCTGTCTTTCTATAGTTATTTCTTTATAGCAATTCTAACATGACAGATTGATTAATACCATCTACTCCGAGCTCTTCATGTTACGATCTATCTGCTGCTTGAACTCAGTGAAGCATTTATTTAGTCCCTGATGTGCTGTTAATGGGCAATTGTGAAGGCTGATGGTTCCTGTGCAGCAGCTTAGCCCGTGCCGCATGGATATCTCTTGGTCTACCTTTCCTATGGTGTTCTTCACAAATGTCTATTTCTAAGGTATAATGTTATGTTTACTGACTTAAGCTTTTTGTTGTTGTTATAGACTACAGAAATCAAGGAATATGGTCTTATACCAAATACGGTTATATAGGCCTTACTCTACCTTGTATTAACACATATTTGTGGTATTGGGCATTTATTAAGCTTCCAAGTCCATACACTGTGCAAATACCATCTGATCACTGAGGGTGCTCTGAACAGCTGATCAGTGGCCTTGTTGAATGTCGGAGCTAGCATCATTCTGATATTGATAAACTATTCTAAGGATAAACTTATACAACGTCATTTTCCGTGGAAACCTTGTACAATCCACAATAACAGACGTTTCTAATGTGCTTTTCTGACAATAGACTCAAAAGTGCAAATAAGGCAGCCTTCACACGGAGTAACACCGGCTGCCATTCACAGCCGTACACGCGAGTGCTGCGGAAGGCTTCCAAACACTTCCCATTCACTTCAATGGGAGCGCTCGTAAAGCCAGCGTTACGAGCACCTCCCATTGAAATGAATGGGAAGTGTTCGGGAGCCTTCCGCAGCGCTCGCGTGTACGGCTGTGAATGGCAGCCGGCGTTACTCCGTGTGAAGGCAGCCTTATACAGTATTTTGCAGTATTGTATGTAAAGTGAGTGTGTTATTATTTGTCCTCATATGCCAAACTGAAGACTGATGTGTTTTGGGTCTTGATTTAAAAGTGGCCAAGGATGAGATCTCTCTGTTCGTTCTGGGTAATGAGTTCCAGAAAGAGAGGGGGCTCCATGGCAGAAGACTATAAGAAGGCTCCAAATGGTTTAAGGTTTATTCTGGGGATGACCCTGCTGATCTGATAGGTTGGTAGGATTATGGGGCTTCAGAAGTTCTTTGAAGTCAGAGCATAAACTGTTTATGGATTTAAAGTTCATCAAGCAGACTTTAAAAGTTAACTTCAATTTTATAGGCAGCCAATGTAGGGACCAGAGGATGGGGTTATGGGAGCATTTCAAGGGTTTTTTTTTTGTTATTAACCTCATTGAAGCAGTTTGGACTAGCTGAAGGCCATGTACTTCTTTATCTGGAAGACCTATGTATAGAGCAATATAGTAGTTGTTAGGATAGCAGATGCAGAACCGAGCCAATAGTGAGAACCAGAACTAGACTCAATAATCAAAATGGCAAACACGGCGTTGAGCATCCAGCACACCCGACCTGCCACCTTGCCTAATATTCAGGAAGTCCATGGTCTGGCTCAGGAGGATCTGATCTGGCTCACACTGCCACGGAGGATCTGCTCTGCCTCCCAAGACCCGGAAGCAGGGGACTGGGAGAAGCAGAGAGGAGCAGCATTGCGGAGGCTCCAGCCTTACTCCTAACAGTAGTCCAGATGCCATCCTATGAAGGAATGGACCAACGTGGAGAGGTATTTGATTTTTAATATGTTTCTCAAGTGGAAGTAGAAAGATTTGATAATGGAATATACTTTGTTACCGAGAGACAGTTCAATATACCCAAGTTCGCACAAAGCCTGAGCTTTGCAGGGTTTTGTTTCCTATGGATAGAGGTGGTAGATGTACTGTTTTCTACAATCTTCAAGGAAAGAACAAAAGATACAGTAGATACATAGAAGTTACTGTATTGAAACATTAGGGCAAATTTATCATGTCTTGTACTCCAGTTTTCTAGCATACAAAGTGTGAAAGAGTCACAATTTTTTGTTTAAGTCAAGTGTTGTTCAAAAAAATTGTGCCTTTTCACAGTATGCTTGGGCAGTGGAAGAAAATCGAATGCAGTGTAGTGAGTATGGAGTTGTGAATTTTAGAATATGGTGAAGTACAGGATAAATATTGAAGTCAATGAAGCGAGGAACAGTATATAGAGAATAAGGTGAGAACTGAAGGTTACATGTGAAAAAGCATCAAGTGATTTTGCTCCAAGGCAGAGATATATGGAGGGGGCAACGTGTCATCACATCACAATGGGAAAAAAAAAAAAAAACATTATGGTAGTTCTCTCTGAGAAGAGTACAGTCTGTAAAAATAATGCACCTGACAAGGTGTAACAACACCAAAATATAACAGTCTCCAGATGGGTTTCTGGTTTGGCTTAAAACTGAACCCCATGTCAATGCTTTTTAACTGGAATGAACAATTTTAGGCAACATCAGAAAAGTTTTCTTTCATCTGGAGTATTCTCCATTGGCTCAGCTGTGAAACCTTGACCTCCTTATATTCACACCATTTTATCTAATTTGTGATATATGTAGAAGCTTGGTATAGCTGAAAGATTAACAACTTTCCTTTTAAAGTGAAGTTTATGTTATGATCTCAGCAGTGTATATACTTATGCACCACGGAACAATTATCCGGCGCAAAAAGGTTTTACTGTTCAGAAACACTCCAGGGCTCAGATGCCTGACACAACCTAATGCCGATTGATTTTATTATAGTTCATTTTTCACTTAAAGGGGACACAGATTTAATGGCATTATGTTAGAGCAGAAAGAGCTGACAGATATATAATTTTTTTGGGAAAAAATTCAGTACAATCTGCTAAAATTCTGTTTATTCTATGTTGAGAAATCAGAGAGGGGATCCTATAAGTGATTGACTATCTTTGTATGTATAGTCATACAGGGGAAGTTTTCAATCACTGAAAAGACTGTCTAACTATATACAGAAATTACATTACATCACTATTAATACCTTCCCACCACAACCATTTTTCATTTTTGCATATTTGTTTATTTACTCACAGATTTCCAAAAAGCATAACTTTTTTCCAAAAATCTTAAAAATAAGAACTTGTTTTTTTGTGGGCTAATCGTAGTTCAGAATGATACCATGTAATATTCCATTTGATGTGCTGGAAAGCTTGAAATTTTTTTTGAAATAACTGAAACTGAAAAAAAAAACCTGCATTTTTGCTTTGCTCACAGCAAAATATTCTGCATATTCTGCAGGTCAGTATGATTAGAGCAATACTAAATCTACCGTATTTTTCGGACTATAAGACGCACTTTTTTTCCCCAAAATTTTTGGGGAAAAGAAGGGTGCGTCTTATAGTCTGAAGGTGGCGCCTGGCATCCGCTGTAATAGAGAGGCGGAAGCCGGTAAGTGATAGACGCCATTACAGGTGCCGGGGCCTGCGACATCGCTGCGCTCCTCTGCCCCGCATGAAGCCAGCAGCGGCAGGGGCTCCTCCGTGCCCCCGCCGCTGGCTTCATGCAGGGGAGAGGATCGTAGCGATGTTTCAGGCCCCGGCGTCTATCCCTCCCCGGCATCCGCCTCTCTAGTACAGCGGATGCCGGGTCAGTATCAGCGGCCCCTTCTCCCCCGGGGCCGGTCCCCACCGGCCCCGTACCTGTAAAGTTGCAGGCCGGCTCCTGCACGGCGATATCGCAGGAGCCGACCTGTTCGGATGACAGCCGGGAGCCTAATGAAGCTCCCGGGCGTGTCACTGCTATATATTAGTATTGCGGCTGGTCTCTATGACCAGCCGCAATACTAATACACAGAATGTCCCATAGACGGCAATACAGTTGTATTGCCGTCTATGGGACTTGCGATCAAGCGACCGCAGGTTCAAGCCCCCGGGGGGGAATAAAATAGTAAAAAAAAAAAAAAAAAGCTTTAAAAATATGAAATAAATAAAAGTTCTAAATCACCTCCTCTTTTTTTTTTTCAATACAAGGTGATCTAAGCAATAGATATCCCCCAAAATGGTATAACTAAAAAGTACAGCTGGCCCCGCAAAAAAACCGCTCTATGCATCCCCGTACAGCTGCAGGGTCACCTGTCAATGTGGCCTTGCAGCTGTTGCAAAACTACAACTCCCATATATTAAATATTTTACCAGTTTTTGCTTCAAAATTTTTTTTCCCTATTTTCCTCCTCTAAAACCTAGGTGCGTCTTATAGTCCAAAAAATACGGTATATATTTTTTTTAATTACATTCAATATTTTTTATATTTGAATGTACAGAGCAGTTTAAGACATCGTTTTTAGCATAGCAACTTATTGTTTTTTTTATTTATATATTGGGGATAGTCTAGTCTTTAAAAATAAAAAAAATGGTAAAAAAAAGTGGTTCAACCATTTTTTTTTCACACTACAACTTTTTTTTTTTATTTTATGTAGATTGTGAGCCCCACATAGAGCTCACATGTACATTTTTCCCTATCACTATGTCTTTTTTTTGGAACATGGGATGGAAATCCATGCAAACACGGGGAGAACATACAAACTCCTTGCAGATGGTTTTTTGCCCATGATGGGATTTGAACACCAGGATTCCAGCGCTGCAAGGCTGCAGTGCTAACCACTGAGCCACCGTGTGGCCCTCACTGCAACTTTCACCAGCATATTCCTTCATTGGATTCCTTATGCATTTGTTTTTGTTTATTTATTGTTATATGGCATCCCCCTATATAAAGGGGGATATTTTTTTTATTTTGATATTTAAATTTTTATTTTTAGACCTTCAAAGGGACTTAAAGCTTAAGAGGTCTGATGACACATGTAATATACTGCAATACTAGCGTATTGCAGTTTATTATAAAACAACAACTATATATATATATATATATATATATATATATATATATATATATATATATATAACAACTAGCGTATTGCAGTTTATTATAAAATCCATTGACTTCTGCTGTCAGCTGCCTATGAAAGCCTGTAAAAGAATCACTGTTATGAATCACCTTGGAGTCTTTATTATTATTATTATTATTATTATTATTTATTTATTTATATAGCACCAATTATTCCATGGTGCTTTACATTTGGGGGTTTGCATACAGTACACAGAATATACAGGTAGATATAATACTAACAATGACCGACTGGCACAGTGGGGTAGAGGGCCCTGCCCACGAGGGCTTACAATCAATGAGGGAAGAGGGGTAGAGACAGAAGGAGAGGGGGAGACTGTTCAGATGGAAGTGCGGTGATAGTGTTATTGGAGGTTGTAGGCCTTCCTAAATAGGTGAGTCTTCAGGGCCTTCTTGAATCCTGTGATTGTGGGGGTCAGTCTTATGTGTCTTGGTAGGGATTTCCAGAGTATGGGGGATGCAATTTCCCAGGTGTCTTAGTAACAGAAAGGCTCGATAGGCTTCACTGCTCTTCTGATGCTTATATATGTCCGGTGGATGTCAGGAAGGAGTTAATGGTTGTAATTTCTGACAAAAGGTGAAAAGGTATTGCTGTTTATTTGTACTGATATAGTTGAATAGGCATTCTATGGTTTTGCATTTTTTCAACGTGTCTTAAGTAAGTTTTATAATATTGAACTATGTCTTTAAGACAGGAATATGTAATTTTGTATGTGTTGATATCTGTTAAACAGTAGAGGCATTTCCTCTGGTTTTACTAGAAGGTGGGAGAATTTAAAGCTGTAACATAACAACCCCATAGCTAATCGAATTAGTTTAGCCCAGTGAATTACCACTAATAGAATAGATAGAATTGGATAGAATTTGTGGTCTCAAGTTTAGTGGCAATAAGATCAGTTAACCCAAGACAGCCTGCCCCAGACAATAAGGCCCCTTAAAGGGGTTGTCCCATCACAAGGATCCTATCTATACTGCTTGTTAATGTGGATGTAAGACTTTTCCTAAATACATTGCTTCAGCAAAACTGCTTTGTTTGTCCACTATCTTACTTTATTAATTTCTTTGTGGCCACAGCCCTGACTTAGCTGCTCATGAGTCAAATGATGTATCTGCTGCTCTCAGGGGGGAGGGAGGAGGAGCTAAGTGCAGGGAGCGAGCCTGTGTTTCTAGCTATTCCTGTGTCTACACCACACGACCTAGTTTCCTGTTAGCAGATAGAGGAGAGGAGCTGCTTTCATTTCTTCTGTTCTCCCAGTTATCAGGCTAGCTAATACAATTGTGTTCATTATGGCAGAGACAGGCAGTCTCTGTATGTAACACAGAATGGAGTTGCTCCTGCCTGTACTTCATAGTCCAATATGGGTAGGCGGAGCTACACACAAATTTGGGGGCGGAGCTAAACGGCAGGTTGCATGTGAAACCCCACCCACCAAATGATGCAAGAAACCAGGAAGAAAGAAGATTTTACAGCAGTAAAGACTGATGAGTATGTGAGCTGGGAATACCCCTTTAATTATGCAGAACATGACCTTTTATTTATGGTAAGATCTCCACTGCTAACCTGTGATGGCTGAATCTATGACTTGTATTTCCCCAGTATAGGCAGTACATTATTTGTACATGACACAAAGGTTGTCCTCAAGGGGGGCTCATCATTTCTTTATTTCATCCCTTTTGCATTAAACCAAAATAAAGGACTAAAACTTAACATTTAATTGTGTATCATTAAAGTCAAAGTATACTAAAAACACCTACATGGCATCAGACGTATCGGCATTAAGGAATACTTGGATTGTGTATTGCATCCCAATCACCCATGGGACTATAATTGCTGCCCATCAGTTTGTACCCTGTGCCCGCATCTATTGCAGTAATAAACAGGAATAACTAGCTGTCGCTTTATCAAGATGATTCACTCTGGTGACTTCACCTCACTCACTAATGGGTAAGTATCTTGCCATCCATACCTAGTTTAATAGTTCACTACCACGCCGACATCCACTCTCAACAACCTATAATGTACTAATGCAATAAACCAGGCACTTATTTATCCATACTACTAGCCCCTATTGGCCAGACTAGTGCACATAATTTGATGTTCTGCTAGATGGACTGTAAAATGGCTAGGTCCCTCCCTCTCCAAGAAGATCTGAGGGGTGAGTTGACCCACAATTACCATTATATACTAAGTGTAAAGCACTAACCACTGGCCAAAAAAATCACCGCTACACTTAAATCCCTTTTATTCGTGGGCTGGGGTAGAAAAATATGCTACACACTACCACCCGCTGGATCATCCTGCTATTATCGGTGCTACCAGCCGTGAAAATACATCTGCGCGTCCAGTAGTACTGACGCTATTATTTATAGGGCCTATAAATTGTAGCGAGGTGACTAACGTGCAGCTTACGTTACCTATTCTATATTTAGAGTGAAGAATGCCATATAGGAATGCTCAGAGTTTCCAACACAAAGTTCACCAATTACTATCTGCCCAGCTCACACCACTCAATACTCCTCCTCACAACCTACATATTCCATCTATGCCGTATGATATCGGTAGCTAAATTAAAGACATTACCATCAGTCCTCTACTAGCTTAATACATTGTACCACTTGCTGGATTCCCAGAAGCATAGATTTACAATGTCCCCCAAACTTTGCCTTGTCGGCACTGTCTCTATTCCCTACGCATTTCGACTGTCTCAAGTCTCATCAGGGGAATTTGAAAAGATGTTGGTTTCAAATGCAAAGAGCCTAGGCCATCACCCACTAGCATCTCCTTGCTCCGGAATTCAGTGTGGCTGTAACATCTTTGCCCATCCGGGCTTTGGCGTCATCATCCGGCTGCATACTGCAGCGCAGGAGATGTGTTCAGTTGTGATTTATTCCATTGGTTTCTTCCTCCACTGTCTGAACACTGCCCTATTCTTTCACCTTGGTAATTGATTGTCCACCACACCCATCTCCTTTACCTTCAGTTTTCTCTGCTCCTCTAATGGTTATTCTGGCCTTGCCCTGTGATTGACAGCCTGCCTTCCTGTCAACTCCATGGGCGGGTTCTTCCTCCCTATTTAGCCTTGGCTCTCATTCACACCAGTGCTTGCTTTTGCCTTGTGCATACTTGCTCCTTGCTATCACTATTTTTGCTTGCATTCTTATCCTTGACCTTTGGCTTTCCCTACTGACTATTCTTTGGACTCTGATTTGGCACTGCATCGCTCGACTGTTACTGACCCTTGGCTAGCTGACCTCTCTTTGTTGTTGTCCGTCTTGTCTCTGTTTTGTGTTTCACATATACAGGAAGGGACCGTCTTCGTGGTTGCCGCCTATTACGTAGGATAGGGCCTGGCAATAGGAAGGGACAGTTGGGGGCTTCAGCTTAGGGTTCACTGTCTCTTGTGTCCCGTTCCAGGGTTCAACAGCTACTGGGAAATTGCTGTCCTGGCAATTCCCTAACAGTGGCATTCAACATGACTAGCTGTGGCCAGAAAGTCCAGTCATCTACCTGGGGATAACTTATGCCAACCAAAAGCTCCATCCATCAACTGTCCCCTTCAGACCTTAGGATGTTGCAATTTGTAAATAAAATAATTTACAAAAAGATATACATGTGACGATATGTAATATTTTCTCAATATAAATTCAAATTTCTAAAAAAAATAAATATCAGATTGGGTGGGGGGGGTCCAACCCAACACCAAGCACACCTACTAATAAGCTTTTCACAGAAACTAGACAGTGGATGGAGACAGAAATAGACAGCACTGCCCCCTGCAGGGGTTGAATTAGGATACTGAAGATCACCGATCACCCCATCTGCTTTCAGCTTCATTCATGGTATAGTGCCAGAGCCAATGGCTGTGGAAATCAGCTGATCAGTGGGGGTGCTAAGGATAGGTTATTAATATAACAAGTCTGAAAAGCCACTTTAATAATAGTTTAATGTTTTAATACAATTAAATATGAATTAAAATCCAAAGCTATAAATTGAATTTCGAGATACATGAAATATATCTATAATATAAGGCACTAGAGTAATCCTGTCACAGTTTACACTTATTTTGAAATATTAAGCAGAGCTCCTGGTAAGAGAACAGATTGTTTCTGGATGCAAAGCTTAAAATAAACGCCAAGTTATAAGATGCCAACCTACAAAGGCTAGAGTGGAATATAGTATAATAGCTTCTCCTCCTGGCCAAACTGAAGCAGGGGATGTAAAATTGATGCACATCATATAATGATACATCATTCTGAGATTTGCCTTTATTGCAGAGACTGGTGTGTTATTGCTCTAGTTCAATGCAATTTTTCATCTCTTGGTAGAGGAGAAGTTCCTGAATAGTGCATTATTCAAGTAAAACAAGATGTGTATGAAGCCGTCGCCTATTTATTTTGCCTGAACTGATTACATTTCTAATTCGAGGCAGAAAGGCTTTTAGCTTAACTGGTTTCATGCCGCAGGTTAGAAAAAACAGCTCTGGTACATATAATGCTGCTATACAACATGTTTCCAGGGACCTGAACCAAACCTGTTTCTCGGGGTGCACAATAAAACTGCCATAGTGCTTTACTAAAAAGCCATATTTCGCCCTTTATTTATTATGCTTTACTTATATAGCGCCATCATATTCCGCAGCACTTTACAGATATTGTCAGTCACTGTCCCACATAGGACTCACAAGCTACATTCCCTGTCAGTATGTCTTTGGAGTGTGGGAGGAAACTGGAGTACCCGGAGGAAACCCATGCAAACACGGGGAGAACATACAAACTCGTTGCAGATGTTGTCCTTGGCAGGATTTGAACCCAGAACTCCAGCGCTGCAAGGCTGCAGTGCTAACCACTGAGCCACCGTGCTGCCCTTCTCTCCATATTCTTACATCCTAAGCTGCCGGCTCCAGTATATTAATTTCTATTAAAGTCCAGATAAGGAAGCCAGCTATGTCTTTTCACACTGATGTCACCATTAAATAGAAATTTCCAAGATTTCTTGAATTAAACAGACAAAAAATGAAAAGAGAAGCTTTCCTGGCTGATATATCTCTTGCTGATAGACACTGATATTAGATCTTCTTTCACACTTCTTTCAGGTATATATTCATTCAAACATGTGATAAATTGAATGGGAAAGGATTTTTTCTCTATGATTGACTGGCAGTGTGCCCTAATAGAGGCTAGGGACAGGAATCTCTAAGTGACAGAAAAAGTACTAGAGAGCTAAAACACTAATGTAGTCAAAAATGATACTGTATCTACTGGTTAGCTACTTACTGCCACGGAACTGAAGGACTAAGGCTGCACAAATACGCCAGTCACAATATTAAAACCTAAAGCTAGGTTCACACTTGTGCCAGGTCTCTGTTCAGGGATTCTGTCCCCAAATCTGCTGGAAAAATGTGGATAGAAAATTCCTATGAGCGTGTTTCCACAAGGTTCCGCAGGTAACCGCTTTTTAGATCGGGGCCCCTTGGGACGGAAACGTCACGATTTTTTTTTTTTTTTTAAATGTAGATTGTGAGCCCCACATAGAGCTCACAATGTACATTTTTCCCTATCAGTATGTCTTTTTTGGAATATGGGATGGAAATCCATGCAAACACGGGGAGAACATACAAACTCCTTGCAGATGTTTTTTTTGTCCTTGGTGGGATTTGAACACCAGGACTCCAGCGCTGCAAGGTTGCAGTGCTAACCACTGAGCCACCGTGTGGCCCCAAAATGTCATGATTTGCCCGTGGCAAATTGTGGCAAATCCCATGCCCACTTGGCGGTAAAAACCAGGGTGCAAACACGCGGTGATTTCTAAAACCGGCAGCATGTCAATTATGCATACGGAAAAATTTGTGGTTTCCTCATAAGTATAAGTGTAACAGAAAGTCCGCCGGGGAAAACTCTGCAAACTTTTTGTCTAAAGTGCTACAGGAAGAACCATGATGTGTTGGTTTTTCCTGCAGCTCTTTTTTGCTGTGGGACATCGCGTGAGGTCTTAGCCTTAAGCAGGTTGGGTTTCCGTTTTTTTGGGTTCCTGAACACAGGTGTGAACCAAGTGTCATACTGTGTAATACGAAGTTTGAAACCCAATATCGTTATTTCACATGGATAAAAGCTCATCTATATATGACAGTCACTTTTATGGTGCTGGACTGATAAAATTTTTCCTGTTTATGCTATCTCATGTGGTCCTATCATATCGGCCCTCTCACCGATATAATATATTGAGTTACCGACAACCTAGAGAAATAATATCCATATCGGGCGAGTTTTTATATATATTTACCTAATATTGTGTAAGCCATCAATGTTCTGCCAAATCAGCTCTGATTACAGATGGGCAAACATCATAAGATTCATTTAGATGAACATTATTGAATATTACTCACCTTGCTTCACCTCTACTGGGCATCTTTTTATGGCTGATGTCATGTTGCTGGATCAAGGTGCCATGATGTTGGTGTGCCCCATGTGAATGGGCCTCAGCAGTAACCTCAGGATTGTGTGACATAGGATCAGAGGCCGGAGAAGGTAGCCAGGGGAACCGTCGGACGCTTGCTGATGCTATAAGGATATATTATGTTGCTGCACCTCCCATGGGCATCCACTTATTATACTCTGGGCTCTTAAAGAGTTTTCCATGGTAAACTTTTTTTTTCTTATTTTAGTTCGGGGAAGGTGTAAAAAAATTTTTTAAAAAAACATGCTCACCTGTCCCCGATGTTCTGAGGTCTGCCAGCATGGTCCTCCTACCATTCCATTGTTTTCTTGGGACAGAAGTCTCCGCCACACTGCAATGTCCTGAGTCCCTTTCCTTAGGCTGCCACAGAGGTCACATACAGCAGCGACTTCTGCTGGAGAAAACACCAGATCATCAGAACCGAACCATACTGTGAGAAATTGGAGCACCGGGGACAAGTGAGTATGGTTTTTGTTTTCACCTTCCCAGGCCTAATATAAAAAAATATTATCATAGACAGCCCCTTTAAGAGAACCCATAGAATTATAGTGTTTCATGGGTAAGATACCCCAATAGTTTTGGGTGCGGTCCAAACCAGTTCACTAATTTCTAGTTTTTGACCTGTCAAGGCATGCCTCAAAATCTTTAGAGGTTAAGAGCATTTTTCTAAGTTCTATAAGTAGTGATGGAAACCGGAATGCCTAGCCCAAGGTTTCCCGGCAGAGCATTGCACTGCCTCCGTTGACAGACATAAATCCAGTCATCTGCTTGATGTACATGATAATTAGATTTTTCATAAAAGGAAATCTTCCACTTTTCTTGGGCAACTTTGGTGTTTATATGTCTATTATAGATGCTTCCAACACAGGACAGGGGGCAGTATGGAAAGCTATACATCCATGTACAGTTCTCTATCATACCTAGCATTGACCTTATTGTGATATCAAAAAGTCCAATTATGATTCAATAATTCGCCATGATGATATCACTGGATTCACATGGTATTATATATCAATAACTAATAATTAAGTATATAATGGACATTAAATTTATGTTATGTTTTATTTTTACTATTTTCAAACATTTTTTTAAGTCCATGTATAAAGTCAAATAGGATTCGCAATTACACAAATTACAGAAGCCATTTCTAGTTTGTGCTGGAATGTGCTCTAATATAAATATTGTAACGCAGATGGATGTGAAGTGGGTGATGTGAGGTGAAAGACTGAGTTTTAAAATAGCATTTTTGCTGTTATAGCTATGGGGTCCATGTGCTTTCACTGCACACCGCTTGTCAATGCGCTCGGTAGACTGTTTGAGGGGGTCCCCATGCGGACTCACCCGATCAGATCACGGACACAGATGTGGTCCAGGCCTAAGCTGCCTGGGCTTCCAGGGACAATGTGCTGTCTGGAGGACAAGCCGGAACTGAACCCCTGCACTGGTGAGGAGCACTAAGGGTTTGTCCTGTTGCTGTGCACCTGGAGTTAAGAATGTTTTATGTTACCATATTTTCTGCTGAAGTAAGCTGTTTTAAATTGCCATGTGTGAATTGTGCCCAATAAACCTGGACATTTGAGCTGGTCCTTATCTCTATGTGTGCCTGTAGTTTTAAGATTAACCAAAGGGTCTCGCATTTACACCTCATACGGTTACATTGACAAAACAATTGAAAAAAATAAATAAATAAAACAAACAAAAAATAAATAAATAAATAAAGGGCTTGTTATGTGGTGAAGTTAAAATGCAAAAAAAAAAAAAGAAAAAAAAATGGTTGTGGCATCAGTGCCTAAAAGAGGTTTGTCATCAAAGGATTAAATAATATAATATCTGTTAATCTAATTTAAGAAGAACTGGAAACCCAAAATTTAAATGCATGAACAAAAACTTTTTTTATACCAAAGGTGAGACTGGATCCCGTCTAGTGTGTTTAGTAAAAAGTTGCATGCCTGAGCCCTTATTGAACTGCGCCTTGGCTGTTTCATTACTATCACTGCCATGCTTGAAGAGACTTGATTACTTTGAAGGGAAACAATTTCCAGAATTCAGTCTGTCAAGACTAATTTGAGACAAGTTATCTTGAGCAGAATTAGTATTCCGCTTATTTGTTTTTGGGCCTGAAGTGTGTTGTATCATTTGTAACTCCAGCGCTGTCTGGTTAAACACATGCTTTTTCTTGTTGCAATGACAATATTTATGATCAAGGCCACAATCGGAGAGGTTTTTTCTTAATGTCTTTTCCGAAAGAAACCAGACAAACTTATTACAGACTTCTGATGAGTGTATGTAGGAGTGATGAAGTAGAAAATAGTTAACTATTGTTGTCAACAGTAAATTCATTAAAACTTGATCATAGAATCTTGTCACGATTTTTCTATCTTTTTCAAATATGGTAATAGGTTATGGAGCCCCATTATTCATAAGATCTGAGACTGAAGCCAAGTCAAGATAAGGCATGCCCCAAAACACTTTTTTCCTCCAATTTACATATGAAAAAAAACATTAATGTACATGAAAACTGTAGAATCACCTATATAAGATACTGTGATTAGGTTGATAATGAATTTACTGCCAAAAAAGAGAGGCTCAAAAGAGGTAATGGAAGTATGTTTTGTTTTTGTTTTCTCATGGCCATGAGGAAGGGACACGCTTTGTCCGGAAACGCGTAGCCTCTCTTATGCGTTAACTATTGTGTACTCCATGTTACTTTTGTAACATTTTTACCTTGGACCCAAGAATAAAAGCTATGTTTTAAAGAAGTCATCTTCGTGCTGCCTGGTTTGAAGCTGGACATTTTATTACTATTGTCTCCATTATTCACTGGTCAAGTCTCACCAGTATTCCGAGCTTCCTAGGAACACGGTAATATAAGGTGTTTATATATGCTTTCTGGTGAGCTGAATTCATTGTGACTTAAAGTATAAACATGTAGGAATAGCCTTAAGAAAGGCTATTCTTCTCCTAGATGTCTTCTCCATGTCGCCATTCGGTAGAAATCTGGGTTTTCTTTGGTATGCAAATGAGTTTTCTAGCACTAAGAGCGTCCCTAATGCTGCGAGAGAAATCTCCAGTGATGCCTCTATATTCTTCTGGAATGGCCTCTCCCTGTGTCTTTTTCTGTCCTGGGTTTCAATCTTTTAGGCATACGCAGTCATGTCTGCCATCGGGCCTCAGGCAGATCCAACTGCACATGTCCATTGTCACAAGAAAATGGCCGCTTACACCAGCTTACTGTGTAAGCATCCACAAGAAAATCGCCGCTTACACAGCTTACATAGCTTACTGTATAAGCATACATTTTCTTGTGGCCATGGGCATGCGCAGTCGGCTCTGCCTGAGGCCTGATGGCAGAGCTGACTGCTTATGCCTAGAAGATTGAAACCCAGGACAGAAGAAGACACAGGGAGAGGGCGTTCCAGAAGAAGAGAGAGGCGTCACTGGAAATTTCTCTTGCAGCATTAGGGACGCCACCAGTGCTGCAAGAGAACTCATTTGCATACCAAAGAAAACCCAGATTTCTACCGAATGGCAGCGCAGAGAAGACATCTAAAGGTAGGAGAAGAATCACCTTTCTTAAGGCTATTCCTATGTGTTAGTCAGAAAAAAAGGGTATCCAATGATAGGATCCCTTTAAAACATTATTCACAATGATATGAACCCATTCTCTTCTTTTACACAACACTATGTCTGCAGTGCTATCTATAATATTTCCAGAGATATCATCAGTTGAAAACACAGTCGGCATTGGGATATTTATATCCAGCTGCATATAATATATGATATAAATAACCTAATCCTGACTGTGTTTCTAACCAGTGAGATCCAGTCAAAAGTATGGTTTTAAAAGCTTATAACTTGTGTGACAGGACCAGGGGCAAAGTGGTAGAAGGAGTATATATTTCTCCCAGGTTCCTGCCATACAGAATCTAAATGCAGCTGAGAAAAGCTGCGCTCCTTCCTGGTGGGTCTGAGTATTGGGGGTCTCTACTTCACTCCACTCCAGGTTTTGGTATGTGTGGGGTTAAACCCTTGTTATCCTGGACTGTGTATAAAAGGGCAGACAGCACACAGGTATATGGCTATCTCTGCTCCTGGGAAACCAAGTGTGAGTAAACCTGCTGTATTTTGTGTTTAGGGAGCTGTGCAGAAGGCCCAGCTCTCCTTAGTTAGGATACCTGTTGTTGAAGGTAGAAGCCGGACGGCTTTTATTTTGTAATGTTTCTATATTGTTTGCCTGAAAAAATCCTAATAAAACTGGTTGCGGCCAGTTGCACCATACTTGGCTGGATTGGACTTTCATTTTTGTGCCAAAAGGTGCTCGTCTATCTGAGGAGACGGCGATACCTGAGCTAATCCCGTTACACTTGACATTTAAATATCCTAAATCTTACTAATGGGCGTCATAGGAAAGTTCATTACTTGATGATACAAGTGCTAGGGCCAGTTTAGGGTGGTGTAAGCCAATGGCTGGTCAGGTAATGAAGGGGGTGTACATCTCATCCAGACTACTAAGGTGGGTGAAATGAGAAAACTCCAGAAAGAACACTTCTCAGCAGATAATTCTGTCTGCTGAGGGTTATTTCAAAGTTCCGGTTACTGGGCTGGATTTTTAGGAATGGCAGGTAGTTTGGTAGTGGGAACTGTCATTCCACCCCCCTCCAGTCCACACTTTGGGGATGTTCCGGCAGCGACTCAGCTGTTGAGAGTCTCCTCATCAAGGAGGCTTAAGAAGTCAGCTCCAGCAGCAGACTGGTGGCAAAGTTTGGCTGGAGAGCCAAAAGAGAGGTCATATGGTATAAGCGCAAGAGTTCTTAAAATGTGCAGTGACCAGCTAGGTGGTATTATTACGCACATGTACAATATGAGTCTAAAACTGGGAGTGGTACCTCAACTGTGGAAAACATCTTGCGTGGTACCAGTCCCAAAGAAACCCAACCCGATGGGCTACAATGACTACTGACCTGTAGGACCTAGAGAGACTGGTCCTGAAACACCTACGCCCCCTAGTGAGCTCCGCTCTGGACCCCCTCCAGTTTGCCTACTGGCCGGTCATTGGGGTAGATGACGCCATCATCCACCTTCTTCATAGAGCTCTTTCTCACCTAGAGAAACCCAGGAACACTGTGAGAGTAATGTTCTTTGATTTCTCCAGTGCGTTCAACACCATTCAGCCAGGGCTACTGAGGAAAAAGCTGAACCTTGGTGGTGTGGACCATCACCTGTCCAACTGGATCCTAGACTACCTGACAAACCACCCTCAGTATGTGAGAGCCCAAGACTGTGTGTCTGACACTGTGATCTGTAGTACGGGGGCACCACAAAGTACAGTTCTTGCCCCATTTCTCTTCACACTGTACACTGCTGACTTTAGACACAACTCATCCAGCTGTTACTTACTGAAGTACTCCGATGACTCTGCTATAGTAGGCCTTATCACTGATGGCGACAATAGGGAATACAGAGACTTAAACTGGGATTTTGTTGAATGGTGCCAGCAGAACCAGCTCAGGATTAATGCTGGGAAGACCAAGGAGATGGTGGTGGACTTTAGTAAACGGAGAGGTGCTTTGACCCCAGTGGAGATCCAAGGAACATGTATTGAGATAGTCAGGACCTATAAGTATCTGGGCGTGATCCTCAACAATAAACTAGACTGGGGTGATCACCTGGAGGCGCTGCACAGAAAGGGCCACAGCAGACTCTACCTGCTCAGGAGGCTGAGGGCCTTCGGAGTCCAGGGGACACTTCTTAGGGCCTTCTTCAACTCTGTGGTCTTTTTCGGTGTGGCCTGCTGGGGGAGCAGTATATCAACCAGGGACAGAAATAGACTTGACAGGCTGATCAGTAGGGCCAGCTCTGTCCTGGGGAGCCCCTTGGACCCAGTACAGGTGGTGGGTGACAGAAGGATACTGTCTGTGGTGACCTCCATGTGGGAGAACAAATCCCACCCCATGTATGGGACCCTGATGGGACTTGACAGCACTGTAAGTGACCGTCTGCTTCACCCCAAGTGTGAGAAGGAGCGTTATCGCAGGTCCTTCCTTCCAACTGCGACCAGGCTGTATAATCTACATCAGACCAAGCGAAGATCACTCCGCACAGAGAACTAATGTTTATGACGATGACCATGAGGTCTTCCTCTTTCTCTTCCGTTTTTCCTTAGCTGCTATGGACTCTTAGTATATCTTTTCTTCTCAGCTTATGTGTGTCTATGTCTGTAATATATTACTGTGTATTATCCTGTATTATCCTGTGTAGTACCTGTATTACTATGCTGCTGTAACATGCTGAAATTTCCCCAATGTGGGACTATTAAAGGATTATCTTATTTTATCTTATCTCTTATCTTATATTTTTGGAGCTATGTCCTTGAATGATTCTACTGACTTTTGGATTTCTGTTATTCTAGGTGAGGTAACTTATTCTATGTTTAGTTAGAGCCTAGCTGGGCAGGGATTTATTTTTGTATTGTTTCCTTTTGTTGCTGCACTATATTTTTGAGTGAAAATAAAACTCTACCTTTATTTTGGACTAAAAGAAACTGGACTTTTGTGTCTATGCCACCCCACGTAGCAACCCAAGAACCCTGATAGTGGTAACAAAACACCTGAAAGGTTCACTTTCATTGGGTTGACTAAGTTATTTAGCTTTGCTGGCATGTTCAGTAACTAACTACAATTAACAAGCCAAGGGATACTTACCTGTCCTGGACAGGTACACCGTTCTGGCAGTGTTGACCTCCAGTCGCCAGCTCCCACATTTGTTTACATGGCTGCAGCATGGAAGGTAGTGTTGTATTGCCATATACACAGATCACTGTTACAACCAATCACTAGATTCTTAGGTCAGTGACTAGCAGCTTCAGAAGTAATCTGTGGATACGTCGCCTCTGCTCAAGTAGATCCTTGATCCAAGTTTCCAGAGATTAGCTCTGAAAGAAGTGCGGACCAGGACGGGTACTGTAAGGATAAGTTCACATGTAGTTGTCCAATGGGAGCCACTCAGGAGTTTTTTCCGGGAGCTGTTTCTTCCGGGTCCCGGAAAAAAGAAGCGAGATGCTCATTCTTCAGGCCAAGTCGCCTCGCAATTCGGCCTGAAGACACACCCTCCTTTGGACTAGGCTCATTCATTGGGCCTAATCCAGAGCAGAGTGCGCGGCTGGATGCTGGTGCAGTGCACCAGCTTTCAGTCACGTCTACCCGGTTTTTGGATCAAGAAACCCAGTGTGAACTTATCCTCAGTATAAATTGGTTTATTTTTTTTTTAAGTGTTGGGCTAGTAGTTTTATTGTTTAACTTAATTAATCCTCCTTGCATGACTAAGGAGGTGTTCACACTACCATTGGTGTCCGCTCAGCAGTGTCCGTGGCTATTGTCCGTACAAGATTTTAGCAACGGACACTAGCTGGTCCGTTTGCAATTTCCATTCTTTTCAATGGGATTTTATCTTGTGTCCTTTAGGCTCCGTTCCCACGGAGTAACGCGCCGCGTATTCAGACACGTATACACGTGTCAGAGTGTGAGCGCTCAAAACAGATCCCATTCACTTCAATGTGTGCCGGCTCACACGCGTTACACATTGAAATCAATGGGTTAAAAAGCCTTCCATTGATTTTAATGTGTAGCGCCCGTAAGCCAGCACACATTGAAGTGAATGGGATCTGTTTTGAGCGTGCACACTCTGACACGTGTATACGTATCTGAATACGCGGAGCGTTACTCTGTTTGAACGGAGCCTTAATGTCTGTTTACACTCATGTCCCTTTTTTTTCAAGTGGACAAAAAAATCCTGCAAGCAGGACTTTTCTGTCCATTTTTTTTTAACATTGAGGTCTATGGGCAATGGACATATAACAGACAGTAACTGATAGCCATCAGTTATTGTCCATTTCTGTCCGTTATGATAGGTGTCCATTTTTTTTTTTTTAACAGACACCTTCTGAGTGGACACCAAAGGTAGTGTGAACCCTACCTAAGTTCCACACAAGCTAAGTCCAGATGCATTTCCCCTATGGAAAGAAATGTGCCATGAAACAAACATATGAAGTTATAATATTCTATAATAAATATACTTTGGCAGCAGAGCATTCTCCTTGGCTCCCTTTGGACCAAATATCTGGATGGACATTTTCCTTGTTTCAACCTATATGTAATTAGCTACATATATTCAAAGGAAGACTTGGGGCAAAACTTGTACACGGTGTTATGTCCAGTACCAAGCTAGAGAGGGCAGAGCATGACACACAGATGTTATTTTTTGTATTCTTTGAATCGCTTTATCGTGCACCACCAGAGACATTGCACTAGAAATAACACAGTGTTTTAGCCTTGAGTGTTCAATTAAAGTTGAGTAGGATAGAAATATTTTAAAGGAGCTGAAACTAGGATTCTGGGTAGCCTGGAGAGAAGACAAATATCAATATTACCACATATGCAAACGAAAATAAACATTCTGTTTTCTAGAGGATCTGAGTTATCATAAAACCATTACTGAATACTAGTGATGAGCGAGTAGTATATGATCGAATACCTCACCGGCATAGGAATGCGTGTAATTGGCCGAATATTCATAGCGTTTAACCCATTGGTGTTTGGCCAATTGCATACATTTCTATGCCGGCGAGGTATTCGATCGAATACTACCCGCTCATCACTACTGAATCCATTTGTTGATCTTAGATGGCTAAAACAGGAATCTACTAGAAAAATACTTCAATAACTAAATTCTTAAATTATTAATTATTATAATAAAATGTATACTTTCTAAAAATAGAATATGTAGACATGAAAAACAGGCTATAGTGAGGACCTCGTTCACATGATGTTCTGTATATTCTGGTCAGTTGCAGAACCAGAATGACGGAAAAGCCTTCTGTTTAATGGTGAACAACAGATTGGACAAACAAACTAAAGAAAAAAAAAATTTTTAGTTGGTGCACCCCCAATAGTTCAAGGAGCAAACAAAATATATTAAAGTGCACTAAAACTCAACTTTTATTAATGTATTTTAAAAGTTCAGAACGGCATAATAAACTACCATCCATATAAAGGGGATATTGAAACAACAGTAGAGTAGGGTAATATTCTAATGGCTGTATTAGATACTGTGTCAACCTACAGATGCAGCTCAGTCTTTTAGTCAATTCCCTTCAATACAATTCCCACCCTCCATGCATAAGACAGCAGGACTAGTAGCAGAACCTAGGGGGCACTAAAATCTCCTCTATTGTCAATAAGAGATTAAGAACAATAAGCCCACCCTAATTCCAATGTTTGCTAGTACTTATGTTTGCTAGTATTTATCTAGCTAGGGAAGACCACAAGCATACATCTGGTAATTAGCAAGTTACACACAGCCAAAGTATCTATAGGGTTAAATTTCCCCCAATGCTTTAACCTACTCCACACACAAACACACGACTCAAATACATTAATAAAAGTTGAGTTTTAGTGCACTTTAATATGAACAACAGATTGGCTCTAATGGGGTCCGTTGTCCTTTTATTTATTTTTTTACGCAACTGAACCTTCTCATCGAGGATTTCAGATGGCGCAGATGTTCCCTAACAGAATTGAAATAGTATTTAGCCTATTACAAATTATTTAAATTGATTATTGTCATTACATTCCATTGAGAATGTTATTTATATTACATTAAAAAAAAGACGACTACACCAAAAGAATATACACCCAGAATTATTTTTAATACTTTACAGGCACAATAAATTATTTAAAGTATTAAAAAAAACTTCAAACATAGACTAGGACATAAAGATGATGACGATTTCCAAAACAATAGCAACTACCTTAACCCCTAGGCAATGAGCGTCGTACTATTACAACACAGCTGCCTGGGTCTTAAGGCAATGTGCCGCAATAGTATGCCGGTTACTGTGTCTCCAGACTTGGGAGCCAATATAGGATTTCTGCTTTCTATGATGGCAGAAAATCCTGGCATCATGTCTAAAGGGGAAATTACCCCCCCCCCTCCTTCCCCCAGCCATGGCGATCACTGCTATTGGACAATCAAATCTGATCAGCCAATATAAACTTGCCAACACAGATCCAATGCTCTGGGAGTATTCACTTACCTGGTCCAGTGGAATGCTTTTTGTAAACCTAGTGGTTACGGCAATGTGGCAATCCTGAGTCCTGAGATCACAGGCAGTGTTCAGCTTCCCAGGTCACTGTGCTCCCCCCTCCTTCCTCTATCTCACAGATATTTAATTACCTGCGCTATGAGGGTTGATTGACTATAATATAGCCAGCCCCCATAGAACAGGTAATTAATTACCTTTGCCATTAGGGTGGAGTGGGCACAACGCCTTGGCATGCCGAATGCTTCCTCCAATCACATGAATCAGGGGGTCATGCCAGAACCCCCAGGCCCATCAAAAGCATTCTGAGGGACTAAGAAAGTGAAAAAATATTCCTTGGATAATCCTTTTAACAAAGCTACACTCTTCACAAATTGGTCTCTGTTAAGTCATGTAATCAATTTAAATATATTCATAATGAGTAATGAAAATGCTGTAATGACTGTATTAGTTCAAGGGAACTAGTGTATAGCATCTCCAAATGAGAAAAATAGTAAGATAAAATAATCCTTTAATTGTCCCACAATGGGGAAAATTCAATGTGTTACAGCAGCAAGCATAATACAGTAATATATTGCAAGAAAGAACACATACAAGTTCAAAATAGCAGATAAAAAAGATACTAGGATCTCAGGATCATTTAGTTCTCTATGTGGAGTAATCTTAGCTTAGACTGATGTAGATTATGTGGCCTGACCATGGTTGGGAGAAAGGATCTCTTCACTTGAGGTGAAGCAGTCGGTCCATTGACTGTACTGCCAAGTGCTGTCACAGTCTCTTACATGGGATGGGAGTTATTCTCCAACATGGAGCTCACCACGGACAGTGTCTTCTGTCACCCACCACCTGCACTGGGTCGGGGGGCTCCGCAGGTCAAAGCTGGCCCTACTAACCAACCTGACAAGTCTATTTCTGTCCCTGGCTGGTATGCTACTCCTCCAGCAGGCCTCTCCGAAGAAGATGGCTGATACTACCACAGAGTTGAAAAAGGCCCTAAGAAGTGGCCCCTGAACTCCAAAGGCCCTCAGCCTCCTAAACAGGTAGAGCCTATGTGACCCTTTCTGTGCAGCACATCCAGCCCAGTCCAGTTATTAAAGGTACAATATGTCCTCTAGTACCTGTGCTTTTGGCTGGACATGTCAATTTACGTGTGTCATAAATTGGGCACCTTTGTGCGAACACATTTTTCCTGTACTATCTTATACGGACTCCCTAAACAGCTAATTTGAACATTGAACTTTTTACATTTCTGTGGTTTTGTTGTCCGCCATGGCCATTGGTTTATTGTTAAAATGAATCATTTGTACTATTTGAAGCATTATGACCTGATTATCAAACCGTTTACATTACTCTCAATAGAGAAAAAAGACCCACATTGCATTAGATTTTTTTTGGATACTACTTGACCTTATATACTGTATGTATATTCAACAAGTAATTTCAATTCTTTCATTTGTATACTGAATTTTCTGCCATGTAATATTTTTAGGTTTGGCCAATAAAATATTTGCTCTTAAAAAATTCACAGTAAATTAGAAAATGGACGGTTTCCAGTTCATAAAGTAATATCATTTTTGCTCAACCTTTGTGAATCTAAAATGAAAGAATCCAGACTGAAAAGGGATGATGAAAAATGTGACACTAAACTCATTGCTGGAAAGGGCAAAGAATGTTATAAGGAAATATCACTAATAACCTAAGATGGAAAGTCATTGAAACATGAAGGCACCTTAAGATACTATATGGTGACAAAATCTGCTATATATTTATTTCTCTCTTATGGCTATTATACTTAATAGGGACAATTTGGAAACCCATAAAGATCTAGAGTCAAGCTTATATACCTAATATAACAGTAATATACTAATTATTTGCAGTACTTTCTATGACTTACTGGAATGAATGTACAGTGATTTGTGCTTTGATGTTCTGCTGAAATTATAATAGTAGTATAAAAGCCTGACTGTGCTTCCTTTCAGATCTGCGTGTATATTTAAGACGGCGAACATCATTGTTCTTCTATCTCATATCTGTACATTATATGAGAAAGTCAGAGCATTATTAAAGGAGGGTGAAGTTACAATAGGTTGAATTGATCTTCAAACAAAAATGTGACGGATCTAATTACTTTAATTTTTATGTGTCACACAGTTAAATAATGATAGTTATTTGAGCTACAAAGGAAAAAAAATACCCAATGGAAGATGAATGAAATATTGCCATTGTTTCCAATGGAATTCACAGAATAAAGGTTTTTGTTGGTGTTTTTAATGGTAAATAAGCATGCAAATTTTTAAAAACTGATTTAAAGAGGACCTTTCACCATTTGGGGCACATTCGGTTTAATTCACTGCTAGGTAAGCCAACAGTGCGCTGAATTCAGCGCACTATCGGCTTTCCCTTTCTGTGACCCTGGTGAAGAGTAGAGATGAGCGAGTAGTGTTCGATCGAGTAGGTGTTTGATTGAATACTATGGTATTCGAAATACTCGTACTCGAGCGAACACTACTAGCTGTTCGAAGTTTAAGGTTCGATGCAGAACCAGCGTTGATTGATAGAATGCTATACATTGCCAATCAACGCTGGTTCTTCTCTTACCTTTAGAAGTCTTCTCCATGCAGCGTCCCCGCGGCATCTTCCGGCTGGAATTCACTCTTCGACTGCGCATGCTAGGGCTCTGCTCAGGCGTCGGGCCGGGCAGAGCCGACCGCGCATGCGCAGTCGGCTCTGCCTAGGCCCCGATGCCTAGGCAGAGTGAATTCCAGCCAGAAGACGCCGCGGGGGCGCTGCAGCGGGAGAAGACTTCAAGGAGAATCCATCCCGACCGTCACTCGTGGACTTGGTAAGTATAATTTTTTTTTTTTTTTTAAATGTAGATTGTGAGCCCCACATAGAGCTCACAATGTACATTTTTCCCTATCAGTATGTCTTTTTGGAGTATGGGATGGAAATCCATGCAAACACGGGGAGAACATACAAACTCCTTGCAGATGGTTTTTTGCCCTTGGCGGGATTTGAACGCCAGGACCCAGCGCTGCAAGGCTGCAGTGCTAACCACTGAGCCACCGTGTGGCCCCGGTAAGTATAATTTTATCGAATTTTGCGTACCCCTGAAACGAGCATTTCACCCCATAGACTATAATGGGGTTCGAAATCCATTCGAACAGTGGAACAGTGTGTGGCTGTTCAAATCCTCGGACATTTTAGTGTTCGCTCATCTCTAGTGAAGAGCTATAGCTCTTCCTCATCAGAAGGGCATTTCTGACAGTCATTCAGGAACGCCCTTCCTTACAGTAGTGCCTATTGCGCTGTACTCTGTACTCTGCCTGGAAAACTTTTTTTTTTCGATGGACACAAAGTCCTGCATCTATGACTTTGTGTCTGTGTAAAAAGAAAAAAAAAACGGTTTTCAGGCAGAGAGGCTACAGACACCAGTGCTTTTCTTAAAAAATCTATTCAAATGAACAGGTTCAAAACTGAGCACCGGCAATCCGTTCCCTGTCCAGTTTCACTGGGGATTAGGACAGAAAAAAAAACTCCTGGGCGGACTGATGCAGGGCACACTGAGGCGCAAGTGTGAATGCCCCCTTAAAAAGACATAGTAAATAAATCTAATATTTCACCTAAGAAAGGTATTAGTATACACCTTTTAGATTGCCGTTTTTTTTTTTGTTTGTTTGTTTTTTCAGATCTACATAGTATTCTGAATTTAGTCAATGATAGTAATGTGAATTTAGTCTGACCCTGTAATAATCACAATGGGAGGAAGTTCCTTCCAGTTTCCTTTTTTTGCCTGTAGGAAAGAATGGAATACAGTGACTTTACTACTTCGCAATCCTCCGGAGCCATAGCGGGCTAGGTGTTAAGTTTGGTTATCCGATGTATACCAGGTTATTGCAGAGAACGATTTTTATGCCTTCCAGTAAATTATAGGAGTTCAAGGAATCTGTGTTTTCAATATTTAGCTGCAGTTTTAGAGTCACACATCGAAGTCCTCTTTGTACCATGATTTGGGGCTTGCTGTGAGAACATACCGCTGCCCTTATTAATTGGAGAGCCTGTAGGTATAGCATTCATATAAAAGAACATGTCTTTGATTTCTTTTTAATTTCTCAAAAGAATCTTTTTTTAGTCCTTCAGTTCTTGGCTTTTTTAATTGGATTTTAGCGCTCGGCCTCATCAATAAGCGCTTTTATAGGTTTAATTACAAGTCTGCACCCATTTGTTAGGAGACTCTAGTTTGATATTTCACTGTCACAATTACATTTTTATTCAAAAGGAAATGTATTAAATGAAAATAGCAAAAGACAGAACCATTGTGTGAGGTGATTCATTGAGTTCCTGTTTCGTAAGCATTTTTTGATGAATGATGGAATGCAGAAAAATTATTATAATGGTACATCAATGCCGCGCCACTTAGTTTAATCGGTTTAGTATAAAGTACAAGAAAGGGCTCAGATGAAACAACCTTCAACATCGACTTGTAATTGAGAGATGATTAAAATCTTGCCATCGCAAAAGCTGTGATTCAAGTCAAACATTTCAATTGAGCCAATGGGTAAGAATTCTAAAATCTAGTGAGAGTAAAAGCAGTGAAGGCAGTGGTGTGTCCTATCAGGACTGATCAGACTATAAGTCAGGAGATGAAAGCCCATTATCTGACACAATAGATTCTGTTGTATACCTAGAACACATTCAATAGCCATACATATTGGATGAACTCTTCAATTTCAGTGAGACCAGTCACCTACCTGGCGTGTATGGAGGTGTCCTGACTTCCCCCTATGGAACATCACAAGGGGGAAAAGAGAGGGCTTTGGAAGTTCGACAAACAAAGTAGACAACTACTGCAGTGCCAATAAAATAATATAAGAATATACAGTGCTTGCTACAACACTATCATACAATAACAATTATGCCATAAAATATCAGGTATTGTACAACTGTACAAGATATAGTGTCAAGTAAAACAATTAGAGATGAGCGAACAGTGTTCTATCGAACACATGTTCGATCGGATATCAGGGTGTTCGCCATGTTCGAATCGAATCGAACACCACGTGGTAAAGTGCGCCAAAATTCGATTCCCCTCCCACCTTCCCTGGCGCCTTTTTTGCACCAATAACAGCGCAGGGGAGGTGGGACAGGAACTACGACACCGGAGGCATTGAAAAAAATTGGAAAAAGTCATTGGCTGCCGAAATCAGGTGACCTCCATTTTAGACGAATAGTGGATTTCAAATCCGGGTCATATGAGAATGTGAACTTTGTGACTATGAGACAGGGATAGCTGTACAGGCAGGGATAGCTAGGGATAACCTTTATTTAGGGGGGAATGTTATTAAAAATAACTTTTTGGGGCTCTATCGGGTGTGTAATTGTGATTTTTGTGAGATAAACTTTTTCCCATAGGGATGCATTGGCCAGCGCTGATTGGCCGAATTCCGTACTCTGGCCAATCAGTGCTGGCCAATGCATTCTATTAGCTTGATGAAGCAGAGTGTGCACAAGGTTTCAAGCGCACCCTCGGCTCTGATGTAGCAGAGCCGAGGCTGCACAAGGGTTCAAGCGCACCCTCGGCTCTGATGTAGGAGAGCCGAGGGTGCACTTGAACCCTTGTGCACCCTCAGCTCTGCTACATCAGAGCCGAGGGTGCGCTTGAACCCTTGTGCACACTCTGCTTCATCAAGCTAATAGAATGCATTGGCCAGCGCTGATTGGCCAATGTATTCTATTAGCCTGATGAAGTAGAGCTGAATGTGTGTGCTAAGCACACACATCCAGCTCTACTTCATCGGGCTAATAGAATGCATTGGCCAGCGCTGATTGGCCAGAGTACGGAACTCGACCAATCAGCGCTGGCTCTGCTGGAGGAGGCGGAGTCTAAGATCGCTCCACACCAGTCTCCATTCAGGTCCGACCTTAGACTCCGCCTCCTCCGGCAGAGCCAGCGCTGATTGGCCGAAGGCTGGCCAATGCATTCCTATGCGAATGCAGAGACTTAGCAGTGCTGAGTCAGTTTTGCTCAACTACACATCTGATGCACACTCGGCACTGCTACATCAGATGTAGCAATCTGATGTAGCAGAGCCGAGGGTGCACTAGAACCCCTGTGCAAACTCAGTTCACGCTAATAGAATGCATTGGCCAGCGCTGATTGGCCAATGCATTCTATTAGCCCGATGAAGTAGAGCTGAATGTGTGTGCTAAGCACACACATTCAGCACTGCTTCATCACGCCAATACAATGCATTAGCCAGTGCTGATTGGCCAGAGTACGGAATTCGGCCAATCAGCGCTGGCCAATGCATTCTATTAGCCCGATGAAGTAGAGCTGAATGTGTGTGCTAAGCACACACATTCAGCACTGCTTCATCACGCCAATACAATGCATTAGCCAGTGCTGATTGGCCAGAGTACGGAATTCGGCCAATCAGCGCTGGCTCTGCTGGAGGAGGCGGAGTCTAAGGTCGGACCTGAATGGAGACTGGTGTGGAGCGATCTTAGACTCCACCTCCTCCAGCAGAGCCAGCGCTGATTGGCCGAATTCCGTACTCTGGCCAATCAGCACTGGCTAATGCATTGTATTGGCGTGATGAAGCAGTGCTGAATGTGTGTGCTTAGCACACACATTCAGCTCTACTTCATCGGGCTAATAGAATGCATTGGCCAGCGCTGATTGGCCGAATTCCGTACTCTGGCCAATCAGCACTGGCTAATGCATTGTATTGGCGTGATGAAGCAGTGCTGAATGTGTGTGCTTAGCACACACATTCAGCTCTACTTCATCGGGCTAATAGAATGCATTGGCCAATCAGCGCTGGCCAATGCATTCTATTAGCGTGAACTGAGTTTGCACAGGGGTTCTAGTGCACCCTCGGCTCTGCTACATCAGATTGCTACATCTGATGTAGCAGTGCCGAGTGTGCATCAGATGTGTAGTTGAGCAAAACTGACTCAGCACTGCTAAGTCTGCATTCGCATAGGAATGCATTGGCCAGCCTTCGGCCAATCAGCGCTGGCTCTGCCGGAGGAGGCGGAGTCTAAGGTCGGACCTGAATGGAGACTGGTGTGGAGCGATCTTAGACTCCGCCTCCTCCAGCAGAGCCAGCGCTGATTGGTCGAGTTCCGTACTCTGGCCAATCAGCACTGGCCAATGCATTTCTATGGGGAAAAGTTAGCTTGCGAAAATCGCAAACTGACAGGGATTTCCATGAAATAAAGTGACTTTTATGCCCCCAGACATGCTTCCCCTGCTGTCCCAGTGTCATTCCAGGGTGTTGGTATCATTTCCTGGGGTGTCATAGTGGACTTGGTGACCCTCCAGACACGAATTTGGGTTTCCCCCTTAACGAGTTTATGTTCCCCATAGACTATAATGGGGTTCGAAACCCATTCGAACACTCGAACAGTGAGCGGCTGTTCGAATCAAATTTCGAACCTCGAACATTTTAGTGTTCGCTCATCTCTAAAAACAATACCATATGGAGAAATATCATACAATATACAGTACAATATAGTAGCACCAATTTAATAAATCGGTACTTCATTTTCTTGTAAAAGTATTAATGAAAAATGCCCTAAGAGTCATGTCTATGGATGATATTCAGACCTATGTCTCTCAATCCAACCAACTAACCTACCCTATGTAGTCTGATTCTGCACTCATACTCCACTGCATTTGTATCCTTGCCCTTGATAAAATAAGGAATAGGGGGACAACATAAGGAAGAAGGTCGCATGACAAAAATCTTTAATTTTAGATACATAGTAAAAATAAACAATTGGTTGCAAAGATTAACACAAAGTGCTGACTATTTTTGCCTGTATTGCCATAGATACAAACCTTTCAAAAGTGTCAAGGCAGTTGGTGGATTGTCCTTTAGGAAACTTATAAATACAGTTAGGGCCAGAAATATTTGGACAGTGACACAATTTTCGCGAGTTGGGCTCTGCATGCCACCACATTGGTTTTGAAATGAATCCTCTACAACAGAATTCAAGTGCAGATTGTAACGTTTAATTTGAAGGGTTGAACAAAAATATCTGATAGAAAATGTAGGAATTGTACACATTTCTTTACAAACACTCCACATTTTAGGAGTTCAAAAGTAATTGGACAAATAAACATAACCCAAACAAAATATTTTTATTTTCAATATTTTGTTGCGAATCCTTTGGAGGCAATCACTGCCTTAAGTCTGGAACCCATGGACATCACCAAACGCTGGGTTTCCTCCTTCTTAATGCTTTGCCAGGCCTTTACAGCCGCAGCCTTCAGGTCTTGCTTGTTTGTGGGTCTTTCCGCCTTAAGTCTGGATTTGAGCAAGTTAAATGCATGCTCAATTGGGTTAAGATCTGGTGATTGACTTGGCCATTGCAGAATGTTCCACTTTTTTGCACTCATGAACTCCTGGGTAGCTTTGGCTGTATGCTTGGGGTCATTGTCCATCTGTACTATGAAGCGCCGTCCGATCAACTTGGCAGCATTTGGCTGAATCTGGGCTGAAAGTATATCCCGGTACACTTCAGAATTCATCCGGCTACTCTTGTCTGCTGTTATGTCATCAATAAACACAAGTGACCCAGTGCCATTGAAAGCCATGCATGCCCATGCCATCACGTTGCCTCCACCATGTTTTACAGAGGATGTGGTGTGCCTTGGATCATGTGCCGTTCCCTTTCTTCTCCAAACTTTTTTCTTCCCATCATTCTGGTACAGGTTGATCTTTGTCTCATCTGTCCATAGAATACTTTTCCAGAACTGAGCTGGCTTCATGAGGTGTTTTTCAGCAAATTTAACTCTGGCCTGTCTATTTTTGGAATTGATGAATGGTTTGCATCTAGATGTGAACCCTTTGTATTTACTTTCATGGAGTCTTCTCTTTACTGTTGACTTAGAGACAGATACACCTACTTCACTGAGAGTGTTCTGGACTTCAGTTGATGTTGTGAACGGGTTCTTCTTGACCAAAGAAAGTATGCGGCGATCATCCACCACTGTTGTCATCCGTGGACGCCCAGGCCTTTTTGAGTTCCCAAGCTCACCAGTCAATTCCTTTTTTCTTAGAATGTACCCGACTGTTGATTTTGCTACTCCAAGCATGTCTGCTATCTCTCTGATGGATTTTTTCTTTTTTTTCAGCCTCAGGATGTTCTGCTTCACCTCAATTGAGAGTTCCTATGGCCGCATGTTGTCTGGTCACAGCAACAGCTTCCAAATGCAAAACCACACACCTGGAATCAACCCCAGACCTTTTAACTACTTCATTGATTACAGGTTTACGAGGGAGATGCCTTCAGAGTTAATTGCAGCCCTTAGAGTCCATTGTCCAATTACTTTTGGTCCCTTGAAAAAGAGGAGGCTATGCATTACAGAGCTATGATTCCTAAACCCTTTCTCCGATTTGGATGTGGAAACTCTCATATTGCAGCTGGGAGTGTGCACTTTCAGCCCATATTATATATATAATTGTATTTCTGAACATGTTTTAGTAAACAGCTAAAATAACAAAACTTGTGTCACTGTCCAAATATTTCTGGCCCTAACTGTACATATAAAATACCTTAGTCAATTATTTTCCTTGTGCTATATTTTGTTTTACACAGTTCTCAACACTAGTGTTAAAGGGATTCTACTATTGAAATTAATTTTTTTGGTGATCACACGTCAGAATAGCCTTTAGAAAGGCTATTAGTCTGTTACCTTTAGACGTGATCTCCGCTGCGCCGTTTCTTAGAAATACCATTTTTTACCAGTATGCAAATTAGTTATCTTGCAGCGATGGGGGCGGGCCCCAGGGCTGAAAATGCGATGGGGGTGTCCCCACTGCTGCTCGAAAACACACTCCAGCAACACCTCTATCTTTGGCTGGATCCTCCCCTTCTTTTGTCGTCTTCCTTTGCGTCACCTCCGATGCCTGCGCAGTTGGCTCTGCCAGTGAGACACCAGCAGAGCCGAGTGCGCATGTCGGCCGGCAGCCATTTTTGGGAGGCCGCTCCTGTATTGAACTACAAGAGCAAGAAGATAAAGGCATCGCTGCAGCGTGTTTTTGAGCAGCAGTGGGGACACACCCATCGCATTTTCAGTGCTGGGGCCCGCCCCCATTGCTGCAAGAGAACTAATTTGCATACCGGTAAAAAATGGTATTTCTAAGGAACGGCACAGCAGAGACCACATTTAAAGGTAAGAGACGAATAGCCTTTCTAAAGGTTATTCTGACGTGTGAGCGCCAAAAAAAATTCATTTCAATGGTAGAATCCCTTTAAGTCCACACTCGTTCGAACTTCTACGCACTTGAAGCATGTTCAGTTTTGATTCCTTGCTTATTCCTGTCCTCTGGCTTACCTTTGACTATTCTCTTGGATTCCGACTCTGTAGTGTGTTCCAAATAACATATATCCTGCTGTACACATTTGTACAGTGATGGCAATGGCATAAATATCACTAAAAACAGATATATCTTGGGCGTTAGAAAACAAAACTAGTAGTTCTACTGTCACATGAAAGTCGAGGTTCTCAGCCTTTCTAAGATAATAGGCCAACAGTTTTCCCTGACTTATTTCCAGAGATATCGCCAGTTGAAAGCAGAGTTGGGTTTGGGAGCTGCTACATATAAATATGCTAATGAAATGTTGGTGTCATATGAAAGCTGAAAATCTCCTCTTTCATACAACACCAGAACCACTGATTTGCATTTCATAAGGCACAAGTTATATCATTTTAATTACACCCCTCCCCCAGCTTCAGCTTCACTGCATTATTCAAGAGCCTGCTTCTCCCTACTCAAATGTGAAGCAATGGATTTCATAGAAAGAAGTAATAATTCATTAATAAAGTATACTACAACATTTATTAATACTAATTGCTGTCAGAGTCTTAGGCTGTTCAAACGTTTAGTTACGTTTAGCAGATCTCCAAATACTATCGAAACCAATTCAACACAATATCACAAAATGCTAACAAAACCATTGAAAAAGCTGAGCACACATAGACATAAATAAGATCATTAGCATATAACATTAACTACACTACCAATCCATTCTATGATCACAAAATCATGTTGCTTTTAGAAAACTTGGTTAACGTGTGTTGTGATGGACATATCTGGATATGTTTAACCAAGAGGTCAGATAAGAAAGGACACATTTAAGATTCTAAAGTCCTTTTACAGTTGATACAAATATTCATTACCATGAATTAAGGAACATTTTAGATCGAGCCCTCCAGAAGGGGCTCATTGATCAGAATGAGAGGGACTTTATGGCGCCTCGACATCCAGTGCTGGCAACATTTTATGCACTGCCCAATATCCACAAAGGGTTGGAACCCCTGAGAGGTAGGCTGATAGTGTCCCAGATAGGGAGCTTGACGCAAAATACGAGCATATATTTGGATAACATCTTAAGGCCATTTGTGTTGGGACTAACATCATATACTAGGGACACTATGGATATCTTACAGAAATTGGAGGGGGTGGTGTTGGAGGAAGGTATGGCGTTTGCTAGCCTGGATGTCGAGACGCTCTATTCCTCTATTCCACACAATAAGGGATATGAGGCCGTTCGGTATTTTTTGAAATCACGGAGGGTACAAATGCAATCACATAACGAACTGATCATGGAACTCTTGTCCTTTGTTCTAGAAAGGAATACATTCTCATTTGAGGGGCGTGTCTTCCACCAGCTTAGGGGGGCGGCGATGGGGAGCCCTGTGACCCCCACGTACGCTAACCTCCTCCTCGGCTGGTGGGAGGAGACAGTGGTATATGCAGAGGATACCACATGGAGTGAATGTATTGATCTTTGGAGTCAATATATCGACGATGTTCTGATTCTTTGGAAAGGAACTAAAGATCAGTTTGTGAATTAGTTGAATGTGAACGAATTAGGACTCAGGTTCACGGCAGAATTTCACACAGAGCATATTACCTTTCTGGATTTAAAACTCACTAGGTTGAGGGATGGGAAGATATCTACGACCGTCTATCATAAGCCAACGGCAACTAACAGTCTGCTAAATTGGGGAAGCTGTCACCCGGAACCTTTGAAAAGGGGAGTACCTACTAGTCAGTTTTTACGAGTTAGGCGTAACTGCTCCTTGGAGGAGGATTTTTCCAGGGAGTCTCGTGAACTGTCCTGTAGGTTGCAAGAACGGGGTTTCCCCCAACAAGTGATGAAGAAGGCATATAGAAGGGCGAAGGGGACAGATCGTACTACACTTCTGGTCCCTAAAATACGGACAAAAGAGGTGGATGTGGCCAGGGTCATTGGGACATATGACTGTCGCCATAAGGAAGTACGATCAATACTCCAGAAGTATTGGAATATTTTGAAGGCAGATGACGTGATAGGGGGTAAAATTGGTGATACACCCAATATCATGTTCAGGCGTGGACGAAATTTGAAGGATAGGTTGGTCCACAGCCACTTACCTGGATTACCGCAACAGAAAACTTGGCTAAGTGGAAAGAAACCAGTGGGCACTTTTAGCTGCAGTAAATGTACAGCGTGCCCCTTCATTGATAAAAATAAGTCCTTCTATAATAGCACTCTGGATACATCCTACACCATTAGGGATTTTGCTACATGTACCACTATGGGCGTTATCTACCTGTTGAGTTGCTCATGCCCGATGCTGTATGTGGGAAAGACAATTAGACAACTGAGGAGGAGAGTGAGGGACCACATCTGTGACATTCAAAATCAGAGGGACACGCCGGTGGCAAGGCATTTTGTTACTAAACATGCTGGGATTGTAGCCGGCCTTAAGGTCCAGGTCATAGAGGTGGTAAAACCCCCAGTGAGAGGGGGGGATTGGGATCGATTGATCCTACAAAAAGAAGCTCAATGGATATACAGACTAGATACTTTATCCCCGAAGGGGTTAAATGAACAGTTGGATTTTACCTGTTTCATTTAAAATAACATCAGTTTTGATTGTCATCTGTTTATATAAAAAATGGAACATCAGTTTTGATTGACATCTGTTTATTGGGATGTCACCATTGGTCTATGCCCCTCTACCTCCTGGGTCTCTTTCCCAAAGTTAGCTTATAAGGTATTGTTACGCATGATATGTTTGGAGATTGGTGTTATACTTACCATGGTGGTTTTTTGTAGAAGAGTACTAAAAGGTATATCCTCATGTTGTCTAATGTATCCCTCCTGGATACACTGTGCCATTTAGCTGTAGGTTCAGTGAGTAATGGACTATCAGAGTCTGTTTTTATGTTTCCGTTTTGTTTATAACCTGGCCAGTTATTTAGATCCCACGTATATGTTTACCCCTTATTTGTTACAGTGTGTCAGTATTTTGGGGTTAATTATGGTTGATATACTGCTGCTCCAATTGATATGGGGTTTTGTATTGGTTATCCATCATTTCTATGTATCCGGATTTGCATTTACAGCTCCCGGTATTAGAAACAGCAAACGAAACAAAGGCTGCTTTAAAAGGTCCGCGCGCATGAGCGTGACGTAAAGAAGGGGGGGGGCTACCCTATCGGGGATATTTACCGGGCACGGATGGTGTATAAAGTGGAGAATATAACCAGTACCTCATATCCCGAATGGGTAGTTGTAGTATATAGGTGACGAAGTCAGAAGAGGGTCTGACAGTTGCAACCAATCAACCATGATGCCGCCCATGGAGAATCATATGTTCCGGCACACGTGGACAAATAAATGGGTTGAGTGCGTATACTAAGCGTGATTGGCTTAGCATGGTGTGGGGGGGAGTGGCTACAGGTTTAAATACATCGACATGAGCAGTACGCTTCACCGCTGCTGGTGAGCGGTCCTGCCGACGGTCAGCACATCTACCGCCAAGAATTTATCTGTGCAGCTCTATGTTGCTGTAATTAACATCATTTGTAAATTGCCCCTGAAGAGTCTTGAATAAGACGAAACGCGTAGGGCTGTTTTAGTAGTTATATGTGTGGCTGGGGCAACTGGTCTGAAGCTCTGTTATCCATTGGTGTAGGGTGGCCGGCTTCCTTCCCTGTTGGTGTGGCGTTAGGCCAGTATCCTCAGGGGGGGGTCGGCACTCTCGCCAATAACATCATATTGGATTTCAGAGTAACAGCATTCAGAACCAGGATCCCTTGACATGCCTACATATGATATAGGGAGTTAGGGTATTAGTATATAGGGACATATAAGAGACTTTGGTCCCCTTTGATACCTATATCCCTAGTGTACTGACTGTTTGAGGTACACATGTACATTGGCTTTATGAACGTCAGTTTGGCCGATCACAATTAGCGTTCTACCTTTTATATACACAGTTAGTTTTTAACTGATTCCAATAAAGGTGAAGTTTTATATTTATTTTTGTTTACACCCTATCTTTGGGATCTAGGTCCTTTCAGTGAATCAATGTGATGATATGGGTTTCTGATATCCTATTTTCAGTGATTTTCATGAAATTCTATAGGTGCAAATGATCGTATAACCAACCATGTATCCACAGGTACTGATGATGTAAATGGTAGCTAGCCAACTTTTTCACCTACCCTTGTTAAAGGACTATTAGCCCGAAGTGCTTCATTCCTTTTTCTTTGTATATTATATGGTTGAGACAGGGGTGTAACTTGAGAGGGTGCAGTTGCACCGGGGGCCCAGGAGCCTTGGGGTCCCATAAGCACTGGCATCAGTATCGAGATTGAAGCTTCTAGTTGGCCCATAAACCAAGGAGTCCCACAGATTACCCTAAGGTGGATTAAACTCCTTAGCACATGTAACCATCATTATCAAGAATTCGCTGTAGGGATGAGGTAAGGGACACTGGACCAAAGATTTGCACCAGGACCCGCAGGACTTTAGTTATGCTACTTGTTTGAAGAGTAGCGAATGTCTTTTATGGATCACTTAGCAGACCAATAGATATTTGCATATCTATTTAGAAGAACATTGGTAGCGTTGGATCAACACATTTATTTAAACAGTATTTTCATTACATTAGTATTTATTACATGTATTAATATGATAATGTGGTTTTGTGGTCGTTCCACCAATACAAAGTGTTGTGTGTTCTTTAATAAAGTAGAAATCTGCTCTCCTATGAGCTAATAGTATGTCTTAAACCTGCAGTACATCCTATCAGCTGATATTGCTTCCGTTCCTTTGACATTACCATCTATAAACTTGTTTAGTACTTTCTATGACCTTGTTTTTATTTTTCATTATAGCGAGCATTTAATCCAGTATTCTAATGTGTTAAATAATTCATTCTTCTGTTTTTCGTTTTCCTCTTTATCTCTAGTAGTTGTACCATTCTTAATTAAAAATGAGTTATTAGTATTATACTCCATAAAAGATGGCACCGTTTTTATCTTGGTGACATGATATTGCAAGGCAAATACATAAAAAGGAATCACATAAAAAGAAATGAGCAGAATAATCCATAATTGCAAAGTAGCTTCGAATATATTAATGCTCAGGCGGAACATGGAAAATAATTTAACAATCACGTTTAATAATAAAAATGATGATAGAACATTTAAACAGCAAATTGAGATTTGGAGAAAAATGCTACAGATAAAACGCAATCAAAGACCAAGAAATTTTAAGAAAGAATTGACAGCTGCAATACTCCTGCATTCTTGTCTTTGTGGTATAAGTGCACTATCCAAGTTACTGCAGGTTTATAGCAAACTCTATGTTGTTCATAATGCAGGCTGGAGTCTAGTTATTACAAATACATTGTATCACTATTGGCCTGCATATTGGTAGTTATATTCTTCTTGTATTCATCACTTAGCCTCTTATTCTTTCAGTAGTCTTTGTAGTTTATACTGTATATATATATATATATATATATATATATATATTTTTTTTTTTCACTTGTAGGGTTCACTGGATGTTGCCATTGACCTTGTGAAAAGGATGTTTCTTCCCACATCCAAGCTCTATCCATTTACCATTGATCATGTAAGGGCCCCTTCACACGGCGTAAGCGCTCGGTTCATTCCGAGCTGTACACGCGAGCGCTTCTAAACACTTCCCATTCACTTCCATGGGAGCGCGCGTAAAGCCGGCTTTACGAGCGCTCCCATTGATGTGAATGGGAAGTGTTTAGAAGCGCTCGCGTGTACAGCTCGGAATGAGACGAGCGCTTACGCCATGTGAAGGGGTCCTTAGGCTATGTTCACATCTGTGTCTGAAGTTCCATTAGAAGCCTTCACTGCAGATTAAGTCTAGAATCCCAGATGCAAAAGTCCAGCAGATAGCACCTTTTCATCTGGCAAATGACCAGGATTTGTTTGTTTCAGTCATTTTTTAATAAATCCCTCATTGTTTCTATAGAAAAATGGAAATCTTTAATAGAGATGAGCGAACAGTGTTCTATCGAACACATGTTCGATCGGATATCAGGGTGTTCGCCATGTTCGAATCGAATCGAACACCGCGTGGTAAAGTGCGCCAAAATTCGATTCCCCTCCCACCTTCCCTGGCGCCTTTTTTGCACCAATAACAGTGCAGGGGAGGTGGGACAGGAACTACGACACCGGGGGCATTGAAAAAAATTGGAAAAGTCATTGGCTGCCGAAATCAGGTGACCTCCATTTTAGACGAATAGTGGATTTCAAATCCGGGTCATATGAGAATGTGAACTTTGTGACTATGAGACAGGGATAGCTGTACAGGCAGGGATAGCTAGGGATAACCTTTATTTAGGGGGGAATGTTATTAAAAATAACTTTTTGGGGCTCTATCGGGTGTGTAATTGTGATTTTTGTGAGATAAACTTTTTCCCATAGGGATGCATTGGCCAGCGCTGATTGGCCGAATTCCGTACTCTGGCCAATCAGTGCTGGCCAATGCATTCTATTGGCGTGATGAAGCAGTGCTGAATGTGTGTGTTTAGCTCAACTACACCGGTGGAGTAGTTGAGCTAAGCACACAGATTCAGCTCTGCTTCAATCAGCGCTGGCCAATGCATTCTATTAGCTTGATGAAGCAGAGTGTGCACAAGGGTTCAAGCGCACCCTCGGCTCTGATGTAGCAGAGCCGAGGCTGCACAAGGGTGCAAGCGCACCCTCGGCTCTGATGTAGCAGAGCCGAGGGTGCACTTGAACCCTTGTGCACCCTCGGCTCTGCTACATCAGAGCCGAGGGTGCGCTTGAACCCTTGTGCAGCCTCGGCTCTGCTACATCAGAGCCGAGGGTGCACTTGAACCCTTGTGCACCCTCGGCTCTGCTACATCAGAGCCGAGGGTGCGCTTGAACCCTTGTGCAGCCTCGGCTCTGCTACATCAGAGCCGAGGGTGCGCTTGAACCCTTGTGCACCCTCGGCTCTGCTACATCAGAGCCGAGGGTGCGCTTGAACCCTTGTGCAGCCTCGGCTCTGCTACATCAGAGCCGAGGGTGCGCTTGAACCCTTGTGCACCCTCGGCTCTGCTACATCAGAGCCAAGGGTGCGCTTGAACCCTTGTGCAGCCTCGGCTCTGCTACATCAGAGCCGAGGGTGCGCTTGAACCCTTGTTCACCCTCGGCTCTGCTACATCAGAGCCGAGGGTGCGCTTGAACCCTTGTGCACACTCTGCTTCATCAAGCTAATAGAATGCATTGGCCAGCGCTGATTGAAGCAGAGCTGAATCTGTGTGCTTAGCTCAACTACTCCACCGGTGTAGTTGAGCTAAACACACACATTCAGCACTGCTTCATCACGCCAACAGAATGCATTGGCCAGCACTGATTGGCCAGAGTACGGAATTCGGCCAATCAGCGCTGGCTCTGCTGGAGGAGGCGGAGTCTAAGGTCGGACCTGAATGGAGACTGGTGTGGAGCGATCTTAGACTCCGCCTCCTCCAGCAGAGCCAGCGCTGATTGGTCGAGTTCCGTACTCTGGCCAATCAGCACTGGCCAATGCATTTCTATGGGGAAAAGTTAGCTTGCGAAAATCGCAAACTGACAGGGATTTCCATGAAATAAAGTGACTTTTATGCCCCCAGACATGCTTCCCCTGCTGTCCCAGTGTCATTCCAGGGTGTTGGTATCATTTCCTGGGGTGTCATAGTGGACTTGGTGACCCTCCAGACACGAATTTGGGTTTCCCCCTTAACGAGTTTATGTTCCCCATAGACTATAATGGGGTTCGAAACCCATTCGGACACTCGAACAGTGAGCGGCTGTTCGAATCGAATTTCGAACCTCGAACATTTTAGTGTTCGCTCATCTCTAATCTTTAACAAAGATGTGAACAGACCCTGGATAGAAACTCACCATATTGACATACATTAACTTAATAATATATGTATTTCTGGAATGAATAACAGGGGAACAACACAATGCAAAGTTATAACCAAAAAAAAAAGTATTCTTTCATAAAGTTAAGCACTAATATGGGATACCTTAAAACATAACTTTGGATATGAAAAAATTAAAATTGCCATCCTAAAAAGATGGACCCAACCATAAACATGAACACTGTCTAGGCACCTAAATGAAAACAGAAAAATATGCAACAACCTACAATATAAAAAAGGCTAGGTCTTACCAGGAACCAAGGACATAAATTGGGGTACTGAACCAATCCCGGGGGTCACCAAGTTGACATCTAGTGTTCCACTCACCTTAGTGAGCCCAATTGCACTTAACTAGAGATGAGCGAGTAGTACTCGATCGAGTAGGTATTCGAAATACTCGTACTCGATCGAGTACTACTAGCTGTTCGAAGTTAAGTTCGATGCAGAACCAGTGTTGATTGACAGAATGCTATACATTGCCAATCAACGCTGGTTCTTCTCTTACCTTTAGAAGTCTTCTCCCTGCAGCTTCCCCGCGGCGTCTTCTGGCTCTGAATTCACTCTGCCAGGCATTCGGGCTGGGCAGAGCCGACTGCGCATGGCCGCTTGTAGTGCGGGCATGCGCAGTCGGCTCTGCCCAGGCCCGATGCCTAGCAGAGTGAATTCAAGGCCGGAAGAGGACGTGAGGACGCTGCGCAGGGAGAAGAATCCAGCCCAACCCTCACTCATGAGTATTTCCCCCATAGACTATAATGGGGTTCGAAACCCGTTCGAACAGTCGAACAGTGTGCGGCTGTTCGAATCAGATTTCGAACCCCGAACATTTTAGTGTTCACTCATCTCTACACTTAACTATACCCCATAAACCACCCAGATTTGCCGAATTGTTATTTTCCTAAAATGCTCTATCCCAATAGGTATTTTGTCCAATTTAGGACTCTTCATTAACTTATATTATAACTTGTTTCTATTTGGGTACCATTTGGCCACTTCAATGTGGCACTGTATTAATATTGCTGTTTCAATCATTATTATTTCATAGGGAATACAAATATTTACTATGTCAAAGCATGACACGATTTTATAGGCTGCTTGTTCTTAGAATGATGTAATATGAAAATTTCCATAAAATGTTTTACAAAATGGTGCTGAATTTGGCAGAACCAAATATTCAAAAGGGGCCCTACACCATCAAGATATGATGAGTTGACTTTCTTAAAGGTTTTCTTGATAAACTCATATAGTTGTATTAAAAGGGTTTTCAAGTTTTTTTAAAATGTTGTGCAAATAGGTTACATGCAGTAAGATGAGACACTTTCTAATATGTCATCTATAGTATAGCTCATATGGCTTTGTGAGCCAGTATCAGATGGCCATGCTCTTGTTTGTGTGACGTCTTGCACTCTGAATCTGCTATCATCCCCTCTGCCCTGACTTTGTGTAGAACTTAATTCCATTAATGCAATGATAAAAATAAATACCCTAAAAACCTTTAGGTTGAGCCCCTACATTGCAGAAAAGCTGTGTTTTTTTTTGTTTTTGTTTTTTTTTTAGATTTAGCTGTGTGGCTTTAACAGGAAAGGAAATAAAAGGAAGCTCTTCTATTTCTCCTCTCTACTCAAATCAGTCCTAGTTTTGGCAAAAAAAAGAAAAAAAAAAAAACATGCAGCAAAATCTGCAACAAAAAAAATCAGTTTTTCCGCAACGATTGGAGTCAGGAAGGAATTTTTTCCCCTGTAATGGGACAATTGGCATGAGCCTCATGGTTTGTTTTTTTTTGCCTTCCCATGGATCAACACTGTAGGAATTGTAGGGTTATAGGTTGGACTTCATGGACTAATGTCTTCATACAACCTCATCTACTATGTTACTATGTAACGTGGGGTATTAGCCTAAGAAGAGTTATCCTGTATACTCTTGATGGGATTAAGGCCGGAGCCCACGTGGTATAAATGCAGCAGTTTGGCCATGGTGGAAACACTGTGGCAAAAAAATTGGGGTGCTTTACAGTCATTGCAAAGTGGATGGGATTCATTAGATTCATAGACACATTGCAGAATAATATATGCAGCTGAAATGTAGTGACTTACAATACTGTTACGGTTTTGGAAATCGCAGCATGTCAATAATATTTATGTAAATGCTGGTGGTTTCCCTATAGGTACAGTATAATGGAAGCAGAATGTCTGCAGAGATTTCTGTGAAAAGCACTACGGGAAAATCCATGATGCGCTGCCGCAGCAGTTTTTCCAAGAGTGCCTTTTGCTATGTGAGGCCTTAACCTTAATCTTGTTTTCGGTTCCATATACAGATGTGGCAATTGGTAAATGACCATTCACTTTACCCAAACAAACATTTTTTTCATTCAATTTATAACATGCAATAGCGTGAAATTAGGGCAAACACATTTATTTTAACTGCAAATGTCCTGCCACAATAACTGCAATATAACCAGCTGAAATAACACCGAAAATTAGTGGTTGAACTTCATTTATACTGGACATTCACATTATCCTCAGTGTGGCTAATGTTTCCTATGGAAGACAGTTGTGTTTTTTTGTTTTCTTTTTCTCAATTTTTAAAAAATGCTCTTTATCGGTAAACTTTCCAGTCTAGCAGACTGGTGACTCTGTCTTGTGATTTGGCTTTTCTGCCTCACTTGCTGTTTCTAGGCCATTTTACTACGTGTGATTGCAATAAAAGCAATGTCTAATTGGTTTCTAATGATGTATTAAAATATTAACTTTCTTTAATGGCCTGCATCCAAGAAGGAAGCCTGCACAGAATCTATGATAGTACTGTGTCTGATGGCATGAATGTTTAATGCTCAAATAATGTGTGATCAAAAGCAATGACCATTTGCAAATTACCACAAAGAAAAAAAATGATCCTATTTATCCTGGCGTAAAATACAATATTATGCTATTAGAATTTTTTCAGCTTCTGCAATTAAGTTTAAAGAATAATTTCAGCTAATATTTGCTTCATACTTTCTGTAGCTACAGTTATTCCTTTAAGTAGCTGCTGTTGGCTGTATCCTGCCCACCCATAGATTACTATGTGGTTCATTTCAGTAGGATGGCCATAGACCATAACGCTACAACATCAGGACCAGTCACGATTCTAGATCACCAATATTCTACTGTTATCTATGTTTGATTTAAAGAGGACCTTTCACCAATGATGGCACATGCAGTTTTATAAACCGTTAGAAAGCCGACAGTACGCTGAATTCAGCGCACTATCGGCTTTCATGTTCTGTGCCTGGGTGAAGAGCTATCGGTGCCGGTACCGTAGCTCTTCTCCGTCAGAAGGGCGTTTCTGACAGTTAGTCAGGAACGCCCTTCCTCACAGTAGCGCCTATAGCCCTGTATTGTGAGAGCGATGATAGTGCTCGTCCATAGACGAGTACTGGGGGGGGGGGGGGGGGCATTCCTCCACGCTCTCACAGTACAGCGCTATAGACGCTACGGTGAGGAAGGGCATTCTTGACTGACTCTCAGAAACGCCCTTCTGACGGTGAAGAGCTACTGTACCAGCACTGAAAGCTCTTCACCCAGGGCACAGAATATGAAAGCTGATAGTGTGCTGAATTCAGAGCACTGTTGGCTTTCTAGCGGTATATAAAACCGCATGTGCCCCAAGTGGTGAAAGGTCCTCTTTAAGATAAAATAAGATAATCCTTTAATAGTCCTACCATGAGGAAAATCAGTGTGTTACAGCAGCATGGATTATACAGTAATATATCACAAGAAAGAACACATACAAGCTCATAGCAGATACAGTCCTATGAAAAAGTTTGGGCACCCCTATTAATCTTAATCATTTTTAGTTCTAAATATTTTGGTGTTTGCAACAGCCATTTCAGTTTGATATATCTAATAACTGATGGACACAGTAATATTTCAGGATTGAAATGAGGTTTATTGTACTAACAGAAAATGTGCAATATGCATTAAACCAAAATTTGACCGGTGCAAAAGTATGGGCACCTCAACAGAAAAGTGACATTAATATTTAGTAGATCCTCCTTTTGCAAAGATAACAGCCTCTAGTCGCTTCCTGTAGCTTTTAATCAGTTCCCGGATCCTGGATAAAGGTATTTTGGACAAACAATTCAAGTTCAGTTAAGTTAGATGGTCGCCGAGCATGGACAGCCCGCTTCAAATCATCCCACAGATGTTCAATGATATTCAGGTCTGGGGACTGGGATGGCCATTCCAGAACATTGTAATTGTTCCTCTGCATGAATGCCTGAGTTGATTTGGAGCGGAGTTTTGGATCATTGTCTTGCTGAAATATCTATCCCCGGCGTAACTTCAACTTCGTCACTGATTCTTGAACATTATTCTCAAGAATCTGCTGATACTGAGTGGAATCCATGCGACCCTCAACTTTAACAAGATTCCCAGTGCCGGCATTGGCCACACAGCCCCAAAGCATGATGGAACCTCCACCAAATTTTACAGTGGGTAGCATGTGTTTTTCTTGGAATGCTGTTTCTTTTTGGACGCCATGCATAACGCCTTTTTTTATAACCAAACAACTCAATCTTTGTTTCCAAAATGAAGTTGGCTTCTCCAAATGTGCTTTTGCATACCTCAGGCGACTCGGTTTGTGGTGTGCTTGCAGAAATGGCTTCTTTCTCATCACTCTCCCATACAGCTTCTCCTTGTGCAAAGTGCGCTGTATTGTTACCGATGCACAGTGACACCATCTGCAGAAAGATGATGCTGCAGCTCTTTGGAGATGGTCTGTGGATTGTCCTTGACTCTTCTCACCATTCTTCTTCTCTGCCTTTCTTATATTTTTCTTGGCCTGCCACTTCTGGGCTTAACAAGAACTGTCCCTGTGGTCTTCCATTTCCTTACTATGTTCCTCACAGTGGAAACTGACAGGTTAAATCTCTGAGACAACGTTTTGTATCCTTCCCCTGAACAACTATGTTGAACAATCTTTGTTTTCAGATCATTTGAGAGCGGGCTGCCCATGCTCGGTGACCATCTAACTTAACTGAACTTGAATTGTTTTGTAGAAAGAAATGGTCCAAAATCCCTTCATCCAGGATCCAGGAACTGATTAAAAGCTTCAGGAAGCGACTAGAGGCTGTTATCTTTGCAAAAGGAGGATGTACTAAATATTAATGTCACTTTTCTGTTGAGGTGCCCATATTTTTGCACCGGTCAAATTTTGGTTTAATGCATATTGCGCATTTTCTGTTAGTACAATAAACCTCATTTCAATCCTGAAATATTACTGTGTCCATCAGTTATTAGATATATCAAACTGAAATGGCTGTTGCAAACACCAAAATATTTAGAACTAAAAATGATTAAGATTAATAGGGGTGCCCAAACTTTTTCATAGGACTGTAGAAAAAGATACTAGGAGCTATAGCAACTAAGAAGAAAGAAAGACTCAGGATCATTTAGTTCTCTGTGCTGAGTGATCTCCGCTTAGCCTTAGAACTATTTAACTATTTTATTATACTCACATTTGTTTTCCATAAAAAAAACGTATGAGAATAGATTCATAAAGTAGTCCTGTTACTATATATACTTTTGTGTAAGGACTTGTTTTTATTATGGACAAAACTATAGGTTGACTTTTTCATGAACATTGCAAAGCCCTCTGCACTTTACTTTGTATGGCATCACACAGATTTCTCTACAGATATTTGCTGTGGAACCATCGGATTTTGTCTGCTGTTATTAATACGGCAAAAAGTGATCTAAGGCTTTATTCACATCACTTTTGAGCACTATATTCAGCATGTAAATTAGGAAATTCTCTCAGTATCATATCAGTATGTTGTACCCTGTTTACTAGATAGCAATTGAATTTCAGCATATGCCTAGGCAGTGTGTATCAGTTTACTTTGTTCCATGGTATTAAAAGGCATAGTTGGCTTTAATACAACTGGAAAACACAAAAAAAAAAACAATACTTCTACTCTGATCTTACCATGTGGAGTCACTTCTTACTCATATTATGGATGTCCTTACCTTGTGGCTGGATATGTTCCAATAAGTGTATCACAAGTTTAGCAGCTTTTCTACACACAACATGGTTTTGTGACAAGTTACTACAAAGTGATATAAATAGGATAGTTGGCATGTCTATGTATTACCACCCAATGTGGGAGGGCGAATTGGAGTCTGTAACCTGCTGTGAATCTTTCTCCCAGCAAAGGCAGCTGCTGGCTTACCTCTGCTTCACACTCTGAGGTTTCTGCCTCTCTATGCTGCTGTATACTTCCTTATGTTGCTGTATCTGTTCCTGCCCATAGGTAGGGCTCACCCTTTCTCCCTGCAGCTTGAAGGCCAACATGTGAGTTTCTCAGCCAATCTCAGGCAGTCTCCACCCTATTTATGTCTGCTGTGCCCTCAGCATGGCTCCTGAGCAATTTATAGGTTCATAGGTAAGCATACCTAACTTTTGCAAGGAGTATTTTTTGTTTGTTCATTTTCTACAGTTTACCTTTATATTGACCTTTGACATCATTCTTGACTCCTGCATCTGTCTTTTTGTGCCAGATGATAGATGATACAGACCGTGGCTTGTCCTTACTTTGGGTCTGTCTGTCTGTCCTGATCTGCTTGACACCGGTTGATGATTTTGGCCTTGCCCTAGCTCTGCCCATTCTGCTCGTTCAGTTCTGCCTGATACCCATTGCCAATTCCTTAGCCTATTGTTCCTAAGTTTTTCTTTTTTTCTTAATTTTTTTTTTTTTTTTTAAATGACTGCTTCTTCTGCTAGTGGAGACTGTGTACAAAAACAGGGAGGCGTAAACCCACAAAAGTAACATTTTTGGGCCATTTTTAATTTCAAAAAGAGTGTTTTTACAGAGGGTAACACCAAATACCATCCATTTATCCACAGCCATATTTGTTGCTATCTGCTTCAGATAAAGATTGTCATGTCGAACCAAGTGGTTCCAACCTAAACCAAACTTATATCCAAACTAGGGATGAGCCGATCTTGAGATTTCAGGATCGTTTTTGAAATCCGATTTTCGATCAATTTCCAGCTGATCCCAATCGCAATCATGAAATTTGCTTGATGGCCGATCGGGATCCGTTCTTTCCCAATCCCCATCACTCAACCCTAATCCAAACCCGAAACAAATCCTGACATGTTCGCTCTCCAATTATGATATTGTATTAAATTTGTTATACGAGAAATTGAATTCCTTAACTGAATTAAATTCAGGGAAACCTTGGACATATCTGTACAAAGTATGCTTTCACATGCCATGAGGAAGGAATGTTTTTATAGTTCCGAAACGCGTAGCATAAAAACCTACAATGCTTTATCATCTGCTATGACCCTCGGGTTACTATGGAATGAATTTTTAATGAGAAAATAAAAGATATTTTAATCGCCTGGTGGATGCTGGATTCCTTTCCTACACGACTGCATTGTCCTGGCTGGTTGAAGTCCACCTGCATCCGTGCTTCCCAGGAGGAAATATTGAAATAAGGGGTGAGCAGGATACAATAGAGACTGTGTGTTGGCCTAAAACTCTGCTGGTAAAAGGCTGAAGTCACCTCGAGGGCCTCAATCTCTACTGGTAGCTCAGCTTAAGGGCCTCTAACTTAATTTGGAAAGGATCACGTTAAGGACCAGAAAAGTGAATTTTTGAAGGTCTTACCACATCACACACACATCCACAATGACAGTTAAGGGTGGGGGCTGTTGGATTTCCCATTGCCTATTCCATCTGTAGTTGTCATGGGCAACGTGATTTAAAGGGGTGCTTGTTAATGTTTCTTTAGCATAAAAAATTTGGTTTTCTGTCCATACAAATGGGGAGGAAAGAAGGTTTCAAGGTATTTTCCCACTTTCATAGAGGGTTTTTTTTGCGTGTGGAAAGTGTGTAGTTGATAGGCTGTGATGGTGGGGTAAAACTGTGACTTGGGATTGTTAGATGCCCCCAGACATGCTTCCCCTGCTGTCCCAGTTGCATTGCAGAGGTGTTGTCATCATTTGCTGAGGTGTCATAGTGGATTTGGTGACCCTCCTGAGTCGAATAGTGGTTTCCCCTGAAACAAACGTTTTTTTTCCCAATAATATATAATAGAGTTCGATATTCGTTTAAATAGTCGAATATTGAGGGGCTATTCGAAACGAATATCGAATATTTCACTGTTCGCTCATCTCTAATGCTTATGTTTTATATAAACTATGTTTCCATAACTCGTATATAGACGCTTCTGTGGGTTGTGAAGGTGAATTTTGCGCTGAGCTTCTAATATTGGTAGATATGCATAGTATTTGCTGCTTCAGTCCTGTGGGGCTATTCTGTTATAGTATTGTTGTTGCTAATTATACTTTTTATATGTAAATTGTTCCTTCTGCTCATTATAAATACCAGGTATTGGAATTTGCAACTTATTCATATCCTTGATAAGAGGATTGTGTTTTTACGAATCCCTTGCCTACGAATGTTTTTACCTTTATCTTCAGTCACTTGACACTTCCTTTATATATAGTGTTTATCACTTTGTATGTAATATGACTTGCTTGAGAAATCACCCCTGAGGTCTGGAATCTCTCAATTATGTCTTCACATATGTGAATAAACAGTTTTGCTGCAAGGACTGGCACTGCGGATTTGCCATCTTTGGCTGTCGCTTCTTTGTTGTGCACAACGCTGACAGGCTGCTGACTGCAGGAGCTTTTTCTTTGTAAGGTTTCTATTCAGTACAATATGCGACACTGTAATCTCTGCTTGCTATAAGGATTGCTCTTGGATCATATGTCCCGCTACAGACTGCCACTGTTTGACCCCTGTTAAAAATCAAATCAGCGCCCATCATTAGAATTCCATAGCAAACTGCTGGTCTTGTGAAAGAAAACACAACGTGTTAGACAGTGTTAGACCTTATTTACACATTACAAAATTGGTCAGTTTTATAACAATATCCAGGAGTGGATGTAAAATGGAAAAGTATAAATCTTTCTATTGTATTTTCCCTGTGGTTAGGACCCTGAATACTGACCAAATCTGCAAAGTCTTTTGACCTTATTCACATGCTGAAGATTTAAAAACGTTAAAAAAAACTCTTTTTAAACTACATATGTTCTTAGCTCCACATAAATTTCAATGTCCATGGGGACTAATAGGCATTTGTTTTTGCAATAGTGTATTAGGGAATAGGTTTTTAGCCCAATGTATGTCACTCTTTTGGCACACAGAATTTTATCAATACATCAGAAAAAGTAATTAAAAAGCTTCACTTTGCTAAACCTATATAAAACCTATAAACATTGTGTGAATATAGCCATACACGTTCAATAGCCCATTAGACCAGTAGCTATTCCTCTTAACTCCCCCATACAAATATACTATTGGATAAGCTAAGCATGCTTGTGTTCTAAATGAGGAGAATAAGCTCTAACAGATACAGTGGGGCAAAAAAGTATTTAGGCAGTCACCAATAGTGCAAGTTCCACCACTTAAAAAGATGAGAGGCGTCTGTAATTTACATCATAGGTAGACCTCAACTATGAAAGACAAAATGAGAAAACAAATCCAGAAAATCACATTGTCTAATTTTGTAAGAATATATTTGCAAATTATGGTGGAAAATAAGTATTTGGTCAGTAACAAAATTTCATCTCAATACTTTGTTATATATCCTTTGTTGACAATGACAGAGGTCAAACGTTTTCTGTAAGTCTTCACAAGGTTGGCACACACTGTTGTTGGTATGTTGGCCCATTCCACCATGCAGATCTCCTATAGAGCAGTGATGTTTTGGGGCTGTCACTTGGCAACACGGACTTTCAACTCCCTCCAAAGGTTTTCTATAGGGTTGAGATCTGGAGACTGGCTAGGCCGCTCCAGGACCTTGAAATGCTTCTTACAAAGCCACTCCTTCGTTGCCCTGGCGGTGTGCTTTGGATCATTGTCATGTTGAAAGACCCAGCCACGTTTCATCTTCAATGCCCTTGCTGATGGAAGGAGGTTTGCACTCAAAATCTCACGATACATGGCCCCATTCATTCTTTCATGTACCCGGATCAGTCGTCCTGGCCCCTTTGCAGAGAAACAGCCCCAAAGCATGATGTTTCCACCCCCATGCTTTGCAGTAGGTATGGTGTTTGATGGATGCAACTCGATATTCTTTTTCCTCCAAACACGAAAAGTTGTGTTTCTACCAAACAGTTCCAGTTTGATTTCATCAGACCATAGGACATTCTCCCAATACTCTTCTGGATCATCCAAATGCTCTCTAGCAAACTTCAGACGGGCCCAGACATGTACTGGCTTAAGCAGTGGGACACGTCTGGCACTGCAGGATCTGAGTCCCTGGCGGCGTAGTGTGTTACTGATGGTAGGCTTTGTTACATTGGTCCCAGCTCTCTGCAGTTCATTCACTAAGTCCCCCCGCGTTGTTCTGGGATTTTTGCTCACCGTTCTTGTGATCATTTTGACCCCACGGGGTGAGATTTTGCGTGGAGTCCCAGATCGAGGGAGATTATCAGTGGTCTTGTATGTCTTCCATTTTATAATTATTGCTCCCACAGTTGATTTCTTCAATCCAAGCTGGTTGCCTATTGCAGATTCAGTCTTCCCAGCCTGGTTCAGGGCTACAATTTTGTTTCTGGTGTCCTTTGACAGCTCTTTGGTCTTCACCATAGTGGAGTTTGGAGTCTGACTGTTTGAGGGTGTGCACAGGTGTCTTTTTTATACTGATAACAAGTTTAAACAGGTGCCATTACTACAGGTAATGAGTGGAAGAAAGAGGAGACTCTTAAAGAAGAAGTTACAGGTCTGTGAGAGCCAGAAATCTTGATTGCTTGTAGGTGACCAAATACTTATTTTCCACCATAATTTGCAAATAAATTCTTACAAAATCAGACAATGTGATTTTCTGGATTTGTTTTCTCATTTTGTCTCTCATAGTTGAGGTCTACCTATGATGTAAATTACAGACGCCTCTCATCTTTTTAAGTGGTGGACCTTGCACTATTGGTGACTGACTAAATACTTTTTTGCCCCACTGTACTATAAAAATATTGGTCATGTAAATAGCCCCCCCATTCACAGACCTTGAAACTAAGGCGGAACGTGATGGCCATCACATGGCCAATTTTTACTGCCACGTGAATATAAGGTTAGGCCAAAAGAACTAGGCATGTATAATTCAACATGGAAAAACTTCCTGACATGCAGTTAGGTACTATATAAGATACAAGTTACAGCCATGATGTTTGAGCTGTACCCCAACCCCTAGGGACCTGTGTATTCTGCCTTTACACCTTTTACTTGGCACTTGATAAGTATCTGCCAATCTCACACTTGGCAAGGGACCTAACAATTTACTGACCCTGCCTTGCGGTCATCTGGGACTCCTCAGCCTTTCAAATTGACCTTCAATACATTACACTTTTGTATTATGGACGGATGAGGAACCCCTACTATCATTACTCTTTATGTGTCACCGGTTAAAGGTTGTGTCTCTAGATTGCTATTTGTTGCATTTTTGATGACTATTTTTGGGGGGCCTCTGCTGTTACCATTGCCTCCAATGGTTGCTGGTCAGTGTCATTGACATAATCGGTAATTTGTGTACTTGGCATTACACTTTTAATCATTTCAGTTAATGTTTGTTAGATTTTATTATTCTAAGTCTAACTCGCTGTTTGACCTACACCCAACAATCTGTGAAGTGTGTGTGGGTTTTTTTTTAGTTTTTTTTAGTTTTTTTTTTTTTTTTTAAGTTGGGGCAATGTATCGCTCTGCGTGATATATTACCTTGAACGTTAACAGGTATAATTTTTGCAGATAATCTTCATATAGTTCAGGAAATGCCCAGATGGGACCAAGACTGTTGGATTAGTGGAGATGGACACCATATGTGAATGTATGTGCCTGATAAACCCTTCCAGCATGTGTTGGGTATGCTGTGATACCATTTGTGTATTTTATCCTGGGATCCCTAAGAGATAGAGGTGAGTTTTCTTGACACCATGACACATCTGAATAGACCATGTGATAGTTTGTAAATTTTTATGGTGCCTTTCAGTGAAGTTAGCGTCTTTTTCCTAAAGTCATAATGCACTTTCTTTAAAGGGACTTGTTTAGTGATGGGACCGGATGATCCTTCACCTCCTAGATCTATGCAGTTCAGTCATACTGGTATGCACATCTCATATGCAGTCCCCGGAGGCAATGTCAATTTTATATATACAGTAAGCAAGGCAAAAGATCCAAAATCCTGTAGTAATTACAAGCTGACCTCGCTATTAACCATAGATCTGAAAATCTTTACAGGCTTGCTTGCTCAGTGCCTAAGGGTACTCATGATTTTTAGGCTGTTCTAAACTTTTAGTGAAAGTAGAATATTTTATTATTTGCAAAGCTGAATAATCCAAACTGCACAAGATGCTCGGTCATTCAGTGCCAGTGTGCCATGGCAGGACTACAATTTGCTTATTATTTCTAGTGCCATCTCGCTTCTTACAAGTGTTTTGATGGTATAGGTTTTCACTCTCTTAGTCTGCACTATGTGAACAATGCAAGGAGTAAAACAAGCATACTATACTGTAGCCTGTCTCTTCCTCATAATACATAAAACAGATGACAGCGAGAAAACCGCCTCATATACATCCATTTTGCAGAAACACATCTTTTTTTTTGTTGCAGATTTTGCTGCAGATATTTGAGCCAAAGCGAAGAATGGCTACAAAAGGAATGGGGAATATATAGAAAGTTGTTATACTTCTATCTTCTGCTCAATCCACTCCTGGCTTTGGCTAAAAAAAGAAAATGCAGCAAAATCTGCATAAAAAAGCTGTGTTTCCACAACATGGGGCCTCAGTCTATAAACTAATAGTGCATATGAATGGTCAGATTATTAAGGATAGCAAGGATTATTTTTTATATCATATATGTTGTATTTATTTTAACTCTTAAATGTCTATAATACTTCAGAACATACACTATGCAGCAGCCATGTGGAGATCATAATTCAAAGCAGAAGAGTGTTCCCTTGCATGGGCTTATTATTGTAAGCTCCGTGCAGATGTCTTCCTTAAAGGGATTCTATTAGAGATGAGCGAGTACTGTTCGGATCAGCCAATCCGAACAGCACGCTCCATAGAAATGAATGGATGCACCTGGTACTTCCGCTTTGATGGCGGCTGGCCGCTTAACCCCCCCGCGTGTCGGCTACGTCCATTCATTTCTATGCGAGCGTGCTGTTTGGATCGGCTGATCCAAACAGTACTCGCTCATCTCTAGATTCTATTATTAGGAAAACTCTTTTTTAACTAAGCATATATTTGCATAGCCTTTATTCCACACATACCTTTTGTTTTTTAATCCTCTCAGCCATTTTTGAATTAGCCCGCTTTTATTGATATGCTAATTAGCCAGCAAGGTTCAATCTTGAAGTTCACTGAAAACTCCCCAGGGGGAGGGGAAAGCAGGGAAGACTAATGAGTCATTATCAACAGCAGCAGCAGCCTCCCTGCACTCACCTCCCCCTGTGTACACACAGCAGACAGTGCTCGCTGAACTTCTGGGGCTCCGTGCTGGTTAATTAGCATATCAAAAAAAATCACTTCCCCCCTGCTACAGAATATCAGTTTTCTTTAAAACTCGGCTAAAGAAATATTTGCAATTAAGAGAACATTTTGATGCCAATAGACAATGCAGGAATCATTCTCATTGCTATTTTGTAATTTAGGGCAATAATATGACTAATCCTATAATATTATCACAGCAGACGGTCTAACTCATGTACTATTTGTCGCTGTATTGTTTAATGTTTTAATAATGCTATTCAGACTTATGAAAGAGAAAGTTCTCTAGAACAAGCGGCCGTCAGCTATGTCAATTAAAGTTATTGTTTGATATGTACAAACAATTGCTTTATATGTTAACTATGGAATCATTATTATAATAGATTAGATATTGCTTTCTTTTGGATTTTTGACAAATATTTGCTTTAGCTAAAAAGCATCTGAAAATGATGGTTAAATTTGCAGTAGACCCATAGCTATACAACAATATACCTACTGGAAATGACATCCCTCTATGAAATAGGGGAGATGTAACATATTCTTTGGATTAGTATTGGGATGTACAGGCTTAATATTTTGCAATTCTTCTTACTAATCCCAACTTTTGAATTTCCAGAGCAATGCTGGTAAGTGGGTAGTGTTTAGCAGGGAGTGGTCCACATTAGTATGGTAAATGTACTCAAATCAAAGTCATAAAATGGTGCGAATGGTAGATTTCATTGTCTGACTATGAGAAAGACCAATATGGCATGGAGGTAAGTGGCTGGAATTTTCAACAAATTAGAAATGTTGTATTTTACTACTGTACACAACTCAGTTTAAGTTTGGCAAATACAATGGAAATTTTAATAATTTTGGGTATAATACATACATAGTTTCTGGCACATTGCCACCAGATGGTCAGAACATTGCAGGAATACTAGTAAGGCAGAAAGTTACATCACAACTGTATTAGGATAAAAGCAATGAAAATGAATAAATTCAATACACATGACATGGAAGCATTTTTCACTTAAGATACCAGTTTTATTTCCTGTACAGCACATAAAACAACATTAAAGTTTTGCACACCACAGTTTTTCTCCATTAACCTAAGTGGGTCGAAATATTTCCATTATCATGAGGAAACCACAAGAATCACTACTGTGTGAAAACCTTAGGCTGACCATACAAATAAATCATATTTCAACTGAACAGTTTTAGCTGTCAGGTAGATCCCCCCCCCCCTTAACCCCATACCCCTTAAGCTGAGTGTGTATGTACAATTCAACCTGTGCAATCCTTCTATCCTCCAAAATCTACTATCTTGGGGGCATTGGCAAGCCTATGCATGCTATATGGGTATCTAGTCTCACCAAAATCACTAGGTTCGGCAAATATTCTGTACATCTAATGTATATGGTGATCCTTAAAGTGTACCTATGATTATAAACAACTTTCCATAAATGAATAGTGCTTGTAAATATTGATGTATTGCCTCTTATCTCTAATATAGCAGTATTAAGAAAGCTCCCTCTTCATAGCAGAATAGCAGACTGTACCTATATGAGGCCACCCAGAGGGAGAGGGGGAATTAGGGGAGAGCAAGGCTTTTTATCTGGTCATGACATTGGGTTGAATTGGATTAAAGACACATTGGAGAACAGTTAAGCATGAACACATCTGTAATTTTAACTTCAGTTCATTTGCAGGCACCGCTGTCTCAAAATTCAACAACATGGACTTCAGAAGAAAACTGCAGTAATAATGGTGATCTTATTACTGAAACTCTTGCTTGCGGGCTCGAGCTGAATCACATTTGGTTTCCATAGACTATGAGTAATTCTACTACTAGACTAATTCTCGAAGACCTGAAGACAAGGAAGTTTGTTAGTAAAGAGACAACATAAACTGTGCTCCTTCATTTCTCCATAGTGAGGGCTCCTTTTCTGTTCCTACAGCATGCTTAACAATGTCCATTTTTCAGAGCCTAAAAGAACCTTCATGACCAGGCCTCATTTTTCAAATCTGACATGTGTCACTTTATGTGGTAATAACTTTGAGACGATTTAGCTTACATAAGTGATTTTGAGATTGTTTCTTTTGTGACACATTGTACTTCATATTAGTGATAAATAGAGATGAGCGAAGGCCGTTCGATCGAATACAGATTCGATCGAATATTAGGCCGTTCGGGATATTCGATTACAATCGAATACAAGGCCGCAAACGCAGTAAAAATTCGTATACTGGAAGTACGACAACAGAGGCAGTGAAAAAAAATCGAAAAAAGTAATTGGTGGCTGGAAACAGATAACCTCCAATTTAGACAAATGGTGGATTTACCATTCGATTAATTTGGGACTGTGAAGTATGTGACTGTGAGACAGGGACAGATCTACAGGCAGGGTTAGCTAGGGATTACCTTTATTTAGGGGGGAAATGTTACTCAAACAACTCTTTGGGGCTCCATCTCGTTGGGATCCCTGTCAGCTTGCGTTATGTGCGAGCTGACTTTTTACTATAGGAATGCATTGACCAGCATTGATTGGCCGAATGCCATACAGAAGTATGGCATTCGGCCAATCAAGGCTGGTCAATACATTCCTATGCCAAGATGAAGCAAAGCTAAACCTGCTACACACTCAGCTGTACCGATGTAGCAATCCGATGCAGCAGCGCTGCATCACCAGCACTTAGGGTTGAGCTGATCTTGACATTTCAGGATCGATTTTAAAATCCAATTTCTGATCATTCGGAGATTGGATTTTAAAAATGATCCTATTCACTACACAGCATGTAGTCCAAAAATTGTTGGACACCACGCTGTGTAGTGATTAACACCCCCCCCCCCCCATTGTCCATTTACCTGCATAGCTGCAGCTCCCAGCTCTTCTTGGTCCGGTCTTCCATCCACTTGTCTTCAGAGTCTTCTGATGTCTCCCTGCCCACACTCTCCAGCCGTAATAAGCCCTGCATCTCTACAATACTAGTCTAGGGAGGCGGGGTCCTCTGTCCTCTTCAGAGCGCCCTGCGCCCCGCCTCCCTAGACTAGTTTTGTAGAGAGGCAGGGAGTAGGCGGGGCTTAGTAGGTGGGGCATCACTCATGTCTCCCCTCCCAGTACCCGCCCACATTCTCCTTAGGAGAGTGTGGGCGGGTACTGGGTGGGGAGATGGGGAGACCCGCCCACACTCTCCTAAGCCCTGCCTTCTCTATAATACTAGTCGGGGGAGAGGGGGGCAGGGCGCTCTGAGGACTGGACCGGATCAAGAAGAGGAGCTGGGAGCTGCAGGTAAGTGGACAACGGTGGGGGGGAGGGAGTTAATCCGATACTGCACACTCAGCTCAACTACTCACTTTGACAGCAAAGTTATGTCAAAGTGAGTGTAACATGTATTTCTGTGGAAAAATTAATGGTAAGCAGAGGAATAATAATAATAAATTTTATTTATATAGCGCCAACATATTCCGCAGTGCTGTACAACTTGTAGGGTTCAAATACAGACAGAAAGATACATTACAAAGAAAATCATTTCACACAATGGGACTGAGGGTATACAAACTCTAAGTGTAACTATACACTGCTCTGTCACTCACTTTTACACATTTTACCATTTAAATGCTCCACAAATTACCCTTTTTTGCCCATTGTTTTTAGTCTCTCATGGTGGTTATATTGCAGAAAGCAATGGGTATTTTTAAAAAATATTAGCCCATTTTGATGGCTTGTAAGTGCTAGAGGATTGTGGTTATTTGGGACACAAATCTGTGGCTGTGAGGCGCTTGAACAGTAATGAAGAATTGGCCAACAATTTACTATAGTGGAATATGATAGACCAGGCCGCAGAACATGTCTGAATGATGGTAGCTGTAACAACATGAGTCTCGGTATAGCAGCATGGAGTGATATGATGGAAAAAGGTCCCAGGACATGCCTGGCTGAGTCATGGTAGCTGTGGCAACATGAGTGGCAGTGGGGCATGGAATTACAGTCCTATGAAAAAGTTTGGGCACCCCTATTAATCTTAATCATTTTTAGTTCTAAATATTTTGGTGTTTGCAACAGCCATTTCAGTTTGATATATCTAATAACTGATGGACACAGTAATATTTCAGGATTGAAATGAGGTTTATTGTACTAACAGAAAATGCGCAATATGCATTAAACCAAAATTTGACCGGTGCAAAAGTATGGGCACCTCAACAGAAAAGTGACATTAATATTTAGTAGATCCTCCTTTTGCAAAGATAACAGCCTCTAGTCGCTTCCTGTAGCTTTTAATCAGTTCCTGGATCCTGGATAAAGGTATTTTGGACAAACAATTCAAGTTCAGTTAAGTTAGATGGTCGCCGAGCATGGACAGCCCGCTTCAAATCATCCCACAGATGTTCAATGATATTCAGGTCTGGGGACTGGGATGGCCATTCCAGAACATTGTAATTGTTCCTCTGCATGAATGCCTGAGGATTTGGAGCGGTTTTTTGGATCATTGTCTTGCTGAAATATCCATCCCCGGCGTAACTTCAACTTCGTCACTGATTCTTGAACATTATTCTCAAGAATCTGCTGATACTGAGTGGAATCCATGCGACCCTCAACTTTAACAAGATTCCCGGTGCCGGCATTGGCCACACAGCCCCAAAGCATGATGGAACCTCCACCAAATTTTACAGTGGGTAGCATGTGTTTTTCTTGGAATGCTGTTTCTTTTTGGACGCCATGGATAACGCCTTTTTTTATAACCAAACAACTCAATTTTTGTTTCCAAAATGAAGCTGCCTTGTCCAAATGTGCTTTTTCATACCTCAGGCAACTCTATTTGTGGCGTACGTGCAGAAACGGCTTCTTTCTCATCACTCTCCCATACAGCTTCTATTTGTGCAAAGTGCGCTGTATAGTTGACCGATGCACAGTGACACCATCTGCAGCAAGATGATGCTGCAGCTCTTGGGAGGTGGTCTGTGGATTGTCCTTGACTGTTCTCACCATTCTTCTTCTCTGCCTTTCTGATATTTTTCTTGGCCTGCCACTTCTGGGCTTAACAAGAACTGTCCCTGTGGTCTTCCATTTCCTTACTATGTTCCTCACAGTGGAAACTGACAGGTTAAATCTCTGAGACAGCTTTTTGTATCCTTCCGCTGAACAACTATGTTGAACAATCTTTGTTTTCAGATCATTTGAGAGTTGTTTTGAGTAGCCCATGATGCCACTCTTCAGAGGAGATTCAAATAGTAGAACAACTTGCAATTGGCCACCTTAAATACCTTTTCTCATGATTGGATACACCTGGCTATGAAGTTCAAAGCTCACTGAGGTTACAAAACCAATTTTGTGCTTCAGTAAGTCAGTAAAAAGTAGTTAGGAGTATTCAAATCAATAAAATGATAAGGGTGCCCATACTTTTGCACCGGTCAAATTTTGGTTTAATGCATATTGTGCATTTTCTGTTAGTACAATAAACCTCATTTCAATCCTGAAATATTACTGTGTCCATCAGTTATTAGATATATCAAACTGAAATGGCTGTTGCAAACACCAAAATATTTAGAACTAAAAATGATTAAGATTAATAGGGGTGCCCAAACTTTTTCATAGGACTGTATATGATGGAAAAGACCATAGGATATATCTGGCAGTATGGTGGCAGTGGTAGTAGCTGTTTAGTAGTAGCAGGCAACATCAACAGTACAGTAAATGGAACATAATGATACAGGGAGATAGTGGCACCATATATGTGTCTCACAAAAAAAAACCTTAACAGTTTTTTTTCAGATTAGTGCAGGCTGTGAGCCTGTATATTGAGTGAAAAAAATCATGTAAATAATGGAGTTCCCTGTCGTCCTCAACAGCGGCACAATGTGGGGTATTTCTGCCCCTGTGTGCTGGTAGGACAGGCGGATATTTAATTAGCCAATAAGATGCGTGGCAGGCCCTATAAGAGGGCACAAGAACCTCCCCTCTGCGTGTTTTTTTCTGTCCTGTGTGGACAGAGGACAGGTGTGAGGACTTGTGTCCTCTTACAGGGCTCAGCTGTTGAGCTTGATGTTTTTGTCAAAATCACCCTCTTCCTATGGAGAGGGTGCTGGTTAGCCTGCGTTGGCTTTTCCCCCTGAATCCTCCTTCTCCTCCCCCGCTCCCTCCCCTCTCCTCCTTACCCTTTCAGCGTCTGTTGAGCGCTGATCCTCAGAGCCGCACCACGCCACTGCGTCCGTGGTTACGGCGGGTCCGTGCGGCAGCCGGAACTCCTCTGTATGGCTGCATTCGCGGCGGCCGCACTTTGCTTGCGCTCACTTCCGGTTTTGACCGGAAGTTCGCGGCGCGGGTTAGAGGTCAGGCCGGCCGGCGGCACGGCCAGCTAAACTATCCTTCACTTCACTTCAGGCTCCACTCCCAGTGTTCGGAGCCCTAGCGGAGGAGAGGGTGAGTGTTCCCCTGGCTTGGGGATTGCTGGGGAGGGGAGATAGTAGCCTTTATTAACCCCTGTTTTGGGGTAGTGGATGGGAGCGGTTAGCTCCTCCCATTTCCGGCCGGCCAGGTTAAAGGTCAGGCCGGCCGTGTCACTTGTACCTTCCTGCTGCATCTGGAAGGCTGTGCTATTATTGTGAGTCTGTTATTGGTCTCACTGGCATTGCGTTTGCGTTTGTTAACCTGAGTCTGGTTATTATCTGTCACCTTTACTCATCCGGTCTTCTGAACCTGGTAAGATCTACCCTTTTTAAAAAAAAAAAAAAAAAAAAAAAAGTGCAATGGTATGATGCATGGTGGCAGTTTGCATGGTCTATTATCTCTTTATTGCAGGATATGTCATCCTCTACTACCCCTCCTGGGGATGGTAGGAGGAAATCCTCTGCCAAGAGGAAACACCTTTCCTGTTTTAATTGCGACACACCGCTCCCTGATGGTAGGTAGCGGCTTAAGGGGTTGGTCCCTTTCATGTGTTGTGGTCCTATAACTTGCCTATTATTTTTAGGCTATGAATGGGCCCGTTGTCGCGGGTGTAGAGGTCCTCCACCTGAGGAGCCCTCTCCCAGAGATATGATGGCCTGGGTCAAGGAGATGGTGAGTTTGGGCATCGCTTGGGTAAATAGGTTTTCCCTTGCTTGTTTTCTCCTTTTGTTTTGCAGGATGATTCCCTCAAAGGAATTTGTGCCACCTTGTCTCAGCTTACCAAAAGACCATGCCCTGAGCACCGTTCCTCCTCCCTGCCACCTTTGGAATTGCTGCGGGTGGCAGAGGATGATTCTTCTGAGGACGACTCAGTAATTTCCGGCAGACCTGTGTTCCACTATGAACAAACAGGCAGGCTGCTGAAGTCCATCCAGTCTACAGTGGGCCGAGATGTTGACGGGGAAGCCTCCACGTCTGCCTCTGGGGGACATATTGCCTTCCATGCGGACGCCACGCTGTCCGACCTTATGGCGCAGCAGTGGAAACAGCCAGAGAAGGGACACACTCTCTCCAGGATTTTCAAGACTTTGTTTCCTGTTGACACTGCCGAGTGGGATTCCTGGGGGCCTCCCCCGAAGGTGGATTTGGCCGTTGCCAAGCTGTCCCGCAGAACCCTGGTGCCCCTAGAAGATGGTTCCAATCTTCAAGACCCTCTGGATCGCAGGGCGGACTCTGCTCTAAAGAAGATCTACTCCGCTTCCTCTGCACAAGCCTCTGTGGCCATAGCCTCCTCCACGGTTGGCGACTTTCTGCGCAACCATTTAGCCACCTTGGAGCGGGATATAGATGCGGGCGTGGATAGAGACGAAATTCTGTCCTCTATGAAGAGAGTTCATAGGGCCGCAGATTATCTGGCGGAAGCTTCCCGCCATCAATTGAAGATCTCCGCCAAATCTATGGCGTTATCCACCGCTGCCCGTAGACCCCTGTGGCTAAAGCCTTGGCGTGCAGATTTTGCATCTAAGGCAGCTCTCTGCGCTCTCCCCTTTGAACCGGGAAGAGTGTTTGGCCAAAGTTTGGATGCCATTATGGAGGGTTTAGCTGAAGGTAGGGGAAGGTCCCTACCTCAAGCATCCAGGGGCAGACGTGCTCCCTCTAGAGGCAGAGGTTCTTCCTCTAATTATAGACGCCCGGCTCAGCAGCGGCGTTCTAGATACCGCCCTAGGGGTGCCGGACGTGGCGCTCCCAAGGAGGATGCCAAGAGGAAGCCTGAGTTTTGACGTGGGGCAGCTCCCTGTGGCCCCTCTTCCTGTGGGAGGACGTCTCGCCTCCTTTTTCAAAGCATGGTCCACCCACATTCAAGACCCTTGGGTGTTGAAGATTATACAGCACGGGTATCATATCGATTTTCACCTTCCTCCTCCAGATCGGTTCGTCATCACCCGAATCCTTTCACCTTCTCAGCAGTCCAGTCTGGAAGCCTCAGTCGCCGATTATGTTACCAAGGGCGCCCTGGAGAAGGTACCAACCTCAGATCACGGTCTGGGAGTTTACTCCCCCGTCTTTCTGGTCCCCAAAGTCACCGGGGGCTGGAGAATGATAATAGACCTGAGGTACCTCAACCAGTTTATCAGAAAGAGGTCATTTCGAATGGAGACCGTGGATTCCGTAGCTGTTTTTCTTCAACCAGGAGAGGTGATGGTTACCCTCGACTTGAAGGACGCTTATCTACATGTCCCTATTGCTCCTTCCCACAGGAAGTTCCTCAGGATTGCCGTTTCCATGGCAGGCCACAGGGAGCACTATCAGTTCACAGCTCTGCCTTTCGGCATCACATCCGCCCCACTGGTATTCACCAAGGTGATCGCTCCGGTCGCTGCGACCCTCAGACTTCAGGGTCTTTTCATCGTCCCTTATCTAGACGACTGGCTATTGAAAGCTCAGTCCCCTGCTGCCCTCCTCCAGCAGCTCAATCTTGCCATCAACTTCCTACAAGAATTAGGATGGATTATCAATTGGGAGAAGTCCGAAGTCGTTCCATCCACCCGAAGGAAATTCCTCGGTTTTTTAGTGGATTCAGAAGCGATGCAGATCTTCCTCTCCGGTCCGAGAAAAGAAAGGATCCAAGCCAGTGCACGATTCCTATTGCGCACTCGGCAGGTAACTATCCGCACCGCCATGAGAGTTCTGGGCCTAATGTCATCCTCGGCCAGGGCGGTCCCTTGGGCTTTATGGCATTTGCGTCCCCTACAGATGGAAGTGTTGAGAACCTGGAACAGGTCTCCACGGGGACTGCACAAGAAGATCTGCCTTTCTCCCGCTACCCGTCTTTCCCTCAGATGGTGGATGCGCCTGAAAGACGGAAGGTCCACGGTCCCGACAGTGTGGACCCTGTTGACAACAGATGCATCCCAGTGGGGATGGGGAGCCCATTGTCAAGACAAAACTGTACAAGGACGATGGAGATGTCCGGAGCTGGGGTCATCCAATCTCAAGGAACTCAGAGCAGTGTACCTGGCCCTAGTACACTTTGCCCCGGAATTGAAAGGCAAGTCAGTCAAGATCCGGTCAGACAATACGACGGTGGTTGTTTATATAAACAAACAAGGGGGCACCAGGTCACCAACCTTGCTGAGAGAGACGAATCTCATTTTCACCTGGGCAGAGAAGAATCTGGTCCAGTTGTCCGCTGTTCACATAAAGGGCTCCCTGAACATAGTAGCGGATCAGCTGAGTCGGGGTATTACCGTATCAGGAGAATGGTCTCTCAATCCAGACGTATTTCAACAGATCGTCCAGAGATGGGGTCTCCCGGAGGTCGATCTTATGGCTACCCGACTCAACGCCAAGGTAGGGACCTTCTGCTCCCTGTACCAGGAGGACAATCCTTTGGCAGTGGATGCCCTGTCCATCCCTTGGAGGTTCAGGCTGTTTTACATTTTCCCTCCAATTCCAATCATACCGAAGGTATTGATAAAAATAAGACAGGACCAAGCCTCGGGAATAGCCATAATCCCGTTCTGGCCAAAAAGGGCTTGGTTTGCTCAGCTCATACAAATGAGTCAGGGCATATATTGGAGGCTTCCCCCACTCCCAGACCTGGTAACCCAAGGAGAGCTGAGATGCCAGGATCTGAGGAGACTCAACCTGACAGCCTGGAGGTTGACCAGTCCCTATTGAGAAATAGAGGACTGTCACAAGCCGTCTTGAAGACCCTATCCAGCGCCAGAGCAGATTCGACTAACAAGAACTACCGTCGAATAAGTAACATCTTTAATGCCTGGTGTCTGCAGCATCAAGTGGACTCCACCGATCCCCCTACGGAGGCGATCCTGGACTTCCTTCAAGACGGACTAGACAGAGGTCTCGCTGTGGCCACACTCAAAGTACACGTTGCGGCCCTGTCCGCCTATCTGGGGAGGCGTTTGTCTCAAGATTCCTTAGTGAGCACCTTTATTAAAGGGGCAACTAGGCTGAGACCGGTGGTAAACACCCCTGTCCACCAATGGGACCTTATTCCGGTCCTAAACGCTCTATGTGTTCATCCATTTGAACCTTTGGAGGAAAGCTCCCTCAAGTCATTAACCGGCAAGATGGCGCTACTATTGGCAGTAACAACTGCCAAACGGGTTGGTGAACTGCAAGCCTTGTCCGCTGAGGAGCCATATACCACCTTTTTCTCTGACCATGTGCAGCTTAGGTTCCTCCCGGGTTTTCGTCCCAAGGTTCCATCCGCTGTAAACAGAAACCAGATAATCTCCCTTCCGGTATTTTTTCCTTTCCCTTCTTCTGCTGAAGAAGAGAGATGGCACAAACTGGACGTGGTCAGATGCCTACAGATTTACTTACAGCGCACTCGCCCTTTTAGGCGAACTGAAAACTTGTTGGTCAGCTACTCGGGGAGAAACAAGGGCGCCAAAGCCGCTAAAGCCACAATATCCCGGTGGGTGACCGAGACTATTAAGATCGCCTATACCACCCAAGGTTTGTCGGCTCCAGCATTTCTTCATGCCCACTCAACCAGGGCAGTGTCCACCTCTCAGGCTGAGAAGAGTGCCTTGCCGGTGGATCAAATCTGTGCAGCGGCCTCCTGGGCGTCGGAATCTACCTTCATCCGGCATTATCGCCTGAAGGACCAAGTGGCAGGTTCCACTGCTTTTGCCCATACCGTTTTAAGTTCGGTTATGGGTTAATCCCACCCATCCTGTGGACCTGCTTGCTATATCCCCACATTGTGCCGCTGTTGAGGACGACAGGGAACGAGTGATTATGAAGATAATCTTGTTTCCCTAAGTCCTAACAGCGGCACAAGATTTCCCACCCTGGGAATCATATCTTATGTCTAAAAGCTGTATATAAATATTATGGAGGTACTTTTGTATTTACACGCAGAGGGGAGGTTCTTGTGCCCTCTTATAGGGCCTGCCACGCATCTTATTGGCTAATTAAATATCCGCCTGTCCTACCAGCACACAGGGGCAGAAATACCCCACATTGTGCCGCTGTTAGGACTTAGGGAAACAAGATTATCTTCATAATCACTCGTTTTCTATCATAATGCCACAGCTGGCATTGGTGTTTGACAAAGAAAGGGTTAATGTTTTGCTTTTTTTTTTTTTTTTTTTTTTTTCTTTTTGTCTGTGTATTAGCACAGGCTCAGTCAGAACAGCGGCACAGATATTCTCCCTTTCTTCTAATATTTAGGATTCTGTCACTAATCTGCCTGTAATTAATTAAATCTGACTAAACTGTCCTATTCCTTAGGCTCTCTAATGCCTCGTTCACATCTGCATTTGGTAATCCATTTGGGGAGTCAGCATGGGGACCCCCGAACGGAATACTGAACGCATTAGCAAGAGGAGAGCTTATGTGTGCACACAGAACCCATAGACTATAATGGGGTCCGTGTGCTTTCCACGCGGTGTCCGGAACATGTGGACAGAAAAGTACTTAATAATCTACTTTCATATCCACATGGCTCGTGAGGGTAGCGTGTAGAAAGCACAAGGACCCCATTATAGTCTATGGGGTCCGTTTGCTTTCTTTGCTTACTGCTTGTCAATGCGTTCAGTATTCCATTCGGGGGGTCCCCTTGAAGTCTCCCTGAATGGATTACCGAACGCAAATGTGAACCAGGGGTAACTCTATTGCTTGCAATTGTACGCTTTTCAGACTTAAGTGTCTGATTATCCTTTTCTATCCCCACCATTACTGTATACATCTCATGATCATGTGCGGTGCAAACTGCGCAATTACCCAGGGCCCCAGCGCATGCAGGGGCCCCCTGGCAGTGGAATACTTTCCCTATTAACATAGGGAAAGTATATGTCGCAGGGACACCATGTGCAGCTGCAGCAACGGCTAATGAACAGCAGCCAGCACAGGAGCTACAGGTATTGAAATAGGAAGTGTGCATTCAGTGCTCTCAGGACGCACCCCCCACCTTCTTTAGCTGACCTCTGCCCACCAATGATTGGGCTGAGGAAAGCTCAGGAGGCAGAGCTTATCGCTATACAGAACAAGGATATTGCTGAGCTCCTGCCATCTGCGTCCTGCACAGAAGAGAAGTAACAGAGGAAAGCTCCGAGCAAAGTGAAAATAAAAGACACCAGGTACATGCTGGGTTTACTATTCCTATTAATGTCAGGCATTTGAGGTTATTAATTTAGTTTTATTAACTCCATGCGCCTCACATTAATAGCAATTATCCCCATAATGTCCCTCACATTAACCCCTGTGTGTCTCACATAAGGGTTACTGATATGTGAGATATATGGGGGTACTAAAAATGAAGATACTTAATTATTATCTTCATATCATTCACATATGAGTAACTCTTATTTGAGGTAGTGGTCAGTGGCTGATGTGATGGTATTGAGTCCTGGTATAGCAGGCGACATGACAGCATTTAGTCCTGGTATAGTGGTCAGTGGGTGACAATATTTAGACTTGGTATAGCGATCCTATTTGATAACTCTGTATGTATATAAATATTTTTAGTGTTGCGAAGGGCATGTACCTTGTTGCTTCTGCACCTGATCTTTAAAGATAATGTAGAGAAGAAACTAGTTTGCTTAGGCAAAAGAAACTTACAAATTTACAAACAACCACTTAAAAGACATTAAGAACACCCCTGTATGTACCAGTGATAGGCACGGCAGCAGATCGAATTACCAGAATGTGACTATGTTGTATGTACAATATTTCATTATTTGGGGCCCCACTTTTCATTTTTCCCAGGGTCCCATTTTGTCTAAAACCAGCCCTGGTTGCACCTCAGTGTTTGACACCCCTTTAGTTTGATTCCCATTTGTATACAAGGCCCCTGTGTCTATTGTATTCGGTGGTTCTTGGTGACCCAGTCTTCAGTCTTCTTTCAGGTAGTATGATGTACACTCACCGGCCACTTTATTAGGTACACCATGCTAGTAACGGGTTGGACCCCCTTTTGCCTTCAGAACTGCCTCAATTCTTCGTGGCATAGATTCAACAAGGTGCTGGAAGCATTCCTCAGAGATTTTGGTCCATATTGACATGATGGCATCACACAGTTGCCGCAGATTTGTCGGCTGCGCATCCATGATGCGAATCTCCCGTTCCACCACATCCCAAAGATGCTCTATTGGATTGAGATCTGGTGACTGTGGAGGCCATTGGAGTACAGTGAACTCATTGTCATGTTCAAGAAACCAGTCTGAGATGATTCCAGCTTTATGACATGGCGCATTATCCTGCTGAAAGTAGCCATCAGATGTTGGGTACATTGTGGTCATAAAGGGATGGACATGGTCAGCAACAATACTCAGGTAGGCTTTGGCGTTGCAACGATGCTCAATTGGTACCAAGGGGCCCAAAGAGTGCCAAGAAAATATTCCCCACACCATGACACCACCACCACCAGCCTGAACCGTTGATACAAGGCAGGATGGATCCATGCTTTCATGTTGTTGACGCCAAATTCTGACCCTACCATCCGAATGTCGCAGCAGAAATCGAGACTCATCAGACCAGGCAACGTTTTTCCAATCTTCAATTGTCCAATTTCGATGAGCTTGTGCAAATTGTAGCCTCAGTTTCCTGTTCTTAGCTGAAAGGAGTGGCACCCGGTGTGGTCTTCTGCTGCTGTAGCCCATCTGCCTCAATGTTCGATGTACTGTGCATTCAGAGATGCTCTTCTGGCTACCTTGGTTGTAACGGGTGGCTATTTGAGTCACTGTTGCCTTTCTATCAGCTCGAACCAGTCTGGCCATTCTCCTCTGACCTCTGGCATCAACAACGCATTTCCGCCCACAGAACTGCCGCTCACTGGATGTTTTTTCTTTTTCGGACCATTCTCTGTAAACCCTAGAGATGGTTGTGCGTGAAAATCCCAGTAGATCAGCAGTTTCTGAAATACTCAGACCAGCCCTTCTGGCACCAACAACCATGCCATGTTCAAAGGCACTCAAATCACCTTTCTTCCCCATACTGATGCTCGGTTTGAACTGCAGGAGATTGTCTTGACCATGTCTACATGCCTAAATGCACTGAGTTGCCGCCATGTGATTGGCTGATTAGAAATTAAGTGTTAACGAGCAGTTGGACAGGTGTACCTAATAAAGTGGCCGGTGAGTGTATATAGAAGTGAGGACACACAATGTTATTGTCCCTATCACAGAGACTGACCCCCGCAACACTTATGGACAGGAGTCGACATTATAACATGGAGTTATGTGTGATCTGTTCTTGGTATATGGCTCCCGTATAGTCTATGACCCTGCAGCAACTGCCACCTTGTATGTAGATGATGCAATTTATTATATACTGGATCAGCAGCCGAGTCTAGTTCTGGAATACTGAGCGGCAGTGATCACTCTCATCATGGCCAATGTGTAAGGAGAGATTCAGACAAAAGACAAAATACACAATATCAATTATTTTTCTTTTTTTTTATTGAATAGCAATAAGCAACATTGTAATAAAATTATTACTGGCCCTTTAATATACTATAAAATGGGTAACAGTGACTCTCAGGTCAGGCCAGTGCAGACTACAGAGCTTGCTCCATTCTGATCACCATGTCCTGAGATGAAAGCCTTCCGACCCAAAGATCCAGAGGAAGGCGAAACAAACTCCCCGGAGCGTTATACCTCAGGGGGGGCAAAAAATTCCTTCCTGACCCCAGATGTGGCGATCAGATTTCTCCCAGGATCCCGACTGTCCTGCTGCATATTGCTCTGATATATTTTGCATATTGTTATTTGCTGTGGAGAGCTGACCCTGTAAGGAAAGAAAGACATCCTGCCCCTAAGAGCTTACAATCTAATACAATACACATTGTGCCCCTAAGAGCTTACAATCTCATACAATACACATTCTGCCCTTAAGAGCTTAAAATGTAATACAAAACACATTCTTCCCTTAAGAGCTTACAATCTAATACAGTACAGATTCTGCCCCTAAGAGTTTACAATCTTATACTGTCAAGTCAAGTCTGAGAACATGAATCAAGTTTCATATACTTTATATGTATGTTGTGTATTGAAATACTATTTTTTCCCTTGCCTACTAAGTGCTGATAGTTCTGAGACAAAGGATCTTAAAACCAAGATGGGGCTTGATTCCTGTGTGGTACACCCAGTAACAGAATTCCACAGACTGGAGCAAGGAGGTGTCTGGCTGGACATTGAAGTTTGGAGCCAATGGGAGATGGACATCAGCTCAGGAATGCCAAGGAGGCAGTAACCATTCCTTTCTTTGTTTCTTAAGTGTGTGTACTTTCAATAAAGAGCCAGTAGTGCTGAGCTGGGCTAAGGGGCAAGGCATGGCTGATATTTGATATGGAAATGCAGTGTCTGTGTCATTATTAGTAGTTTAAACATGCTCATTAATTTGGACTGACTGATTGATCCATGATATAGTCGATTTTGACCGCAACAATACAATAAATGTCCTGTCTCTAAGAGCTTACAATCTAATGTACAAGTAAGGGGGCTTTAACTCCTGCACTCATTTTCCTGTTTGTGCATTCCGCTGGGTTTCCGTCTTCAGCACCGGCGAAACTGGATAGGAGACGGAAACCCAGCGGTCAGCTTTAAAACCCACTCACTTGAATGGGTTTGTAAAGGTGACCGTCTGTGTCTGCCTGCTGTATGTCCACGGGAAAACAGTTTTTTTTTTAGCCAGACACAGAGTCCTGCATGTCAGTTTTCCCGTGGACATACAGCAGGCAGACACAGACGGGACCTTTACAAATCTATTCAAATGAGTGGGCTTTAAAGCTGACCTCTGGCCTGAAACCCGACGGAATGCACAAACTGGAGAACAAGTGCATGTGTGAAAGTCCCCTAAGCAATAAATGCAATATAATGCAATAGATAGTCTAATACTTAGGGTATGTTCACAAAGTGAACATTTCACATGAAATTTGGGGCATATTCTGTACCAAAGTCCATGTCAAAATTGTGCAGAAACCAGGACAGGAAGCCACATGAGGATTAGATCCAATGAACAAAGCTATTCCCTGTGTGGACCTGCAGCACATCAGAATGGTATTCTACTACAGATACTAGAAAAATTAGCTTTGTGTGAAAATACGCTAAGATTGCCCATATACCTTATATAGATATCGGCTGAACACATTCATTCAGCCGACAGCTATTCCTCATGACTGCCTCCATACCTTACTATACACATGCACACTCAGTAGAGCATGCATGTTTTTTCAGTGTAAACCATGGGTAAGCTGCTTTCTGACCTGGCAGTGAATTATTACCCGCTAGAAATTCAACATGTCCCATCCCTCCCCCTGATGTCTACTGTCAGGCTAAAGTTGGATACGTGTCATACACACTAGGTCAGGTTCAGTCAACTTTATCTAATGTGTATGAGGACCTGGAAGGACGTGATGACTGGCAGGTAATAATCTATTACAATAAGTAACAAGTCGCCACTAGATCCACATACAGGGGTGGTCCGCACTATAAACCCTCATGTACATGACACCGCCACAGATTGTATACGTTTTCACACTGATTTCAGCACAATTTCTGTGTCAGAAACACTTACTCTTGCCCCCCCCCCCCCCCCCCAAAAGTATCCAATAGGAAACCACAGCAATGATCATATGGTGTAAATTTTCCAAACACTGAATTGATTTCCTGTGTCATGGAAAAAAAGCAGCCGGTTCGGTTCTATCTAGATGCAGATTCAGCAACAAAAATAGCGCTGAAACCGCAGCGAGTAATCGCAGACAAATTAGCCCAATAATCAGGTGAAAACCACAAACTGCGGCAGAAACCCAAGGATTGGTCTTAGATTTCTGCTGCAGGTTCCATGGCAAAAATACATCTTGGGTATGAAGATACCCAACAAAATCAGGAAAATATTCCTGAAGACAGTGCCAAGGATAGAACCAATATGATTTTTATCCTCCATTTTAGTTTGCATTGGGAAGAGTTCCCAGATATCCAGTACCTCTAATGGGAGACTATGATGTATCACACTGTATAGCTATACAATGTGATAAGTCATCTATAGGTCTCCATACCTCACTACCCCTGTAAGGCCGGGTTCACACATGGAATTTTTTGTGCTTTTTGTGCTTTTTGCCGAGACAAAAATACAGAGCCCAGATATGCACATTGTGTGTAATATCAGGTCAAGTAACATCATCCTGACAATCTCTGCATGAAAGAAGAAAGGGCTTCTTACTGCAATTTTTTGGGAAAAATAGTTCAATTCTGTAATTCACCAAACCCCCGGTCATACCATGTGTGAATGAAGCCTCAGCATGGATAGGAGAGCCACCTACCTGCTCGTACCGTCCTCTTCAAGCAACCAAGCTCAAGTAACCCAAGATGGTGCCAGTGTATAACTTTACACATTCTATACCCATTGTGATGTCATGTGGAATCTGTGATGTCAGCTGCCTTGTGATGTCACCATAACTGCCGCTGCTCTTTATGTGTCATGTTCACCACATTAGGATGAGTTGTATTAATAAAATGGGAAGGAGAGGGTTAATTACAGCCGGTGACCCTTTTATAACTCTCCTGTCCTGTGTTTAGAATCTATTATATTGGGCTGTATTCACACTATGGTTGTGGTGTTTTGATTTGTTAGAGGATGAGGACAAGGGATGCCAGCATGATGTATATACAATGTATATCTATCATATGGTGTCACTATATACACAGTAATTCACTGCATCTCATCCAGCCCTGGCTGACACAGCTTATCCTTATATGCCCATAGTGTGGGGGATTTTCTGTGTATACTTTACATTTATCCCTATGGGGCAGATTTATTACATGGTCTAAAAGCAAAACTGTCTTTCCCCCTACGCCCAACAGCAGCACAACTGGGTAATCCTGCCCCTATGAGCTGTTAGGACAGGTGGAATATTTAATTACCTAACAGCAATTAACCCCTATAAGAGGTCAGAGGACCAACTCCCCTTTGTGTTTTTTTCTGTCCTGTGGGACAGGACAGGTGGACGGGGGAGAGGTGCTTTGGCCTCCTATAGGGGTCCCCTCTCCCCCCCTAAAGATTGTACCTTGCTGCGTGGTTCTCTCCCTGCGCCGGTCTGGGTTTCCTGCTGGAGCAAGTGAGTAGCGGCGGCATCGCGGACGTCTGGGCGCTGCAGGTGCCGGCAGGTAGGAACCTTTTGTCTGCCGACGGGGGCTGGGAACTACTTCTCAGCTCCCAGGTTCTGCCCGAGCCAGGGACTGCTTCCGGGGAAACCACGCATGCGCAGGCCGCGCGACCAGGGTAGGTGCCGCGGCAGGCAGAAAACAGTGAACAGCAGGTAAGCGACTGCTGTTAGTGTGTCTTCCCTCCCCCCCGCTTGCTCAGGAAGGGGGGGGGGCGAGTTATTATGAATTTAGGAAGATCTCGGACCCAGGTGAAGGGGGCGTGGCTCCGCCCCTGTCCCTCCCCCAGCCGGCCTATTTAAACCCCCCTCCACCACAGTATGGTACCTGTCGCTCCGGTTGCAGGTACTCCTGAAGCATTGCTGCCTCAGGATTAGAAGCTCAAGAGCTGGAAGTTCTATTGCGTGCTATCAAGGTTGGTGGAGGGGGGGGGGGGGGGCTGGGGCTGCTGTTGTTGTTGTTGAGGTCCGGATTTTCTGTTTTTATGCTGCTCTTCTTTCCTCCTTTTAGTATGTCCTCCTCATCCTCTTCGACCCTCCCTCGGAGGAAAACCACTGCGAAGAGGAGACATCTATCTTGCGCCCGATGTAAAATCCCCCTCCCTGACGCCTGTGAATACAGGTACTGCCAGGGATGTAGAGCGCCTCCCTCCGAAGCTACCCCAATCAGAGAGATGGTCTCCTGGGTTAAGGACTTCGTGTCCCAGTCCATGAGGAAAGTGGATGAGACCATTTCCCACCTCGCCAAGAGGCCTCGGTTGGAGGCTTCTGAGCCCTCCCTCCCGCCCCTAGAGCGGCTTCACATCGGGGAGGTTGAGTCTTCAGAGGAAGACCCTGTGGAGGTGGAGAAGGAGGTATTTCCCCTCGAAAAGATGGGAAGACTTTTCAGAGTCCTCAGATCATGTGATCGGGAGGCAGGGGAAGGGCCAAGCAGGAGAGCAAAGTCCTTTAAAGCTAGTACTGACCTGGTCCAGGTAATGGAAGGCGAGTGGAGGCGTCCCGAGAAAGCATTTACACCTTCCGCTAGGTTCAGGGCACTTTTCCCTATGTCAGAGTCCCAGCAGGGTGCCTGGGGACCACCGCCAAAAGTAGACGTGGCAGTTGCCAAGCTATCCCGCCGTACAGTCCTGCCAGCCGAGGACGGCTCAAGCCTGCAGGACCCGTTGGACCGCCGCGTAGAGGGGTCCCTGAGGCGGGCATACTCTGTCGCCTCGTCGCAGGCCTCCATGGCCATATCGGCTAATGAGGTGGTCTCTGCCCTACAGGCCGAACTATCTTCCCTTGCTGGGGATATAGACACGGGGGTCCACCGGGACGACCTCCTATCGGCTATGACCGATATTAATTTATTGGTGGACCACTTGGCTGAATCCTCCAGGTCGCAACTAAAACTCGCCTCCAAATCTATGACCCTCACCACTGTGGCCAGGCGACCGTTGTGGGTTAAACCATGGAGGGTGGACAACTCCTCCAGACTAGGGCTTTGTACCCTGCCCTTTGAGCCCGGTAGGCTCTTTGGCAAAGCCCTGGACAAAATCATGGAGGATCTGGCGGACACTAAAACCAAACATCTGCCGCAGCCGCCAGAAAGGAGAAGAACTGCCTTTCAGGGCCGAGGGTCCTCCACCAGAGGCTTCAGGGGGCGTGGACGCTCCGCTCCCCAGGGCAGAGGTAGAGGACGCGGTACTTTCTGCGACCGTAAGAAGGATCCCTGACCCATCAGTGGTCTGCCATCCTGGGAGAAAGCGGGCCCGTCCATCTAGGGCCCCGACGCAAAGGTCCCAGGGTCATTCGCTACATCAAGGCTCCACCGGCCGAGAGAACATCTTGCCCTTTTTAGGGCCCCAAACAACTTCATCTTTGAGTACCCGTCCAGAAGGATCTCCCTCCAGGCTTCTTGGTTTCCAGAATCTTGGGCGAAGGACTCAGGTTCATCTTCGACATAGACCACTTCTGTCACGGGATGCGGTTTCCTTAGGGAACCTTCAGGCCAGGTATACTCGCAGGATCTCTCATAGCTCGGCCCAGGACCTTAGATCAATGGGACGAACACCCAGATGGAAAACCTTGTCCTCAAGTTTCCACCCTCCCAGATGGCAGAACTTCAGCCCCCCCTATCTCCAGGGGAGTAGTATCCACGGGTCTTCCCCCAGCCCCCTAGTAAGGCTGGGGAGCCCTTTAAGGGGACAGAAGGCCTCTCAGAGCCAGGATCAAAGAAGACCCGTTAAGATTTTTTATGATTCCATCAAATCGAATCCAGTTCCGGGGATTCACCAGGGACTCTCCTACCTGGAGGCACCTTCTCTATATCAAGAAGCTGCGAGTCCGGAATCGCTGTCCCTAGGGACTAAAAAAGCCTATCCAGTGAACCATCAGTGCCCGGCCATGATTGGCCCGGCAGACCCATCTTCACGATGGCAGGTCCTCGGTCAGGTTTACCTAGACCCTGTTGACCACAGATGCCTCCCAGGGGTCCAGGGGAGCTCATCTGGGGGAGACCCTGGTACAGAGCACCTGGCGTTACCTGAAGAGAACGCGCTTACCCAGCTGGCGAGAGATTACCAGAGCTCAAGTGAAGCTTCTGACGTGGACTCCACAAATTCGGGAGTAAAGAACCAGGACGGACAGCCTATTCACAGCCGATTACGGTCATCCCGGACAGAGGACGAGAACCCTTTCCACGTCACCAGACGCCAGGATCCTCATCTATTTGGATCTATGAATCTCCCAGCAGCCAGCGGTTCAAATTCCAGGTTACAGTCTGTGGGACTGACTCACCAGAATGCGGAGGACCTTAGCCAGGTCATCCCCAGACCAGGGTGCTCTCCACTATCCTATCAAAGGATGAGGTCTCCCCGAGGTGGATCTGATGGCCACCTCAAACGGCGCTGCAATATAGGAACGTCGCTCCCCAGTTCGGGAAGACAATCCTCCAGCGCTGTATGCCCTGTCAATACCAGGGAGGTTCAGACGGAAGTGCGCCTACCCTCGTCAACTGAGGATTCGGAAGGTATTGACAAAACGCAGGCAGAACCAGAACTTGGCAAGGAGCTCGCCATTCTGGTTAAAAAGGGCATGGTTCACCGTCCTCACTCTCATGAGACAGAGGAACACCTGGAGGCTTCCACCAGTGTAAACTCTGGTAACCCGGAACAGTCGGCCCTATCAAGGCCTGAACAGATGCAACCTCACTGCCTGGAGGTCAGCCAGCCTTTAGCTGGCAAAAGAGGATTATCCCAGGGAGTGCTAAGAACTTTGGCGCACTCAAGAGCAGAGTCAACTAACCAGAGCTACCGGAGGGTCGCCCGAATCTTTCAGAACTGGTGTTCGAGTAACCAGCGCGACCCTGATAGGAATGCAGTCTTGGAGTTCCTACAAGATGGCCTGGAGAAGGGGCTAGCACCTGCTACCTTGAAAGTCCAAGTCTCAGCTCTGTCCGCACTCCTGGAGACCCGGCTAGCACTAGATCCTCTGATTAAGCAATTTTTAAGAGGGGCTACTAGACTCCGTCCTCAGGTGCAGCCACCGGTCCCGATCTGGGACCTGGCCGCAGTTTTTCAGGGGCTCTGTGCGCCCCCCTTTGAGCCCCTATCTGAGGTGGATTTGAAGTACCTAGCATACAAGATAACTTTCCTGTTGGCAATAACCTCCGCCAAGAGGGTCGGTGAGCTACAAGCCCTAGCGGCCTCTGAGCCATTTATAACCTTCTTTCCAGACAGAGTGCAACTGAGGTTCGTCCCAGGATTCTTGCCAAAGGTACCCACGCCTCAGAATGTTAACCAGGCAATTGTCTTACCAGCGTTTTTTCCCTCTCCCACCTCTGAGTGGGAGGAAAGGATGCACAAGTTGGACTTGGCGAGAGCGTTGCAGATTTATCTAGAGCGGACTGCGTCCTTTCGGAAGTCAGAGAATTTGCTGATCAATGTGTTTGGCCACACCAAAGGGACCAAAGCATCCAAACCAACTCTATCAAGATGGATTAGAGAAGCCATTGTCTGCTCCCTACGTGCTCAGGACCCCCCGGTACCAGACCTTATCCGTGCCCATGCCACCCGAGCAGTGGCGACATCATGGGCCGAGAGACGTTTTCTTTCCTTGGAACAGATATGTGCAGCGGCTTCTTGGAGTTCTCAGCTAACTTTCGCCAAACATTATAGACTTGAGTGGCGAACAAGGCAGTCCACAGCATTTGTACATTCGGTATTGGCATCAGCTTGCCAGAATCACCCGCCCTAGGGTAAAGCGATAATTGCTAAATCCCCAGTTGTGCTGCTGTTGGGCGTAGGGGGAACGAAAGATTGTGAATGACAATCTGTTTTCCCTTAGCCCAAACTGCAGCACAAGGCTCCCTCCCTATGCTGTAATTGTACTATTTGTTTGTATGTCATATTACTCCTGTTAAATAGATGTCTAAAACTTTACTTGTGACTAACACAAAGGGGAGTTAATATATATATATAGGGGTTAATTGCTGTTAGGTAATTAAATATTCCACCTGTCCTAACAGCTCATAGGGGCAGGATTACCCAGTTGTGCTGCTGTTTGGGCTAAGGGAAAACAGATTGTCATTCACAATCTTTCGTTGTTGCTCATAGCAACCAATCACAACACAGCTTACATTTTGTATTCATCTTCTGAAAAGTGAAACCAGCTCTGTGATTGGTTGCTTTGCCAACTAAGATAGTTTTGCTTTTAGACCATTTTGATAAATCAGCCCTTATATGTATAATAGTCAGAAAATCCTATATACAGCTACACACATAAGGCCGACTGATCAAACCATCTGAAAGAGAAACTGTCTTTGTTGTCCATAGCAACCAATCGCAACGCAGCTTTCAATATTCAGTCACAGGTTCTAAAAAATTTGAACTGTAATTGATGTGGCTGTAAGGCCTGGTTCACATCTGCATGCGCATGGGGACCCCCTGAATGGAATACCAAACGTATTGACAAGCATTGAGCTTATGAAAGCACACAGACCCCCTAGACTATTATAGGGTTGGTGTGTTTTCAGTGTGCTGTCCGTACAAATCATGCGGAGAGAGGGGCCACACGGTGGCTCAGTGGTTAGCACTGCAGCCTTGCAGCGCTGGGTCCTGGTGTTCAAATCCCGCCAAGGGCAAAAAACCATCTGCAAGAAGTTTGTATGTTCTCCCCGTGTTTGCATGGCTGTCCATCCCATATTCCAAAAAAGACATACTGATAGGGAAAAAAATGTACATTGTGAGCTCTATGTGGGGCTCACAATCTACATTTAAAAAATAAAAAAAATCATGCGGAGAGAAAAGGACTTCATGAACTACTTTCCTCTCCGCATGACTCGTGTGTGTACAACAAGCGGAGAACACACAGACCCCATTATAGACTATGTGGCAGTATTTAGTCCTGGTGTAGCAGTCAGTGCCTGATGTGATGGTATTTAGTCTTGGTTGTAGCGGTCAGTGGCTGACATGACAGTTAGAGATGAGCGAGTACTGTTTGGATCAGCCGATCCGAGCAGCACGCTCCATAGAAATGAATGGATGCACCTGGTACTTCCGCTTTGACGGCGGCCGGCCGCTTAACCCCCCGCGTGCCGGCTACGTCCATTCATTTCTATGCGAGCGTGCTGTTTGGATCGGCTGATCCGAACAGTACTCGCTCATCTCTAATGACAGTGTATAGTCCTGGTATAGCGGTCAGTAGCTCATGTGACAGTATTTAGTCCTGGTTATAGTGGCCAGTGGCTGATGTGACGTTATTTAGTCCTGGTTATAGCGGTCAGCGGATGATGTGACAGTATTTAGACTTGGTATAGCGGTCCTATTTGATAACTCTGTATGTATGTATATAAATATTTTTAGTGTAGGGAATGGCATGTGCCTTGTTACTTCTGCACCTGATCTTTAAAAATAAGGCACAGAAGCAACTAGTTTGCCTAGGCAAAAGAAACTTACAAATTTACAAACAACCACTTAAAAGACATTAGGAACACCCCTGTAAGTATCAGTGATAGGCACTGCAGCGCATTGAATTAACAGAATGTGACTATATTGTATCTACAATATTTCATTATTTGGGGCCTCACTTTTAATTTTGCCCAGGGCCTCATTTTGTCTAAAACTGGCCCTGAATACAGCCAATAGTTAATCCATTAGAAACATAAAACGCAGAGGATTGAAGCTTGAGATTACTCACATTACACAAAAAAAATAACAGAACAGCTCGTAAGGGTACACACAATATACAAAATTCATATAGAAAAGGAATCCAAAGACAAAATGCATAAAGTAATACCAAAAAAGCTGTTTTATCATTCCAAATGAATCCCCAATAAAAGTACTCTGGACACTAAAATAATACTTTAACTAATAGTTAATAGTTAATAATTTGAACCTTGGTAAGGATAGTGCCAGTGAATAGTCACCTCCAGCCTCAATGCCCCACAGTTGGAGCCATTAAGTTGAAAAACTCTGGTTTACTGGCATAGTATCATGCTATATATTACTGCAGTTCAAAACTACATGTAGTTCTTCAGTAAAAAAAAAGCCCCATAAAAATGCAGCTTATTCACACGTCTGCATTCATGTGTCTATGGCGTTCACCTTTATCATGGACACCATACGAAACTATTCATTTCAATATATTCATTCATACATCCGTTTTTGTCACTGACTGTGGTTCCGTAAAAAAAAAAAAAGTACCTTTTTTAATTTTTTTTTGTCCTGAATGCTGAGGTATCATGAATACACCATATCAATGCAAGTCTGTGGATCCATGAAAAAAAACTGATAACATCTGTGTTTGTCATTCGATTTTAATGGACATAAAGACACATAAAATACTTTAATGATCAGTTTATCAACGATATGAAAAACAGATCAACTGGAGATAGCGAACAGATCATGTATTGTCCTGCATAAGAATTGTGGGATTTCCATGATTAAAAGACATCGCACATTCACAACAGGCAGACGCATAAAATAGACCTTATACATGCTTTTTACTACACAGATGGAAAACCTCTAAAAAGGAGATGAAGTGTTTTTAAGTATCAAGCCTGAGGGCTACATTGCTTAGTTGTGTTTTTTACCATTTCCATGGAACTGGCATTGATGCGGTCTGCTTTGTGCAGTTTAGCACCATGCAGATAAAACAAGCATTTGGCATTTTACCTAGCAGACCACTTGCGGCCACTCGATGCTTTTATACATTGGACTGTTCTACATATAACTCTGCAGGGCCCATTTTAGCAGCTACAGCCAGTTCAGTTCAGCACATTTTGTTCAAGGTTGATTTTAAAATCTGTTTAGAATAAGTGTCTAATTCTTCTAGTCAATGCCTTTCCTTCTATTGTAAATAAGAATAACAAAAACAAAACAAAAGAAAAGGGTAAAAAAAAAACAACCTATACCAGACACCCCCCATATACTCTCTTGCACATTGGCTAAGGAAAAATCTTTTGAAATTTTCTGTCAAACTTTGGACCCTTTTCAAAGCTTTCAATATATACATATATATATATATATATATATATATATATATATATATATATATATGAATGTAGGCTATAAAGTGGTTTCACCATGAACATAACCCTATTTAAAATTATGTACAATTTAAAAGTGCAAACATAAATGATTTAACTTTTTTTAAGATTTTTTTTTTTAAATCATATTTGTTCGTGACTAATGGATACAATCATGAATGCAAGGACTTTGTATGTCAGAAACCTAGCCATGATTTCCAGATTGTGGAGAGATTATCTGGCAGGGACACTGCATGTAAGATGACACAGCCACAATAAGGTCATCTAACAAGTGCCAGAGCATGATAAGTTCCTGCATAACCCCTATGATGGTTAGAGAATATCTTCCATTTCAGCAAACACCAGAACTCCCATTGAACAGAATGAAAAGGTCCATGCGCTGCTCAACCACCACTTCATTCAGAGAGGGGGACAAAATTTCCCTGTTCTCCTCATCAGTGAGGGCCTGAGCAGTCAGACAAATTATTCCCTATTCAATAATTATTATTATTATTATTAGAGATGAGCAAGTAGTACTTGATCGAGTAGGTATTCGATCGAATACTACGGTATTCGAAATACTCGTACTCGATCGAGTACCACTCGCTGTTCGAATGTAAAAGTTCGATGCAGAACCAGCATTGATTGGCCGAATGCTATACAGTCGGCCAATGAACGCTGGTTCTTCTCCCACCTTTAGAAGTCTTCTCCGTGCAGCTTCCCCGTGGTGTCTTCTGGCTCTGAATTCACTCTGCCAGGCATTGGGCCTGGGCAGAGCTGACTGCGCATGTACACTTGTAGTGCAGGCATGCGAAGTCGGCTCTGCCCAGGCCCGATGCCTGGCAGAGTGAATTGAGAGGCGGAAGACGCCGCGGGGACCCTGCACTGAGAAGACTTCTCGGAGGATCCAGCCCGAACCTCACTCGTGGACTTGGTAAGTGTAATTTGATCGAACGTTGCCTACCCCTGAAACGAGCATTTTCCCCCCATAGACTATAATAGGGTTCAATATTTGATTCGAGTAGTCGAATATTGAGGGGCTACTCGAAACGAATATCGAACCTCGAACATTTTACTGTTCGCTCATCTCTAATTATTATTATTATTTTTCATTTATTTATTTGTTTTTTTAACAGAAAGTCCTCTATGGATTATTGCTTTTAATATACTGTAGGGAAGGTAGCTCGGTAGAGGCAGTTGAGGGGACCCAAGCAGTCAAAGACAGGGACACAAATATTGCAGCAAAGCAGTTTATTTATGAAAAACAGTAAAATAAATAAACCTTTACGTCATGCAGAAAAATGAGCAAAAAAACTTTAGGCAAAATAATGGCAAACCAAAATCCTGCTCGTCTGAGCGCTAACTAAACAGAAAAGACTAACTGTACTTATGGCTTGCTACCAGCCACATAAAATCAACAAAAAAACACTGTACCATGCACAAGGATTTCAGTGTGTTAGGAAAGTGCGGCAGATGCGGCCAAGGGGTTGGGTCGCAGCACGTTCCTCTGTTGTGGCGCTGTAACACATTGTCATTCCCTCCTTGTAGGCAGTCCAGCATAGCAGGGGTTAATCCCTTTGCACCCATTGGGTGTGGTCGGTCTTCTGACTGACAGTGGTGTCAGCCTATGGGCACCTGGTTTGGGCAGCTGGGCTGAGTGATCAGGCCTGCCTTCCCTCCGTTTAAGGAGGCAGGCTTGGCAGCCCGGTGCTTTAGCCTCAATTCAAAGTACGTTTAGTACATTTGTGTGTCATTTCTGATTACACTGTGTGTGGTGTTGCAGCTCTGTGTGTGGCGCAGCACTGATCTATGTTCTTGTCTGTGTCCTTTGATGTTTGTGGAAGTGGGTCTCCCTTCCGAAATTTAGGCTCTTTATATAGGACTTTGTTGACACAGTCTATCAGCTTCCTTGCTGTGCTGCAGCAGCAGGTGGCTGTGGTGGGTGCAGCCCAACAAGGCAACTGGGAGCACATGGTCATAGTGTATATTGGTCTAGCAGTGAAGCAACTGCTAGACTCTGAGTTCATTTGTGGCTGCTCTGTGCTACAGAGGCAGCTTCCCTGTATGGTAACAGGGTATATTCACACCAGGGTGTCCTGCAGTTCAGAGCCCAGTTGGGCTCCGCAGGCTATTGTTTATTTATTATTTTTTTAGGTTAGCCTGCTGACTAGGGTTGAGCAGTCGGGATCGGAGCAAATTTCATGATCGCGATCGGGATCAGCTGGAAAATTATCGGAAATCAGATTTTAAAATCGATCCTGAAATCTCAAGATTGCTCAACCCTACTGCTGACCGTAACACAGTGTCATGACAGAGCCCAGCCACTTCTTCTCCTCTCAGGATCTGCCCTGAAATGCGTGCTCTGTAGGCTTTTATGGTCCAGTAATGAGCCTATGACCCACACCTGGGGCTGAAGCCTACTCCAGACCTGCCCTGGAACATGCATATGTCAGGAATCTGGGGCTGATATAGCATGATTTCAGCACTTTTCCTTTCATCTTCTCACAATACCTACATGGAAAATACCACCATGAAAAAACACTTTTGTTTTTTTTTAAATTGCAGGAAGAAATCCCCAGCTGAAATGTTGCAATGTGTGGATGAGATTAGCCAGAATCCCATCCAAATATTCCTGAATCCTTTCTACTTCTTAAATACTGCATTCTAAATGTTACAGGTTAGAATGTTCTCCCCTTTTGAAAGACTCCTTTCCATTGAAGAGCATATATTGCGCCATTCCTCTTTCCCCAATTTTTCCATAAATTGATATCTATCTCAGGATAGTAGAAACCCCTATTCTCTATTGGAATATGTTGCATTTTGTGGCTTTATATACAAGAAATATCCCATTGAAGGAAAGTCACCCCAAAGTTTACAGTCCATTTTCTAGGCATAACATTGAAATATTTTATTTAGATTTGTAAGTTCTTAAGTATCATTTATTTTCAGGCTTGTAACTACAGAAAATATTATTAAAAAAAAAAAAAAAAGGTAGACGTTAAGAAAAAAATATTAGCGTCTGCTGAATAAGGAAGCAATTTTGGAGTAACGGAGCTGGAGAAAAATGTTCAAAGCCTTCAGCCCAACAATTGTGCAGTGCTGGCAAAAATAATTCCGACCGCATGCTTGACTGCGTTCCTTGAGAAACATCACATTAATCAAATGCTAAGAGGTACCGGCGCGACTAGGAAATGGACTGCAAGGAATCCCACGGCATTCTGCAAAGAGTTAAAAATACATTTTTTAAATGATTGTTCAAATAAGCAGCATTTCGCATACAGGTAAGAGTAGCGGCGGCTGATATCAGCACGTTCCTGTTTTGTATGTGTTTTACTGCCAGCTTTATGTCTCCTTTAATCGGTTTTATGGATCACTTCACATTAATTGCATATTGGATTTGTGAAAAAGTCACTCAGTCTATACTTGACCAACATAATGATTATGTATTTGCTCGTATTTCTCTAATTGTAATGGTTATTTTTTTTCTTTTCATTTGAGCTCCAGGGATCCGACAGAAAATACATGATTGTATCACTGTTTATTGGAAACAGCAAGTTGCCCTTCAGACATGGCAGCAAGGTTAGCAAATATGAACACAAATGATAAGTTTAATTGTCACTAGCAGCTAGATATTTTGCAATTAATTTTATAGTATTTTGCATGATCCAGCTGTGTATACAATTTAGAGATGCAGCTCTACTGCTCTGACATGACTTGTGTACAAAGTACAATCATTAACAAAAAAATAAATTACGGCAGACAGAAATGATGAATTGCTGCAAAACTCGGCATGTAGTTATGGCTCGGGCAGATATCTACATAATTACAGGTGTAGTCTAATTAGATACTAGGCCTTGCCACAAGAGGCAGTAAAATGCTTTCCCTGCTGCCTCTAAAAGGCTACATATCAGAGGCAACTTTTGGGTAGTGTACCTCTTCACATGGGAAGCCGCGATTGAATGCCGGTGCACTGCACTGGCATCCAGTCGCGCACTCTGCTCAGAATTAGGCCCAATGAATGGTCCTAGTCTGCAGGAGAGAGTGTCTTCAGGCCACTTTGCTAGGCAAATTGGCCTGAAGAATGAGCATGTCCATTCATTTTTCCGGTACAAACGGCTCCCGGAAAAAAGACGTGACCGGCTCCCATTGATTTCAATGGGAGTCATCTTTTTGGTCAGGATTTTGAGGTGGATATGGCTTCAAAATCCTGGCCAAAATACCCCATGTGAACCTACCCCTAAAGACAGATCACTCACTGTTAGACTTGCTAGTTCCTCTACAAAGTACTTGAAATCATTTTGCTCAGTTGACAGACATTGAGAGGAGCACATCACTTACTTGAGTGAATTCTGATGATTTACTCTCCATCTAGGCCATTTGGAACTGGCTGTTAGGAGGTGCCAGGAGCAGTTTTAATCAAAGGCATGCACACTTGGCCTAGACAGACCAGGATTGGCTGACAAACACAAGACACTCATACTCTTTGTCCACCATCAAGACACAAATAGCATCCTCATTACACACCCCTCCTCTGTCCAGACTATTTTTAGGCTCTTAGTGGAAGAAAGTTTGAAGTCAAAATGTACATTACGTGTCCTGCCATTGACAACCAGCCACTGTCACTTTCGTTTACAGTGTTGTCATGACTGATAAATCTGTACTGCTATGTACTGAGGGGTGAACCTAGCCTTTCTGCTGCCTGAGGCAAACTACAAAAAGGCAGCCACCCTCAAAAAAATAAATAAAAAAGATAATCACCCAGCTATATTTGGTTTTGTGAAGTGACCTTCTAATTAGTACATGTCTTCATTTGCAGATCAAAACATCCTATTATTTGGCTCTTACATAGTACTATCCCCCCCTTTTTTTTGGCCTCAACAAGATACATAACCTTCTTATTTTTTAGCCCCCCCCCCCCCCCCCCCCACACACACACAAACAGTATAAGACACACTTTTTTTTTAGCCCCAGCCCCATGCAGAGTAGTAGCCAATAATCTTTACTCACCTGTCCACACTCCTGTCCTGACCGCCCTCCGCTGCTGACTCCAGGGTGCCCAGAACTGGTCCTGCTTGGCATGTTTTTTTTTTTTTTTTCTTTTTTAAAGCAGCCTGTCGTAGGCTGGTTTAAGTTAAATAAATTGTCAAATGCTGCCCCCCTCCCTCCTAGGTTGCCACCGATAGCACCGCCCAAGGCGGCTGCTTCACTTCACCTCTTTATAGGTGCACCCCTGTATGTACTGAATCTTGGTCGAGTTAATATATGGAGGTCTGGTGGTAAGCACTTCAATACTGCATTTCCTGTGTAGCAGCACTCTGATGTAACTTCTGATGTGATGATTTGGGGACATATCATCTTCAATCACCCCTAGTATTCATAAAAGGGACACTAACAGCTCAGCAATATATACAGGACATTCTGCAGCCACATATATTGCTTCCATTTACAGAGCTAGCAACTGGCATTTTCAGCAGGATAATGCTTGCCAACCCAAAGCAAGAAATGTCTCCACTAGATTGCATTGCTTCCTTGCCCTGTCTGGTTGCCATATTTATCATCGATCAAGCATTTATCGGACTCCCTGTGATGCCAGTTTTAGCAACCTACAAGGATACAGGATGCATAGGCCTAGCTTTCCCAATATACTTATTCATTTGATGCAATATCACAATCCCTTACTTGTATCATCATTACATTTACACATATAAAGAGTTATTCAATTCTTATTTTTGTGTATTTGTGTGGGGCCCTGGTCTAAAGGTGAAATGATTCTGATAAAAATCTTGTCATCCTCCAGGAGAGGATGTCACCTGTCATCCTCCAGGGGATGGAGCTGCATGTTAATGGTAGACAAGCAAAGCTGGATCGTACTTACATATTGTAAAGCCTGGATAGATTTTCACAGTTCAGGAAAAGAAGACTTAAACTCCTCGCAAGCAGTCTACTCAGCCACCTGAAAGTGTGACATCTGCTCTGTTATTCCACACAAGACTAAAATTCTGAAATGTAACAGTAAATCTAGTCATGTGGTCGGACCATTGCACTTTTGACTTCACATTCAATACCAAATAGCAAAACAAAGAACCAATAAAGTACAGAATTCTCAAAGGATTATCTTCCCAAGATATCAAGGACAATCTCAGCTTTTTTTTTAACCCTAACTACCCAGTGCAGCAATATACTATATTTGTGTCCTTTGCGTTTGATGTTATTGATTTCTGGAGCACCAAATATTTCACCAAATACTCTCAAATACCTGATTTGACCACTCCATGTAGGAGCTTTAAAAGAGGGGCAAAAATGTAAGGGTGAGTTCACACTGAGTATACGCCAGCTTATTCTGAACGTAAAACACGTTCAGAATCAGCGGCGTATAAAGCAGTTCCATTCATTCATTCATACGAGCGCTCCCCACAGAAATGAATGGGCTGCTTTTTTCACTACGAGCACTCCCATTGAAGTGAATGGAAAGTGCCAGCGTGTACGGCTCGGCATGAGCAGAGCTAGTCGTACATGCAAGCACTTTCCATTCACTTCAATGGGAGTGCTCTTAGTGAAAAAAAGCAGCCCATTCATTCTATGGGTAGCGCTCGTATGCCGGCTCCCATAGAAATGAATGGAACTGCTTTATACACCGCTGATTCTGAACGTGTTTTACGTTCAGAATAAGCTGGTGTATACTCAGTGTGAACTCACCCTTAGTGGGGCAAAAAACATCAGTCACCGAGGGCCAAAATCTCACTGACCCAACACTTCAGGAACTGCCAGACACTGTTAGTCCTAAGCAAGAAAAAACTACCATTCTGTCAAAAAAAATACAAGCAAAACACCATCAGCTGTTCTGGACAGCACATAAATTCATACTGCCTCAGACCTACTATCCTATCATAACAAAAACGGTGAAAAAATACACCCATTGCTTAAACAAACTTTCTTATATTAGAACATGCCATTAACTCCTTCCCAACATCCATCCTAATAGTACAACATATGCTAGGTATTTAAAGATGGCAGCTGCTCTGCTTTAGAATTCTCTGTGTCTACAACGGAAAGCCAGAGCGCATTGGGCAGTGCTTTAAGTGATCCCCCTCCACAACCCACCCACAAAGTAAAAAACGCCCCCCACACAGACACCCACAGGGGTTTCTGTGACAACTGGAAGCCTAATGATGGCTGCCAGGTCTGTCATGGCAATACAGTTTTTCATGGCTTTACAGTGCAAATACCACAACTACATTTTGATCTGGTAAAGGAAAGTGAGATAACAAATAGAGATGAGCGAGTAGTATTCGATCGAGTAGGTATTCGATCGAATACTACGGTATTCAAAATACTCGTACTCGATCGAGTACCACTCGGTATTCGAATGGAAATGTTAGATGCAGAACCAGCATTGATTGGCCGAATGCTATACAGTCAGCCAATCAATGCTGGTTCTTCTCCTACCTTTAGAAGTCTTCTCCTTGCAGCTTCCCCGTGGCGTCTTCCGGCTCTGAATTCACTCTGCCAGGCATCGGGCCTGGGCAGAGCAGATTGTAGTGCGGACATGCGCAGTCGGCTCTGCCCAGGCCCGATGCCTGGCAGAGTGAATTCAGAGCCGGAAGACGCCGCGGGGAAGCTGCACGGAGAAGACTTCAAGGAGGATCCAGCCCAACCCTCACTCGTGGATTTGGTAAGTATAATTTGATCGAATGTTGCCTACCCCTGAAACGAGCATTTTCCCCCCATAGACTATAATAGGGTTCTATATGCGATTCGAGTAGTCGAATATTGAGGGGCTACTCGAAACGAATATCGAATCTCGAACATTTTACTGTTCGCTCATCTCTAATAACAAACATTCAGGACCTATTTGACCAACATGTGGACTTGATGTAAATCCAACATCCTTCCTGCTCTTCCCAATAATCCAGAACATAGGTAACTATTCTATACAGAGCAGGATGTATCCTGATCTACTTAGAACAGAAGTTATTAAAACCCCTTTGAAGCAAGCCATTCCTGGACCCAGATACCTTCAGCAGTTATACACTTGTCTCTAAACAGCTGTTCATGTAGAAAGTTTATAGAAAACATTGTTGTTATCCAACTAGATGCCAGAATATCAAGTGACAGAATCTAAGACCATTTTCTTCAGGGAAAAAACATAGCACTGAGTTACTCACACAAGTACTATATGACCTGTTTACGGCAGAAGACTGGGCACCATTCTAATACTCTTAGTTTTCTCAGTAGCAAGGAGTTTAGGACTTGATTCTTCAGTGGCCTTGTTTTTTTTTTCCTAGTTGGCAGACCACAAAGCATAACCCTTCTCTATGATGGGATCCCAGTGGAGATTTAATAACCAATTCACTCCTGGCTTTGGTTCAAAAAACCACAGCAAATTCTGCAATGAAAAAACTACATTTCCACCTTCCGCCTTATCCTTACTTGGGAATTTATTTCTATTACTTGTATATATTACAAAGTCTTCATTACTAAGTTTGCCCATGTGTTTTGTACATTGTATACTATGGTCAACTGGCTTTATGCCTTCTAAATCCATAGCTCTTAATCTCCACAGATTATATTTGCATTTACAGCCCTGTTAACTATCAGGAACAGGAAAATGTGTTTAATAAACACAGCCAAAACTGGCTAGAATATGGGCTAATATTAATTTCAATGGTCTAACTCTGTTCCTCTGTGTCAGAATTAATGATGGATTAACCTCGCTAGATTTGCTTTGCATATATTATTATTTTTTATTATTATTATTTTTTATTTATATAGCACCATTAATTCCATGGTGCTTTACATTTGGGGGTTACATACAATACACAGAATATACAGGTAGATGTAATACTAACAATGACCGACTGGCACAGTGGGGTAGAGGGCCCTGCCGGCGAGGGCTTACAATCTATGAGGGAAGGGGGTAGAGACAGAAGGAGAGGGGGAGACTGTACAGATGGCAGTGCGGTGATAGTGTTATTGGAGGTTGTAGGCCTTCCTGAATAGGTGAGTCTTCAGGTCCTTCTTGAAGCCTGTGATTGTGGGGGTCAGTCTTATGTGTCGTGGTAAGGAGTTCCAGAGTATGGGGGATGCACAGGAGAAATCTTGGAGACGGTTGTGTGAGGAGTGGATGAGAGCAGAGCGGAGTAGGAGGTCATTGGAGGATCTGAGGTTACGTGTGGGCAGGTAGCAGGAGATGAGGTCAGAGATATACGGAGGGGACAGGTTGTGGATGGCTTTGTATGTTAGCGTTAGTAGCTTGAACTGAATTCGCTGGGCTATAGGTAGCCAGTGGAGGGACTGGCAGAGGGGAGCAGCTGATGAAGATCGGGGGGTGAGGTGGATTAAGCGAGCAGCGCAGTTTAGGGTGGACTGGAGGGGGGCGAGGGTGTTTGCTGGGAGTCCATGGAGAAGGGTGTTGCAGTAGTCTAGGTGGGAGATTATGAGGGCCTGGATGAGCATCTTGGTAGTTTCCTGGGTGAGGAAGGGGCGAATTCAGTGGATGTTCTTGAGCTGGAGGCGGCAGGAGGTGTTGAGGGCTTGAATATGTGGCTTGAAGGATAGTTCAGAGTCCAGGGTTACCCCCAAGACATCGGGCCTGTGGGACAGGGGTAATTGTGGTTCCATTAACTTTGATAGATGGGTCAGGTGGAGGGGCCATACAGGATGGGCTGAAGATGATAAACTCTGTTTTCTCCATGTTGAGTTTGAGAAAGCAGGAGGAGAGGAAGGAGGCTACGGCCGCTAAACAATCTGGAATTCTGGCCAGCAGGGAGGTAATGTCTGGTCCAGAGATGTAGATTTGGGTGTCATTGGCATAGCAGTGGTATTGAAAGCCATGAGATTCTATGAGTTGGCCCAGGCCAAGGGTGTAGATGGAGAACAGGAGAGGTCCTAGGACGGAGCCCTGGGGGACACCTACAGAGAGAGGGCGAGGTGAGGAGGTGGTGTGCGAGTGGGAGACGCTGAATGTGCGGTTGGTGAGGTATGAGGAGATCCAGGAATGGGCCAGGTCTGAGATACCAAGAGATGAGAGAATTTCTAACAGGAGGGAGTGGTCAACTGTGTCAAAGGCAGAGGAGAGGTCGAGGAGGAGGAGGACAGAGTAATGGTGCTTGGCTTTGGCGGTTAGCAGGTCATTGGTGACTTTTGTTAGGGCAGTCTCAGTGGAGTGCCGGGGTCTGAAGCCTGACTGAAGTCTGTCAAAGAGCAGGTTGGATGAGAAATAGGAGGAGAGTTCAGAGTGGATGTGCTGCTCAAGAAGTTTTGAGGTGTACAGGAGCAGTGAGATGGGACGATAGTTGGCTGGAGAGGACAGGGCGAGGGACGGTTTCTTAAGTATAGGAGTGACAGTGGCGTGTTTGAAGGCTGAGGGGAAGGATCCATTGGTTAGGGTTAGATTGAAGAGATGGGTTAGGGCTAGAGTAATGACTTCAGTGAGTTTGGGGATGAGATGTGACTGGATCGAGTCGAGCACGCAGGAGGTGAGGTGGGATTTGGAGATTAGGGAGGAGAGTTTTTCGTCAGTTATGGAGGAGAAACAGGTCAGGGATGAGGAACAGTAAGTAGTTGGGTAGAGGGGTTGTTGGTGGAGTAGGGTGAGACTGTCTCTGATGGTGTCAATTTTAGTTTTAAAGTAAGAGGCAAAGACGTCAGCTGAGATAAGTGATGTCGGAGGGGGGGCAGGAGGACGGAGGAGGGAGTTGAAGGTGGAGAATAGCTGTTTGGGGTTGCGAGAGAGTGAAGATATGAGTGTGGTGAAGTAGACCTGCTTTGCAGAGGTGAGTGCGTTCTTAAATGAGAGCACTGCTTCTTTGTACCTGAGGAAATCCTCCTTGGAGTGGCTTTTCTTCCAGAGGCGTTCTGCAACCCGCGAGGCACCTCTAAGTTTTTTAGTCAGGTCAGTGTGCCAGGGTTGTCTAATGATCAGTCGGGCTCTGGTGTATGTGTAGGGGGCTACAGAATCAAGGGCTGAGGTAATATAATATATTTGCAAGGTTTAATAGAAAAATTAACACCTTTCTCACTAGCATTCTCCACTATTATGATCTTCTTTCCAAGCCATCTTCTTCTTCCCCCAGGGCTGATGACATTGACAATATAACACTTTGATGCTGCAGTATATGTGATGGCACTGTAGCATCAGAACATGACAACATTTACACCCACTGAGATTGGGACACAGTGGTTAACTGGGTGAAAAAGATGGCCAATTGGCAGGAAAAAATGTTGGAAGGCTAGATGAAGTCAAGGAAAGGTAAGTAAATGGGTTTTGTATATTATTATTATTATTATTATTATTATTATTATCCTCTTCCTCCTCTTCCTCTTCTACCTCTTCCTCCTCTCTCTCTTGGATGCTATTTTACTAGATCGAGGTGGACACCCAAAATTTAGAATTCTGTAGAACACAACACATTTGGAAAATGTATAATGTACCTAGCTCGATCAGTAGTCAAAAAGTATATCAGTGGCTCATTCTCTGTTTTAGCCATGGACATTAGACAGGGATGTCCCTTGTCAAGGTGTAACTGGAAGTTCTCTATTAGACATTTTTGTCATGGCCCACTTCTCTCTTTTGGCCACAGAACAGAATCGCCTAACACTGCTACATTTTATAAAATTCCTAAGCTCCTTTTCTAGACAACCGTATAAACATCTATTAAAAACTACATTGAGAATCATTAGTAAACGGTACTGTAAGTGCGGCTTTAAACTCCTGAAGTGCCCTACTTCATCAGAGAAGTGACACGCTCGGTATGGTCACTTGATCAGCAATTCAGAGGACGAGTCTCAATTTCAAGTGAGCTGGGAATTCACAGCTGCAACTAATGAAACAGATTTGCTGTGTACAATGAGAAAAGTAAAAGTCTTTCACTAGATAGCTGAACATTATGTCTGGACAGAGAATTTTCAGTGGCCGATAATTCTTTCATTTCTCCAGCGAATTAACGTTAGGCTTTTGTTTTGATTTATTCAGCTCTGCTGAGGACAGAACCCATGCCTGAGAAAACACTTCACATAGAGAATGGAAATTTCAGAGCTGAATGGCTGGAACAGTTGCCATGAAATGATACTGTTGCCATTTGTTTTTCCAATCTGATAGTTTTGTGTTAGTTCATGTCAGCTAAATGATCTTCTAGAGATCTCCTGCTGTGCACCTATTAGTCTGCTTTGCTGGCCTCTATGCACTGTTCAACCAGAGCATATTATTAAATGGGATTAGGCAAGGACTTGATGTTAACAATCCTCATCTTTATATAATACAATTATATTATACAATAAAAATTGCTATTATTTTACTCCTATGCAAATTCTTTCCAATACCGTAGACAAAACTGTAATAATAAAACAAGTGCATAATGGCAAGTACAATGGCATCCCTACTTTGGAATTTAACATGAGGTTTCATCAACTTCTTTATAATATACATTCTACTATTCCTATTTAAGAGAAATCATAGAATATATAAAATATTGTTTGTTACTAACTTGTAAGTCTTATTTTTATCTACTGTAATATGTCTTTCATTTCATTATGGGTTTATAATAGAGATGAGCGAACACTAAAATGTTCGAGGTTCGAAATTCGATTCGAACAGCCGCTCAATGTTCGTGTGTTCGAACGGGTTTCGAACCCCATTATAGTCTATGGGGAACAGATACTCGTTAAGGGGGAAACCCAAATCCGTGTCTGGAGGGTCACCAAGTCCACTATGACACCCCAGGAAATGATGCCAACACCTCTGGAATGACACTGGGACAGCAGGGGAAGCATGTCTGGGGGCATCTAACACACCAAAGACCCTCTATTACCCCAACATCACAGCCTAACAACTACACACTTTACACACTCAATACCACCTCTCTGACAGTAGGAAAACACCTTGAAACATGTGTATTTGGCACTTGTAGTGAGGAGAGCTTGTCACCAGCAGTGAATTTGGCCCTTGTAGTAAGTTGAGGTTGGCACCAACATTTGTTTTGAAAATCAGGGTGGATTGAGCCTCTAACCAGCAGAGTTTGGGCAAATTCATGGTGGAGGGAGCCTCTAAAAACCCCAGTTTGGACCAATTCATGGTGGAGGGAGCCTCTAACCAGCCCAGTTTGGGCAAATTCATGGTGGAGGGAGCCTCTAAAAAACCCAGTTTGGACCAATTCATGGTGGAGGGAGCCTCTAACCAGCCCAGTTTGGACCAATTAATGGTGGAGGGAGCCTCTAAACAGCCAAGTTTGGACCAATTCATGGTGGAGGGAGCCTCTAAAAAACCCAGTTTGGACCAATTCATGGTGGAGGGAGCCTCTAAACAGCCCAGTTTGGGCAAATTCATGGTGGAGGGAGCCTCTAAAAAACCCAGTTTGGACCAATTCATGGTGGAGGGAGCCTCTAACCAGCCCAGTTTGGACCAATTAATGGTGGAGGGAGCCTCTAAACAGCCAAGTTTGGACCAATTCATGGTGGAGGGAGCCTCTAAAAACCCCAGTTTGGACCAATTCATGGTGGAGGGAGCCTCTAACCAGCCCAGTTTGGACCAATTAATGGTGGAGGGAGCCTCTAACCACCCCAGTTTGGACCAATTCATGGTGGAGGGAGCCTCTAAAAACCCCAGTTTGGACCAATTCATGGTGGAGGGAGCCTCTAACCAGCCCAGTTTGGGCCAATTCATGGTGGAGGGAGCCTCTAAACAGCCCAGTTTGGGCAAATTCATGGTGGAGGGAGCCTCTAACCAGCCCAGTTTGGACCAATTAATGGTGGAGGGAGCCTCTAACCAGCCCAGTTTGGACCAATTAATGGTGGAGGGAGCCTCTAACCACCCCAGTTTGGACCAATTCATGGTGGAGGGAGCCTCTAAAAACCCCAGTTTGGACCAATTCATGGTGGAGGGAGCCTCTAAAAACCCCAGTTTGGACCAATTCATGGTGGAGGGAGCCTCTAACCAGCCCAGTTTGGGCAAATTCATGGTGGAGGGAGCCTCTAAACAGCCCAGTTTGGGCAAATTCATGGTGGAGGGAGCCTCTAACCAGCCCAGTTTGGACCAATTAATGGTGGAGGGAGCCTCTAACCAGCCCAGTTTGGACCAATTAATGGTGGAGGGAGCCTCTAACCACCCCAGTTTGGACCAATTCATGGTGGAGGGAGCCTCTAACCAGCCCAGTTTGGGCAAATTCATGGTGGAGGGAGCCTCTAAACAGCCCAGTTTGGGCAAATTCATGGTGGAGGGAGCCTCTAACCAGCCCAGTTTGGACCAATTAATGGTGGAGGGAGCCTCTAACCAGCCCAGTTTGGACCAATTAATGGTGGAGGGAGCCTCTAACCAGCCCAGTTTGGACCAATTCATGGTGGAGGGAGCCTCTAACCAGCCCAGTTTGGACCAATTCATGGTGGAGGGAGCCTCTAAAAAACCCAGTTTGGACCAATTCATGGTGGAGGGAGCCTCTAAACAGCCCAGTTTGGGCAAATTCATGGTGGAGGGAGCCTCTAAAAAACCCAGTTTGGACCAATTCATGGTGGAGGGAGCCTCTAACCAGCCCAGTTTGGACCAATTAATGGTGGAGGGAGCCTCTAAACAGCCAAGTTTGGACCAATTCATGGTGGAGGGAGCCTCTAAAAACCCCAGTTTGGACCAATTCATGGTGGAGGGAGCCTCTAACCAGCCCAGTTTGGACCAATTAATGGTGGAGGGAGCCTCTAACCAGCCCAGTTTGGACCAATTAATGGTGGAGGGAGCCTCTAACCACCCCAGTTTGGACCAATTCATGGTGGAGGGAGCCTCTAAACAGCCAAGTTTGGACCAATTCATGGTGAAGGGAGCCTCTAAACAGCCAAGTTTTGGGAAATTCATGGTGGAGGGAGCCTCTAACCAGCCCAGTTTGGACCAATTCATGGTGGAGGGAGCCTCTAAAAAACCCAGTTTGGACCAATTCATGGTGGAGGGAGCCTCTAAAAACCCCAGTTTGGACCAATTCATGGTGGAGGGAGCCTCTAACCAGCCCAGTTTGGGCAAATTCATGGTGGAGGGAGCCTCTAAACAGCCCAGTTTGGGCAAATTCATGGTGGAGGGAGCCTCTAACCAGCCCAGTTTGGACCAATTAATGGTGGAGGGAGCCTCTAACCAGCCCAGTTTGGACCAATTCATGGTGGAGGGAGCCTCTAAACAGCCAAGTTTTGGGAAATTCATGGTGGAGGGAGCCTCTAACCAGCCCAGTTTGGACCAATTCATGGTGGAGGGAGCCTCTAAAAAACCCAGTTTGGACCAATTCATGGTGGAGGGAGCCTCTAAACAGCCCAGTTTGGGCAAATTCATGGTGGAGGGAGCCTCTAACCAGCCCAGTTTGGGCAAATTCATGGTGGAGGGAGCCTCTAACCAGCCCAGTTTGGACCAATTAATGGTGGAGGGAGCCTCTAACCAGCCCAGTTTGGACCAATTAATGGTGGAGGGAGCCTCTAACCACCCCAGTTTGGACCAATTCATGGTGGAGGGAGCCTCTAAGCAGCCCAGTTTGGGCAAATTCATGGTGGAGGGAGCCTCTAACCAGCCCAGTTTGGACCAATTAATGGTGGAGGGAGCCTCTAACCAGCCCAGTTTGGACCAATTAATGGTGGAGGGAGCCTCTAACCACCCCAGTTTGGACCAATTCATGGTGGAGGGAGCCTCTAACCAGCCCAGTTTGGACCAATTCATGGTGGAGGGAGCCTCTAAAAAACCCAGTTTGGACCAATTCATGGTGGAGGGAGCCTCTAAACAGCCCAGTTTGGGCAAATTCATGGTGGAGGGAGCCTCTAAAAAACCCAGTTTGGACCAATTCATGGTGGAGGGAGCCTCTAACCAGCCCAGTTTGGACCAATTAATGGTGGAGGGAGCCTCTAAACAGCCAAGTTTGGACCAATTCATGGTGGAGGGAGCCTCTAAAACCCCCAGTTTGGACCAATTCATGGTGGAGGGAGCCTCTAACCAGCCCAGTTTGGACCAATTAATGGTGGAGGGAGCCTCTAACCACCCCAGTTTGGACCAATTCATGGTGGAGGGAGCCTCTAAAAACCCCAGTTTGGACCAATTCATGGTGGAGGGAGCCTCTAACCAGCCCAGTTTGGGCCAATTCATGGTGGAGGGAGCCTCTAAACAGCCCAGTTTGGGCAAATTCATGGTGGAGGGAGCCTCTAACCAGCCCAGTTTGGACCAATTAATGGTGGAGGGAGCCTCTAACCAGCCCAGTTTGGACCAATTAATGGTGGAGGGAGCCTCTAACCACCCCAGTTTGGACCAATTCATGGTGGAGGGAGCCTCTAAAAACCCCAGTTTGGACCAATTCATGGTGGAGGGAGCCTCTAAAAACCCCAGTTTGGACCAATTCATGGTGGAGGGAGCCTCTAACCAGCCCAGTTTGGGCAAATTCATGGTGGAGGGAGCCTCTAAACAGCCCAGTTTGGGCAAATTCATGGTGGAGGGAGCCTCTAACCAGCCCAGTTTGGACCAATTAATGGTGGAGGGAGCCTCTAACCAGCCCAGTTTGGACCAATTAATGGTGGAGGGAGCCTCTAACCACCCCAGTTTGGACCAATTCATGGTGGAGGGAGCCTCTAACCAGCCCAGTTTGGGCAAATTCATGGTGGAGGGAGCCTCTAAACAGCCCAGTTTGGGCAAATTCATGGTGGAGGGAGCCTCTAACCAGCCCAGTTTGGACCAATTAATGGTGGAGGGAGCCTCTAACCAGCCCAGTTTGGACCAATTAATGGTGGAGGGAGCCTCTAACCAGCCCAGTTTGGACCAATTAATGGTGGAGGGAGCCTCTAACCACCCCAGTTTGGACCAATTCATGGTGGAGGGAGCCTCTAACCAGCCCAGTTTGGGCAAATTCATGGTGGAGGGAGCCTCTAACCAGCCCAGTTTGGACCAATTAATGGTGGAGGGAGCCTCTAACCAGCCCAGTTTGGACCAATTAATGGTGGAGGGAGCCTCTAACCACCCCAGTTTGGACCAATTCATGGTGGAGGGAGCCTCTAACCAGCCCAGTTTGGACCAATTCATGGTGGAGGGAGCCTCTAAAAAACCCAGTTTGGACCAATTCATGGTGGAGGGAGCCTCTAAACAGCCCAGTTTGGGCAAATTCATGGTGGAGGGAGCCTCTAAAAAACCCAGTTTGGACCAATTCATGGTGGAGGGAGCCTCTAACCAGCCCAGTTTGGACCAATTAATGGTGGAGGGAGCCTCTAAACAGCCAAGTTTGGACCAATTCATGGTGGAGGGAGCCTCTAAAAACCCCAGTTTGGACCAATTCATGGTGGAGGGAGCCTCTAACCAGCCCAGTTTGGACCAATTAATGGTGGAGGGAGCCTCTAACCAGCCCAGTTTGGACCAATTAATGGTGGAGGGAGCCTCTAACCACCCCAGTTTGGACCAATTCATGGTGGAGGGAGCCTCTAAACAGCCAAGTTTGGACCAATTCATGGTGAAGGGAGCCTCTAAAAACCCGTTTGGACCAATTCATGGTGGAGGGAGCCTCTAACCAGCCCAGTTTGGGCAAATTCATGGTGGAGGGAGCCTCTAAACAGCCCAGTTTGGGCAAATTCATGGTGGAGGGAGCCTCTAACCAGCCCAGTTTGGACCAATTAATGGTGGAGGGAGCCTCTAACCAGCCCAGTTTGGGCAAATTCATGGTGGAGGGAGCCTCTAAACAGCCCAGTTTGGGCAAATTCATGGTGGAGGGAGCCTCTAACCAGCCCAGTTTGGACCAATTAATGGTGGAGGGAGCCTCTAACCAGCCCAGTTTGGACCAATTCATGGTGGAGGGAGCCTCTAAACAGCCAAGTTTTGGGAAATTCATGGTGGAGGGAGCCTCTAACCAGCCCAGTTTGGACCAATTCATGGTGGAGGGAGCCTCTAAAAAACCCAGTTTGGACCAATTCATGGTGGAGGGAGCCTCTAAACAGCCCAGTTTGGGCAAATTCATGGTGGAGGGAGCCTCTAACCAGCCCAGTTTGGGCAAATTCATGGTGGAGGGAGCCTCTAACCAGCCCAGTTTGGACCAATTAATGGTGGAGGGAGCCTCTAACCAGCCCAGTTTGGACCAATTAATGGTGGAGGGAGCCTCTAACCAGCCCAGTTTGGACCAATTCATGGTGGAGGGAGCCTCTAACCAGCCCAGTTTGGACCAATTAATGGTGGAGGGAGCCTCTAAACAGCCAAGTTTTGGGAAATTCATGGTGGAGGGAGCCTCTAACCAGCCCAGTTTGGACCAATTAATGGTGGAGGGAGCCTCTAACCAGCCCAGTTTGGACCAATTCATGGTGGAGGGAGCCTCTAAACAGCCCAGTTTGGGCAAATTCATGGTGGAAGGAGCCTCTAACCAGCAGAGTTGTGGGAAAGCAGGGTGGAGGGAGCCTCTAACCAGCAGAGTTGGTGGAAATCAGGGTGGAGGGAGCCTCTAACCAGCAGAGTTGGGGGAAATCATGTTGGAGGGAGCCTAGTATTAGCAGAATTGTGCAACGCTTATGGTGGATGAGTATGAGGATGCGGAGGAATTGGAGAGGTTGAGTACAGACATGGAGTTTCATGTTGGGGTGCTTTACACAGGTGGGCACAAAAATGACGGCTCTACCCAGTGGTGGTTCATTTTTATCAAAGTGAGCCGGTCGGCACTCTCAGCTGACAGACGGGTGCGCTTGTCAGTGATGATGCCACCGGCTGCACTGAACACCCTCTCAGATAGGACGCTGGCGGCAGGACAGGACAGCACCTCCAAGGCATATAGGGCAAGTTCAAGCCACAGGTCCAACTTCGACACCCAATACGTGTAGGGCGCAGAGGGGTCGGAGAGGACAGGGCTGTGGTCGGAAAGGTATTCCCGCAACATGCGCCTATACTTCTCACGCCTGGTGACACTAGGACCCTCCGTGGCGGCACTTTGGCGAGGGGGTGCCATCAAGGTGTCCCAGACCTTAGACAGTGTGCCCCTCGTTTGTGTGGACCGGTGAGAACTTGGTTGCCTACTGGAGGAACTGCCCTCCCTGCCGCCACTGTCACATGCTGGAAACATCTCCATCATATTCTGCACCAATTGCCTGTGGCAAGCATTGATGCGATTGGCCCTCCCCTCTACCGGAATAAAAGACGAGATGTTGTTTTTATACCGGGGGTCAAGGATAGCAAAGATCCAGTACTGGTTGTCCTCCATGATTTTGACAATACGCTTGTCGGTTGTAAAGCACCCCAACATGAACTCAGCCATGTCTGCCACAGTGTTAGTTGGCATGACTCCTCTGGCCCCACCGGAAAGTTCAATCTCCATTTCCTCCTCATCCTCCATGTCTACCCATCCGCGCTGCAACAATGGGACGATTCGAAGTTGCCCGGAAGCCTCCTGTATCACCATCACATCATCGGACAACTCTTCTTCCTCCTCCTCCTCCTCCTCCTCCTCCTCCTCCATTAAACGCAGTGAAGCGGACAGATGTGTGGACCTACTCTCCAGCTGTGACGGATCGGATGCTATCCCTAACTCCTCTGTGTGATCTGAGTTATCCCTGATGTCAATCAGGGATTCTCTCAGAACACACAAGAGCGGGATTGTAAGGCTCACCATCGCATCCTCAGAGCTCACCCTCCTTGTGGACTCCTCAAAGACCCGTAGGATGTCACAAAGGTCTCTCATCCATGGCCACTCATGGATGTGAAACTGAGGCAGCTGACTTTGTGGCACCCTAGGGTTTTGTAGCTGGTATTCCATCAAAGGTCTCTGCTGCTCAACCACTCTATTCAACATCTGAAACGTTGAGTTCCAGCGTGTGGGGACGTCGCACAAAAGCCGGTGTTGTGGCACATGCAGGCGTTGCTGGAGAGATTTTAAGCTAGCAGCGGCTACTGTCGACTTGCGAAAGTGGGCGCACATGCGCCGCACTTTCACCAGTAGCTCTGGAACATTGGGGTAGCTCTTTAGGAAACGTTGCACCACTAGGTTGAAGACGTGGGCCAGGCATGGAACATGTTGGAGTCCGGCAAGCTCCAGAGCTGCTACCAGGTTCCGGCCGTTATCACAAACGACCATGCCTGGGCCCAGGTGCAGCGGCTCAAACCATATTGCCGTCTCATCGAGGAGGGCATCCCTCACCTCGGAGGCAGTGTGCTGTCTGTCCCCCAAGCTGATCAGCTTCAGCACAGCCTGCTGACGTCTACCAACGCCAGTGCTGCAACGTTTCCAACTCGTAGCTGGGGTCAATCTAACAGCGGAGGAGGAGGCGGTGGCGGAGGAGGAGGCGGTGGCGGAGGAGGAGGCGGTAGAGGAGGAGGAGGAGGGGGGTGTTCTTCTCGTGTCCCTGCCAGGAATGTTAGGCGGGGAGACGAGGTACACCGGGCCAGTTTGGGAAGCAGTCCCAGCCTCAACTACATTCACCCAGTGTGCCGTCAGTGAAATGTAGCGTCCCTGTCCGCATGCACTTGTCCACGCGTCGGTGGTCAAGTGGACCTTTGTGCAAAGCGCGGAACTAAGGGCCCGCCTGATGTTGAGTGACACGTGCTGGTGCAAGGCGGGGACGGCACACCGGGAGAAGTAGTGACGGCTAGGGACGGCATAGCGAGGTGCCGCAGTTGCCATCAGGTCCAGGAAGGCGGGAGTTTCAACAAGCCGGAACGCCAACATCTCCTGGGCCAGCAGTTTAGCGATGTTGGCGTTCAAGGCTTGCGCGTGTGGGTGGTTAGCAGTGTATTTCTGCCGCCGCTCCAATGTCTGAGAGATGGTGGGTTGTTGTAAAGAAACGCCTGATGGTGCCTTTGATGGTGCAGGAGAAGGAGATAAGACAGGACCAGGGGAGGATGAGGTAGAAGTCAACAAAGTGGCGGAGGCAGATGAAGTGGTGTCCTGGCTCGTCCTCTGGAGTGCATCGCCAGCACAGTCAGCAGTGGCAGTGGCAGAGGCAGAGGCAGAGGCAGTGGCAGTGGCGTGAACGGCAGGCGGCCTTTGTCCTGCCGTTGCTGCCTGCCACTGATTCCAGTGCTTGGATTCCAAATGACGGCGCATTGAAGTGGTGGACAGGTTGCTCTTCTCAGAGCCCCTAATCAATTTCGAGAGGCAAATTGTGCAGACAACACTATATCTGTCCTCGGCGCATTCCTTGAAAAAACTCCACACCTTCGAGAAACGTGCCCTCGAGGTGGGAGTTTTTCGGGGCTGGGTACGAACTGGAACATCTTGGGAGATTCCGGGTGTGGCCTGGCTTCGCCTAAGCTGCTGACCTCTGCCTCTGCCTCTAGCTACCCTTTTTGGTGCTGCACCTGCCTCAACATCCACACTACTTTCCCCGCTTGACATCCCCCCTGTCCAGGTCGGGTCAGTGTCCTCATCATCCACCACTTCCTCTTCCAACTCCTGTCTCATCTCCTCCTCCCGCACAATGCGCCAGTCAACTGGATGCCCTGACGGCAACTGCGTCACATCATCGTCGATGAGGGTGGGTTGCTGGTCATCCACCACCAAATCGAACGGAGATGGAGGAGACTCTAGTGTTTGAGCATCTGGACACAGATGCTCCTCTGTTAGGTTCGTGGAATCGTGACGTGGAGAGGCAGGTTGAGGGACAATGAAAGGAGCGGAGAACAGCTCTGGGGAGCAGGGACAGTTTGGGTTATTGTTCTGTAAAGCTTCGGAATTTTGGGAGGAAGGAAGACAAGACTGTTGGGTAATAGGAGGAGAGGAGGCAGAGTCTGACTGGCTGCTGGACAATGTGCTGTAAGCGTTCTCTGACAGCCATTGCAAGACCTGTTCCTGGTTCTCGGGCCTACTAAGGTTTGTACCCTGCAGTTTAGTTAATGTGGCAAGCAACCCTGGCACTGTGGAGTGGCGCAATGCTTGCTGCCCCACAGGAGTAGGCACGGGACGCCCTGTGGCTTCACTGCTACCTTGCTCCCCAGAACCATTCCCCCGACCTCGCCCACGGCCTCGTCCACGTCCCTTTCCGGGAGCCTTGCGCATTTTGAATTCCTAGTTAGAAATTGGCACTGTATACCAGTAGTAAAAATTGTGGGTGCACGTAACCCCAATATATTCTTTGAATTCCCAGTCAGACACTGGCACTATATGGCAGTAGCAAGAAATGAGGGTATTTGTATTCCCAATATACTCTTTGAATTCCCAGTCAGACAATGGCACTGTATACCAGTAGTAAAAATTGTGGGTGCACGTAACCCCAATATATTCTTTGAATTCCCAGTCAGACACTGGCACTATATGGCAGTAGCAAGAAATGAGGGTATTTGTATTCCCAATATATTCTTTGAATTCCCAGTCAGACAATGGCACTGTATACCAGTAGTAAAAATTGTGGGTGCACGTAACCCCAATATATTCTTTGAATTACCAGTCAGAAACTGGCACTATATGGCAGTAGCAAGAAATGAGGGTATTTGTATTCCCAATATACTCTTTGAATTCCCAGTCAGACAATGGCACTGTATACCAGTAGTAAAAATTGTGGGTGCACGTAACCCCAATATATTCTTTGAATTACCAGTCAGAAACTGGCACTATATGGCAGTAGCAAGAAATGAGGGTATTTATAACCCCAATATATTCTTTGAATTCCCAGTCAGACAATGGCACTGTATACCAGTAGTAAAAATTGTGGGTGCACGTAACCCCAATATATTCTTTGAATTACCAGTCAGACACTGGCACTATATGGCAGTAGCAAGAAATGAGGGTATTTGTATTCCCAATATATTCTTTGAATTCCCAGTCAGACAATGGCACTGTATACCAGTAGTAAAAATTGTGGGTGCACGTAACCCCAATATATTCTTTGAATTCCCAGTCAGACACTGGCACTATATGGCAGTAGCAAGAAATGAGGGTATTTGTATTCCCAATATATTCTTTGAATTCCCAGTCAGACAATGGCACTGTATACCAGTAGTAAAAATTGTGGGTGCACGTAACCCCAATATATTCTTTGAATTCCCAGTCAGACACTGGCACTATATGGCAGTAGCAAGAAATGAGGGTATTTGTATTCCCAATATATTCTTTGAATTCCCAGTCAGACAATGGCACTGTATACCAGTAGTAAAAATTGTGGGTGCACGTAACCCCAATATATTCTTTGAATTCCCAGTCAGACACTGGCACTATATGGCAGTAGCAAGAAATGAGGGTATTTGTATTCCCAATATATTCTTTGAATTCCCAGTCAGACAATGGCACTGTATACCAGTAGTAAAAATTGTGGGTGCACGTAACCCCAATATATTCTTTGAATTACCAGTCAGACACTGGCACTATATGGCAGTAGCAAGAAATGAGGGTATTTGTATTCCCAATATATTCTTTGAATTCCCAGTCAGACAATGGCACTGTATACCAGTAGTAAAAATTGTGGGTGCACGTAACCCCAATATATTCTTTGAATTCCCAGTCAGACACTGGCACTATATGGCAGTAGCAAGAAATGAGGGTATTTGTATTCCCAATATATTCTTTGAATTCCCAGTCAGACAATGGCACTGTATACCAGTAGTAAAAATTGTGGGTGCACGTAACCCCAATATATTCTTTGAATTCCCAGTCAGACACTGGCACTATATGGCAGTAGCAAGAAATGAGGGTATTTGTATTCCCAATATATTCTTTGAATTCCCAGTCAGACAATGGCACTGTATACCAGTAGTAAAAATTGTGGGTGCACGTAACCCCAATATATTCTTTGAATTACCAGTCAGACACTGGCACTATATGGCAGTAGCAAGAAATGAGGGTATTTGTATTCCCAATATATTCTTTGAATTCCCAGTCAGACAATGGCACTGTATACCAGTAGTAAAAATTGTGGGTGCACGTAACCCCAATATATTCTTTGAATTACCAGTCAGACACTGGCACTATATGGCAGTAGCAAGAAATGAGGGTATTTGTATTCCCAATATATTCTTTGAATTCCCAGTCAGACAATGGCACTGTATACCAGTAGTAAAAATTGTGGGTGCACGTAACCCCAATATATTCTTTGAATTCCCAGTCAGACACTGGCACTATATGGCAGTAGCAAGAAATGAGGGTATTTGTATTCCCAATATATTCTTTGAATTCCCAGTCAGACAATGGCACTGTATACCAGTAGTAAAAATTGTGGGTGCACGTAACCCAAATATATTCTTTGAATTCCCAGTCAGACACTGGCACTATATGGCAGTAGCAAGAAATGAGGGTATTTGTATTCCCAATATATTCTTTGAATTCCCAGTCAGACAATGGCACTGTATACCAGTAGTAAAAATTGTGGGTGCACGTAACCCCAATATATTCTTTGAATTCCCAGTCAGACACTGGCACTATATGGCAGTAGCAAGAAATGAGGGTATTTGTATTCCCAATATATTCTTTGAATTCCCAGTCAGACAATGGCACTGTATACCAGTAGTAAAAATTGTGGGTGCACGTAACCCCAATATATTCTTTGAATTACCAGTCAGACACTGGCACTATATGGCAGTAGCAAGAAATGAGGGTATTTGTATTCCCAATATATTCTTTGAATTCCCAGTCAGACAATGGCACTGTATACCAGTAGTAAAAATTGTGGGTGCACGTAACCCCAATATATTCTTTGAATTCCCAGTCAGACACTGGCACTATATGGCAGTAGCAAGAAATGAGGGTATTTGTATTCCCAATATATTCTTTGAATTCCCAGTCAGACAATGGCACTGTATACCAGTAGTAAAAATTGTGGGTGCACGTAACCCCAATATATTCTTTGAATTACCAGTCAGACACTGGCACTATATGGCAGTAGCAAGAAATGAGGGTATTTGTATTCCCAATATATTCTTTGAATTCCCAGTCAGACAATGGCACTGTATACCAGTAGTAAAAATTGTGGGTGCACGTAACCCCAATATATTCTTTGAATTCCCAGTCAGACACTGGCACTATATGGCAGTAGCAAGAAATGAGGGTATTTGTATTCCCAATATATTCTTTGAATTCCCAGTCAGACAATGGCACTGTATACCAGTAGTAAAAATTGTGGGTGCACGTAACCCCAATATATTCTTTGAATTCCCAGTCAGACACTGGCACTATATGGCAGTAGCAAGAAATGAGGGTATTTGTATTCCCAATATATTCTTTGAATTCCCAGTCAGACAATGGCACTGTATACCAGTAGTAAAAATTGTGGGTGCACGTAACCCCAATATATTCTTTGAATTCCCAGTCAGACACTGGCACTATATGGCAGTAGCAAGAAATGAGGGTATTTGTATTCCCAATATATTCTTTGAATTCCCAGTCAGACAATGGCACTGTATACCAGTAGTAAAAATTGTGGGTGCACGTAACCCCAATATATTCTTTGAATTCCCAGTCAGACACTGGCACTATATGGCAGTAGCAAGAAATGAGGGTATTTGTATTCCCAATATATTCTTTGAATTCCCAGTCAGACAATGGCACTGTATACCAGTAGTAAAAATTGTGGGTGCACGTAACCCCAATATATTCTTTGAATTACCAGTCAGACACTGGCACTATATGGCAGTAGCAAGAAATGAGGGTATTTGTATTCCCAATATATTCTTTGAATTCCCAGTCAGACAATGGCACTGTATACCAGTAGTAAAAATTGTGGGTGCACGTAACCCCAATATATTCTTTGAATTATCAGTCAGACACTGGCACTATATGGCAGTAGCAAGAAATGAGGGTATTTGTATTCCCAATATATTCTTTGAATTCCCAGTCAGACAATGGCACTGTATACCAGTAGTAAAAATTGTGGGTGCACGTAACCCCAATATATTCTTTGAATTCCCAGTCAGACACTGGCACTATATGGCAGTAGCAAGAAATGAGGGTATTTGTATTCCCAATATATTCTTTGAATTCCCAGTCAGACAATGGCACTGTATACCAGTAGTAAAAATTGTGGGTGCACGTAACCCCAATATATTCTTTGAATTCCCAGTCAGACACTGGCACTATATGGCAGTAGCAAGAAATGAGGGTATTTGTATTCCCAATATATTCTTTGAATTCCCAGTCAGACAATGGCACTGTATACCAGTAGTAAAAATTGTGGGTGCACGTAACCCCAATATATTCTTTGAATTCCCAGTCAGACACTGGCACTATATGGCAGTAGCAAGAAATGAGGGTATTTGTATTCCCAATATATTCTTTGAATTCCCAGTCAGACAATGGCACTGTATACCAGTAGTAAAAATTGTGGGTGCACGTAACCCCAATATATTCTTTGAATTCCCAGTCAGACACTGGCACTATATGGCAGTAGCAAGAAATGAGGGTATTTGTATTCCCAATATATTCTTTGAATTCCCAGTCAGACAATGGCACTGTATACCAGTAGTAAAAATTGTGGGTGCACGTAACCCCAATATATTCTTTGAATTCCCAGTCAGACACTGGCACTATATGGCAGTAGCAAGAAATGAGGGTATTTGTATTCCCAATATATTCTTTGAATTCCCAGTCAGACAATGGCACTGTATACCAGTAGTAAAAATTGTGGGTGCACGTAACCCCAATATATTCTTTGAATTACCAGTCAGAAACTGGCACTATATGGCAGTAGCAAGAAATGAGGGTATTTGTATTCCCAATATATTCTTTGAATTCCCAGTCAGACAATGGCACTGTATACCAGTAGTAAAAATTGTGGGTGTATATAGCCCCAATTCTATTGCTAGGGGACTTGCAGGGTATTTCTGGGGTGAAGGTGGGGGGGCACACCGTTGGAACGGGTATCGGGGTATATATCGGGTATACGGGAATACACTGACAGTGTATTCCATTCAGGATCCTGGGAAAGCTGGGTTGCGGCGATTGAGCCCGTCAGTGCCACGTTACACTGACAAGCTTCTCCCTGGAATTTAGCTCTTACAAGAGCTGTTGGTTGTCTTCTCCTTCCTATCCTAGCCTGTCCCTGCCTACCCAGAATCTAAGCCCTAGCTAGCTGGACGGAAACCTCCGTCCTCGGTGAATTGCAAGCTCAGAATGACGCGAAGCTGGGCGTCGCTGTTCTTTTAAATTAGAGGTCACATGTTTTCGGCAGCCAATGGGTTTTGCCTACTTTTTTCAACGTCACCGGTGTCGTAGTTCCTGTCCCACCTACCCTGCGCTGTTATTGGAGCAAAAAAGGCGCCAGGGAAGGTGGGAGGGGAATCGAGTAATGGCGCACTTTACCACGCGGTGTTCGATTCGATTCGAACATGCCGAACAGCCTAATATCCGATCGAACATGAGTTCGATAGAACACTGTTCGCTCATCTCTAGTTTATAACAATCTACTAATCTTGGACAACTTGTAACATTGTAACATAGTCTATGGAGTCTGCGGGTTTCTGTGGGTATTAGATTTTTAAGTATATTGAGTTTCCATTTTTTGGGTCAATAAGAGGACCTGAAGAATGGAAACTTGAGTGTAGGTGTGAACGTAACATTAGATATAGAAAAGGGGATTTTCTTAAAGGGGTTGTCCCATCACAAGGATCCTATCTATACTGATTGATAATGTGAATGTAAGACTTTTCCTAAATACATTTCTTCAGTTTTGTTTGTTAGGTGTCTGCAACATCGCTACGCTCCTGCCCTGCATGAAGCCAGCAGCGGCAGATGCGATGCTGCTATTCCGGAGGGGGGGGGGGCGGAGGAGCAGAGCGTCTACACTCCCCGGCATCCGCCTCTCTATTACAGCGGATGCCGGGTCTAAATTGCATTGTGAAGGCTGTACGACCGATGCCTAGCTGCATCAGGAGCGCACACGCAGGGCCAGCGGCATAGAAGCGGTATCTTCTCGCCGCTGGCTTTGCATATGTAACCCCGCCCACCAATGACGCAACAAAGCTGGAAGAAAGAAGAATTTACAGCATCGAAGACTGGTGAGTATGCGACGTGGGAATACCCCTTTAACTATTGAAATAAGTCAGTTACGTAGGCGTCTTCTGACATGTGACACTGGGTTCACACCAGCGCTTGATTTCCATTTTCAGGTTTTGATCTTCTGCCGACAGAAGACGTAAACCTGTCAGACTGGCCGTGAGCGCTGTTTTTTTTTTAACCAGACCCAAAGTCCTGCATGTCTGACTTTGTGTCCATTTAAAAGAAATGGTTTTGCCACAGAGAGCACAAAACGCTCACCAGCACTCACAGCCGGACACTTTTCAATCCCAGTCAAATGAATGGGTTTGAAAAATTACTGCAGGTTTCGTCTCTTGCCCAATTTTGGGCATGAAACGGAAACCTGCATAACGGAGACCCGGGGCGCAGATGTGAACAAGTCCTAACCAACACTAAAGCTGCATTCACACCACAGTGGATAATGGTTGTGTGACAGCCATTTTTTTTTTTTAAATCGGATGTCACATGGCAGCATTAATTTCACTGTGAGTAAATGGGGGCTATTCACATGACAGTTCATTCTCACAGACCGCCAAAATATAGGTCACGTCTTATTTTTGAGGAGAATGCATCCAAAGGTGTGAAATACTATCTTGTTATAGACCAGTTCTGAAAGAAAGAAGGAGTTACCAGTGAATATGTATAATCTCCATCAAAAGGGAGAAGGAGATAAAAGCTAACAGCAGAAACTGCATACTGCATATGAGCCATGTTCAGAGTGTTCAATGATGATCTGTGGGTCCTTACTAGGGTTGAGCGATCGTGTTCGGAAAAGATCGCATTCCGATCGGCGATCGAGAAAATTTCACGATCGCGATCGGAATTCCGAACACGATCTTTTTAGGTGGGATCGAGATCGGTACTATTTCCCACAATGCTTTGCTTAGCCTTCACACTGAGTATACGCTCCGCTCATTCTGAGCAGAGTGTATACTCAGTGTGAAGGCTCCGCTGTGGTTCCATAGGGATGAATGGAAGCAGCTGGCACACAGCCTTAACCCCCTGTGCGCCGGCTGCCTCCATTCATTCTAATGGGAGACTAAACTAACATCTCTAGTAGCTACTTACCTGCAGAGATGGCTGGTCCGGTTCCGGTGTTCTTCTTTGCCTCGCTGCTGCTCCACGCTGCTCTTCTCGCTGCTGCCGCCTCCCAGGTTAGGGTTTAAAGAGCTAGGAAGGCGGGGTTTGTGGCTTAGGAGAGTGTGGGTGGGTACAGGGTGGGGAGTCGTGACGTCTCCCCTCCCAGTACCCGCCCACACTCCCCTAACCCGCCCACACCCTCCTAACCTGGGAGACAGGGGGCAGCGAGGCGAGAAGAGCAGTGTGGAGCGGCAGCGAGGTGAAGAAGAACACCGGAGCAGCGCAGCAGCCATCTCTGCAGGTAAGTGGACACCAGGGGGGACTAAGTAGCCAGAGGATTAAAAAACATCATCTGGCTACTTAGTGATTCACTAAACAGCATGGATTCTAACAATTAAAGTGTTCAATTGTTAGATTCCATGCTGTATAGTGAATAGGATCACTTTAAAATCCGATCTCCGATTAATAAAAAAAAAACCATTTACTTGCATTGGGATTGGAATTGGGATCGAGATCGGGTTCGAATGAAAAATGATCAGAAATCAGATTTTAAAATCGATCCTGAAAAGTCAAGATCGGCTCAACCTGTGATGTGCATGTGCATGTCAGTGGCGACTATGCTAGAATGGGCTTGGCCACGTTGGTGTGAGTGATGACATGGTGACGTCATAGTGCATCATGGCCGATGTAGTCATTACCTGCAACCAGAAAATATACGCCAGAAACCAGGCTTTTTATTGAAATAACTTAAGAATGAGAAATCATTCCACACCAGACTATTCATTAATTTGAGATTGCTGTTTTTCCTTTCCCACTAGGGCAACACGGTGTCTTAGTGGTTAGTACTGCAGCCTTGCAGAGTTGGAGTCCTGGGTTTGAATCTTGCCAGGAGCAACATCTGCAAGGAGTTTGAATGTTCTCCCCGTGTTTGTGTGGGTTTCCTCCCATTCTACAAAGACATACTATTAGGACAAAAGAAAATGTACATTGTGATCCCTATATGGGGCTAGCAATCTACATTTAAAAAAAAAAAAGTTTTTCCTGTCCCACTGACATTGACATTGGGAGTGGTGTCAGTGTGCGGTGGCTTTACCTTCTTATACCTCTACACATGGGTATGTATCTCTTTATTGTGATTTAGGCAGTAATTCATTGACTGTTACCTTGCTTTGGTTCGGTTTCCCTCATTAAGGTGTATATGGAATATTTATTATCTGCCCGGATGATAGTACTACCTCATATTTATTGCAATGATATGTTGTTCATGAGATGTCGTTTATATTGGTTTATGATGACTCTTCGCCTATGTATTATCTATTGTAGATTGTTCCTATGGCAGGTATTTTGATACAGTATTTATTATGGTATTCACAGTCTAGACAGTGGTTTCATTAGGTGGTGGGGTACGTACTCCTTTTGTGAATGAGCAGGACATATTTCTAATTGTTACTCCTCTGCTTTGTGTCTGACACCTGACTGTGATATGTATTGTCTGTTTCATCTGTTTTATGAATATATGTTTATTTATTTTTTATTATTGTATTAATAAATTTTGGAATATTTCTAATCATATAGTTTTGTGATTTTTGAGTCTTTATCAGTGTTATAGGCTAAAGCCAGCATATTCCCTAAAACCTTCTACAGTAGATTGTTGACAGTACTGTTAATATGTATATGCGATTTGCATATATCTGTTATCCCCCTTTCCACGCTACCAGTTTAGACTGTTACCACTTTTGGCGCAGTGACTAGAGTTATTTTATAATAATGGGTGGATTGGATGTTGCATAAGATATTAGTTTACATTATATGGCTTTCTTATGCAAACTTGCCTTCCATTTTTTCTGGATAATGTCAACACGATCCACTTCCTGACATTATCCTTATCAAGTTCTTAATCTATTTAGAATATCTTTTATTGATGACATTTGGAATGCACTTTCTAGCGATCACTTTTCTTAGGTTTGCCTGTGTAATAGATTCATGATGTGTTAGGCATCCTGAAGTTCCACATCACAAGCCCAATGACCTATCAGTTAATTGCATCATTTTATGTTAATGTCACACAATGAATGCGCAATTGCATGGGAAGAAGGTCTGGAAAATTAATATTGTAAAGGAAGCTTTATCTTTTTATTATTTCAATACCAAAGAACAAGATGAAACATGTTAATTAGCTTTCCCCATTTAATGCAGGTTTTTTTTCCCTCTCTAGGCAAATTCTGTTTGTGGAGACATTAATTTCATGAGGATGTTAGCCTTTGTAATCCCAATAAAACTAAGAATATCATTTATGTTCCAGTTCAATGGAATGCAAAATCATCTATACAAGTCAATGTATGGCTATTAGATCAAATGGCAGATTTCATAATGGAATTAAAATGAGATCCATGCAGGTGAAAATAAGACATCCCTTATACTTACAATAATGGCCACAAGAATCCATCAATCCTTTACAAAGCATATCCCAAGTGTCCAAGGTAGGGGTCCAGAATATGTTCCTCCTCTCCATTCACCAAAGTCATTGTCAAAGGTCGTATCTTGGGTCATAAAATGCATCTCAAACCAATAATAGTTTAGCAGAGGCCTTTATTAGGAGTAGAAACATATATTTGTGGCTATGATCCAATGAAGCAATGCTGAGCAAATTATAATTTATGGATATGCAAATAAGCTTCAAGTGCATTAAGGGCGGGACCTTATTTGGGCGATTTGCTTACAGACAGCTGTGATGCATACAGAAGCTGAAAATGTAAGTCACAGCTGCCATAACTTTGGTGGGCTGTGAGACCAATGCAATTGCAGCTCTCTATAGGTAAATCTGGCAAGTCATGCCTGGCCCCTGGTGCACTTCTAGGCTGATTTGTGTATCTATAAAAAGATGATTTTCTCTGCATTATTTCATCAGTTTAAGGCCACAAAAGTATGTTTCTGCCATGCTATATTTCATGTTTTCTTCTAGTGTCTCCTAGTCTGGGAGGAAACTAAAGATAACTAATTTTCACACACTATGAATGCCAAAGGGGAAAAAATACCAGAATGCAGTAGCTTATTTATGTTCACCCCTGCCCCAACAAGACTGAATAAAAATGTATTCAAATGCTGTTACCCAAAATAGGACCAATGAAAATTTAAGAAAAAACAGGGTCTAGTATGCCAGTTTAAAAAAAAAAATGTTATGGGAGTGTTCACACATAAGAATTTGAAGCTGAATTTGAGGTGGAATCCACCTCAGAATCTGCCTCAAATTCTGTCTGAAATTCACCTCCCATTCATCTCAGTGGGAAGTAGTAGCTATTTATGAGTGTCCTGTTTATTCTTCAGCTGGATTACGTCGGAGAATGCCCCTTTGGAATTAACGGAAGGTGGAAAATACACCTTTTCTTTATGAGCAAAATTTGACACATTATTTGGAATTTGGCACTGCCCAATAAAAGCACTCTTCTAAATTCTTCAAATCTGCTTCAAATTCAGCAGTAAACTCCTCATCAGTTTTTGATCTGTTTCAAATTCCTTTATTTTTCTACCACCACAGCTTTTTTTGTGGAATGAGTTAAGGTTTTAATTCATGTTGTTTTTGAATTCATACAAGTTCTTGGCCATTTTACTGTATTCATTTTGGAAATGATATGAACAAAGACAACTATTTTCGCATTGTTTTTTTTGTTTTTTTTTTAATTTAAAGACTTTTTATAGAATGCAGGTACAATGATGTAATAATTTTATTGTCCAGGTAGTGATGGACATGACAAAAAAAGTTTACAATCACATTACAGAGTAAGAGAGCATGAACTGCATTCTCGAATGTACTTTTTTTTTAATGTAGATTGTGAGCCCCATATAGGGATCACAATGTACATTTTTTTCCTATCAGTATGTCTTTGTAGAACACGCAACCACGGGGAGAAAATAAAAACTTACAGATGTTGTTCCTGGCAGGACTTGAACCCAGGACTCAAGCGCTGCAAGACTGCAGTGCTAACTACCAAGCCACCATATTGCCCCTTCTCAAATGTACATTTGTGCCAAGAGTTTGTTGTGAAGATTGTCATAAGAAATGTGAAAACTAAACACCAAAAATTCTTAAATAAAACATTTCTGATGATACACTCCCAGTAAGGGCTCGTTCACATCTGTGCCCATCTCCGTTCTGCAGGTTTCCGTTTCCTGCACAAAACAGAGGCAGGAGACGGAAACCTGCAGGACTCTCTCATACCCATTCATTTGAATGGGTTTGAAAGATGTCCGGCCATGAGCGGCAGTGAGCGTTTTATGCTCTCCATCGCGAAACCGTTTTTTTGAAATCGGACACAGAGTCGAACATGCAGTATTCTGTGTCTGGTTCTGATAGGGAAAAATGTACATTGTGAGCTCTATGTGGGGCTCACAATCTACATTTAAAAAAAAAAAAAAAAAAAAATTTTGCAGAAATACTGAATTGGAATCCACACATGTTGTAAGTCGCTGTAATGTTGAATTGTATACAGTATGATAGCAACAGCGACTGCTACGACTCCTATCAAATAATTTGCTGTGGCATTCTTTGTGTTTGTATATTTCTGGCCCAGCAGTGAAAAGCGACATGCACCTTCGGTTTGTAGAGAGGTGGCCTTCACCATAAGAAATCGGATTTGTATACTCGTAATCTAGCCTTGTTTTGTGTTTAGTTGGCTTACTATTAATAGTTAGGTTCCAGTTGCTTGCATGGCACATGGATGTACAGGACTTATTTTCTGAATGCCAAAAAGCTTAAGTAATTATATTCCCTCCAGGTATTAATTTTTCGTTTAATCTCCAATTCTGTCCTTGCATTCGCAGTGTGCAAAATTACCATATAGAGTTTCTTACCAGCACTTATTTACAGAGTGTAGTCATAATTATACCCTCGAAAATAGTTGTGCTGTGTTTGCCTGAATGGAAACAGTAAATAATTGTCTGTTTTTCTATCATCAATGGCAGTTTTTGCCACACAATATTTCTACAAAATGAACACTGTTTCGGTATCCCATAAATCATAAATATGGTGGAATTGGGGAAAACACAGTTTTGCCTGCAGTACATACACAGAGTATGTCAGGAGGAAGGTGGTTAAAGAATTCAGTTTCTCATGAAAACAATGTAATACTGTGACATGCAGATGCTTGTGGCTGCAATCCTCAACACAACAACTAGGAGGCAACATGTAGACACACATCACTTTGTGACCAAACATGAAGCAATGCTTCATTTGTCTTCTACTGCTGTACTAGATGCTTACAGCTTGCTGTCTAGGTTTATGGCTACCACTGCAATCTAGCAGAGGTGGCTGGAAATCAATTATCTTATCACTGAGCTGGGAGGGGTCAGAGGGATTCAGGCTGAAAGTTCTCTAATGTTCTTCTCCAGTGAGGTCCATGATGTAAGGTGCAGCAGATGCACATTTTGTATTTATGGCTTATTGTACGAGAAGGGTTAAACTGGCAAGCTCACAGTCTTAACAGGGTTTAGAGCAGCCTATGGGCACAAGATGGTTTATTGCTGTTGCATGCATTGTTCATTTCATTGTGTACACCCTGAATACTGTTCTGCTAGTAAATCTAAGGGGGAGTTCACACGGAGTAACGTGCCGTGTGATGTGGCACGTATACGCCGTGTGAGATTTTGAGCGCCGTATACGCTTCCATTGATTTTAATGGGAGCCGGGATCGTATACACGGCATTATTTTGCGGCCGTGATTTTGAAATCAATGGGAGCGTATACGGCACTCAAAATCTCACACGGCGTATACGTACCACATCACGCCGCACGTTACTCCGTGTGAACTCCCCCTTACTGTGCACTTTACTTAGAGTGCTCTTGAGAATTACAGTGTGACCTTAGCTTCTAGCATGTTCTGGAGCCAAGATCACATTAGATCTTTTTTGTATCATTCATAGTAATTGTTGGGCAAATTTGGATTGAACAAAACAATTTCAACCCAAATGTTCCAAATCATTTGTTTTTTAACAAAACCAAAGAATTTTGGATAAAATTTGATGTGAAATTATTGTAATTGTGGGAGTCTTTAGAATATAATAGGTTAGACCAGGGGCCCTCAAACTACGATCTGCAGCTCACTGAGGACATTTTTCCATGCCGACGGATGTGGCCTGTGTGACGTTGCCTGGATCATTCACTAACGGAACATTTTCAATGGGTGTCAGGGAATTGCTAGGAGAGCAATTCCCCAGAAGCTGCTGTAAACCCTGGAGAAAGGGGCACAAGAGGCAGTGAGCCCTAAGCTGAAGCCCCCCACTGTGGTGGAAATTTAATCACAGAACTAGAGTTCACACAGTGCAACCAAAGACTTTAAGCAAGGAACCAAACTGTACACGCCTCCTGCATCGCCGCATGCGAGCAGAGGGTGGCGCAGTGACCCGAAGAGGCAGAGACATTGCAATGGGCACAGTAAAGGCGCACACCTCTGATATTTTCTTTAATCAGCAGCATTTCAAATAAGAGTCATAGTATGTTAGTTATTAATATATCTTTTTTTTTATTTATGAGCATAAAATGTGGAGCTGTTATGTTCAGGAGACACAATGTGCCACCCTTTTTGGGTGGAAGGGGGCACAATATTAATATATGCATCAAAAGTGATCAGCAAAAGACATCTAGGTGACTTTACGGTAACCCAAAGAATAATATAATATAAATGGGTATTCTCATCCCAATTCAAGAGTTTTCCTAAATACATTCCTTTAGAAATATTGCTACATTGGCCTGCTATGTGAAGCTGGCAATTTAAGTTATGATAAAGGCTCAGACAGTGTCTGTTATCTCTATAAGTAAATGTAAAAATAACATTGAGTTTACTGCAAGTCCCGTTGTTAGTACTGGCAGAATGTATACTTTTTTCTCTCCAAACTTATGTAATGTAATATACTTTTACTGTGCATATTATGTGTTCTATATTATTATAGATCTAGTAATCATAATAAATAATCTTTCATGGTACAGGCAATGTCTAGATCTATTGAGGTACTTCACAGTGTCCTGTCTATTATATAGTCAAAATCCGACCACTAGCTTGTTGAAGAATTCAGGAAGTGTGAAAAGGAAACAGCAGGTACAGCTGGTGAGAGAGGAAAATGATAAAACCCCTTGTTTATTTTGCATGGTCCATGGCATAAAAATCCCCAGAAAATAAAATCAGAATTACAATTTCTTTTTTAAACTGTTCCTGACTCAAAAGCAAATAAAAATGCAGAATACCGATAAATGATGTGTAAACTCATCTCCTAAAAAAATTTGCTCCCATGTGGATAGGTCAAAGGAAAAAAGTTATGACTCTTTAAATTCAATGATGGAAAAAAAAAACTTACCTTAAGATGAATACAGGACATCAAAAGAGGATTCCACAGAGGGTGCTATCCAGCGAAAACACCCTGGCCAAACTAATTGATGGAAAGAAGAAAGTGTATCCCTTGTTTTTTCTTACATTTTTAAACCCTATACAGTACCTAAAAAACTATTCTTTTTGGTAGTTCTCCCTTTAGCTTCTTACAAACATGTGCTACTATACAGTGTATTCCTTTCAGTCACTTTCAAATTACTAGCAAACAAATGTAGTTCAACAAAAAATAAACCAATATACAATTAATATTGTCAACCAGGAAGACTTTGTGCACGAATGTGATTCATCCATTTCACATTTAAAATGTTATTCTGTGTAGCTTTCTGGTTCTTAGAACATCAAAAAGATTTATGCATTACTGTAGATGAAGACTTATTGGATCTAGCCCAGTAGCCGTTGGCTAAACATGGCAATTTATAACAATCAATAAATGAGTCATATTTCTCTGTCTGTAAAGTAAAGGCAGGCAAGTAAGAAGTGAGTTATATATTCTTTACACTATTATATTTACCACAAAATGATCTACATACCCTTTCCGAGGCACGATGCCCCCATCCATTTTAATCATTCCCATGGATTCTGAAGAAATGTATCCATTCGTAACTAAAATTATCTGGCAGCTATTGGATCTGCTGATTAAATCTAAAAAGACGATAATAGTTGGCTGCCAAGTTCTTGTTTATTGCTGAGAGTGATGAAGTCCTAACTGCTCTCGTATGTTGTGAAAGCATCAAGGTACTCTCCAGTGGTTCATTGCCAGGACAATCTTTCAAGCCTGCTGGATTCAACTCAAGTGGGTTCTACTGCGTTATACATGACATGGAACTTTAAAATGGAAGTAATGGGGAAAAATGGAAATAATTGTAAGTTATAAAATACTATAGAATGTGTCATGTTGACAATGTATAATAGTTTAATGTAAAAGACTTCTAATAATTTAAGGACCATCTTAATGCCAGATTAGCAGGAAATGAGTCCTTTTCAACATGCACTAATTTTGGTAAGATTTTTCTTAGTTTTCATAGTTTGGTGTCACCTAGAACCTTTACATGAACTTTACTTTAGTTTTTTTTTTTGTCTTTATTGATTTGATTAATTGATGTTTCCCTCCTCATAAGGTCATAATAAATCTTTAGGGGTGTAACTGGAGGTTACCAGGCAAGTAAGACGCGTAGAGGCTTTCTGTAAGTTCACACCAGTGCTTTTATTGGGTGGAGTTAATAATAATAATAATAATAATAATAATAATAAATTTTATTTCTATAGTGCCAACATATTCCGCGGCGCTGTACAATTTGTAGGGTTCAAATACAGACAGAAAGATACATTACAAAGAAAGTCATTTCACACACTGGGACTGAGGGCCCTGCTCGCTAGAGCTTACAATCTATGAGGTAGAGGGGGTGACACAAGAGGTAGCTGGGTCATTGCTTATACAGTAGTCAGACAATTTTGTAATAGAGGTGACTGTCATTACACAAACATTAAACATGTGATAGGCCTGTCTGAAAAGATGTGTCTTTAGTTTGCGCTTGAAGCTGTAGAAATTGGGAGTTAATCTGATTGTCCGGGGTAGAGCATTCCAGAGAAGTGGTGCAACTCAGGAGAAGTCTTGTATACGAGCGTGGGAGGTTCTGATAATAGAGGATGTAAGTGTTAGGTCATTGAGTGAACGGAGAGCACAGGTTGCACAGTAGACAGAGATGAGGGAGGAAATGTAGGGAGGTGCAGCATTATGGAGAGCCTTGTGGATGAGAGTAATAACTTTATATTTTATTCTATAATGAAGTGATAAAATACTATAGAATGTGTCATTTTGATAATGTTGAGGCTCATCAGGAAGTCTCTTACATTAACCCCTTAACGACCGGCCCATAGGGAATCTACGCCGGCACTGACAGGTCCTTCCTGACTGCCCTATAGGAAAACTACGTCGGGCAGTCAGGATAGGTTTTAACCGTATCAGTGCCGAAATTCACCGGGTTTTCAGCTAACTATGTTAGCTGACAACCTGGTGAACATCCGTGGGCCGGCCATTACCCCACCCCAGTCCGGCGATCGTCACTATTCACTGAATCTGTATTTAACCCCCTCCTCGCCGGCCGCCACATCCAAAATGGCGCCGGCGGCGCCATAACACAAAGATCAGTGGCCGAGGAGGAGGGGGGAGGTGAAGCGTCCCTGCTGTCTGATACCGGAGGTAGCAGACATCAGGGACTTGTGACCAAGGACAGAGATTTTCTGTCCCTGGCCACGCGATCGTCACTATTCATTGAATAGTGACGGCCGCCATCTTGGAAAGCCTTGCGGCCTAAATCTGTAGTTTTTAGGCCACATCTCCGATCAATGTCGGAGATGTGGCCTAAAAACTATAGATTAGGCCTATACTTACCCTCCGCTGCGCCGATCTCTGCATTTGACCCCCTCCTCGCCGGCCAGCCGGGGAGGACGGGGGAAGTGAAGGGTCCCTGCTGTCTACTACCGGAGGTAGCAGACATCAGGGACTTGTGACCAAGGACAGAAATTTTCTGTCCTTGGTCACACGATCGTCATTATTCATTGAATAGTGACGATCAATGAATCGCCATTTTTTTTTCTAGGTCGTCGCCTAAATTTAGAGTTTTTAGACCACATCTCTGATTAAATGTCAGAGATGTGGCCTAAAAACTCTAAACTTAGGGTCCACTTACCCTCCTGCTGGACTCCTACTGCTGTGCTTCCTCTCCCTCCGGCAGGCGGCTCCAAAATGAAGCTAGTACCGGCAGCACAGAGGTGCTGCTGGGCCGGAGGAGAGGGAGACCTTGCTGTCAACTGCCTCAGGCAGCTGACAGCAAGCAGAGGTGATCCTATATGCTGATCACTGGTATACACTGTATACCGGTGATCAGCAATGTGTAAAAAAAAAAGTGAAAGTAAAAAAAAAAAAAGTGAAAGTGAAAAAAAAGTGAAAGTGAAAAAAATGTAAAGTTTATCATTTCCTCCCTCTCTAATTAGTCTGGGGGCAATAATAAACCTTACACATGGCCCCTCACACAAAACACACATAATAAAGTTTGATTTTACACACTGACAATTCCCCCCCTCCCCTTCCGCCCGGAGGCAGAATATTGTAAATAGTAACTGTAAATTACATTTTCTATTGGTTACGTGACATGTGATCAGTGTGATAAGCCAATCACAATGGTCGATGTCACATATATGTAAAAAAAAAAGTATAATGTAAGTGCTGTGTCTGTCCCTCCTCCCAGTAGTAGTTTGATGAGAGGAGAGAGAGACACATCGCTACTATACAAAGAGATTGACAGAAATCACTTCACAATTACAATTACATTGTATTTCCGTATTCCCTGATCACCTTCAGATCTGCGGATCATATACCGGAACGAAGTGCTCCGCTGTGCTTCGTCCTTTTTTTTATTTCGCATTATCCTTTTTTTTTTCCCCTACAAAAAAATTTAAAAAAAAAATACAAAAAAATACCCCACTCCCTGTTAGTTTTAATTTTTTTTTCTAACTGATAGTTGATTTGGTCGCCAGATCAACTGTTTGCAGAGCGAAGCAAACGTCTTGTTTTGCTCTGTTTTTGTGATAGCAGTGCCAGTGTAGGTAACTGAAAACCAACTAAAATGTCCAGTAGGCTGTACAGCGCGGAGGAAGCATACGCTTTGCTTTGCTCCAGCAGCTCTGGCAGTGATATGGACAGTGCGTCAGAGTATGTCCCATCAGCTAGTGACGACTCTGATTCTGACTCTGCCTCTGGTCCTCAAAGCCCTTTGCTAGTGCAAGAGGAAATTGCGTCAAGTGCAGGCCCTAGCACTGCGGTCCCTGGGCCTAGCACTGCGGTCCCTGGGCCTAGCACTGCAATGTGGGAGTCCTCTGTTACATTTGTGCCGCAAACACCCCCATTTATTGCAACACCTGCAATAAATGCTGATGTCGCAGGCTTTACCCCCATTAATTTTTTTCACTTATTTGTGACAGACCAAATATTGGAATTAATTGTCCAGCAGACAAACATCTATGCTGGACAATATATTTCAGCAAATCCCACATCCGTCTATTCCAGGCACTGGAACTCCACTAATGTCCCAGAAATAAAAAAGTTTTTGGGACTTACGTTGTTGATGGGATTGGTGAAAAAACCTTCAATAAGATCGTACTGGAGCGCCACAACTATCCACGCAACCCCTGTATTTGCAGCAGTACTGTCCCGTTTTCGTTATGAGACCCTCATGAGATTTCTCCATTTTACTGATAATTCCCAAGTGCCCCCTAGATCTGACCCTGCCTACGATAGGCTAAATAAAATAAGACCCCTGATTTCCCTCCTCCAACAATCCTTTCTTTCCTTATACACCCCCGAACAAAATTTGGCAGTTGACGAATCCCTAATGAATTTCAAGGGTCGACTTTCATTCCGCCAGTTCATCCCCTCGAAGCGAGCCCGCTATGGAGTGAAAGTCTACAAAGTTTGCGAGAGCTCCACAGGTTATACCTGCAACTTTTTTGTGTACGAGGGTAGGGACCGCCAAATCAACCCCCCAGGGTGCCCAGAGAGCATTGGCACAAGTGGGAAAAATTGTCTGGCAACTGATGATACCCTTTCTCCACCTAGGGTATCATGTGTATACCGACAATTTTTACACTAGTGTCCCCTTGTACAAAGGTCTTCATGCTGCAAATACAGGGGCCTGTGGGACAGTACGCAAGAACCGAGTGGGGCTACCAGCACAATTGGTGTCAAGGAGAGTAGCAAAAGGACAGTCGTTCAGTTTGGCTAGTGACAATATGTTGGCGGTCAAATGGAATGACAGGAAAGTTGTCTATCTCCTTTCGACCATCCATACTGACACCACTGTGTTGGTGAGAGAAAGAGGCTCAGCTACAGAGAAAAGAAAACCCCTCTCTGTAACTGAATATAATAAATTCATGGGGGGGGTGGATATATCTGACCAAGTCCTGCAACCATATCTGGTCAAGCGCAAAAGCAGAGCCTGGTACAAAAAACTGTCCGTGTACCTAATTCAAACTGCCATGTATAATTCATATGTAGTGTTCAAAAAAACACAGGGTTCGAAAACATTTTTAATTCCCCCATGCCAGAGTCCATATACCAATCAGAGGAAATTCGTAGACTCACTGAACGCCATTTTATGCATCCCATCCCTGCCACTAAAGCTAAGACCTATGCCCAAAAACGTTGCCGTGTTTGTAGCAAGAATGGGAGGAGGAAAGAAACTAGATTTTTTTGCCCCACTTGCCCATCCCAACCAGGACTCTGTGCACACCCCTGCTTTGAAATTTATCATACCATTATGAATTATTGATTTTATTTGAAGGGAACACCATAAAGGAGGGTGGGGGTCAGTTTCAGGGAGGCAAATCATTTATATTTTCTTTTACGTTTATGTTTTTGTCCAATTATTATTTCTACCATTACAAATTTCTTGAACTACTATTCCCTGATTTGGTCACTCACAAATTTATTTCTCCCAGTTACTAATTTCTTGGGCAATTAATCCAGGATTTGATCACTAATAAATTTTTATTATTAAAAAATTGTCTTTGTCTGAGACGAGGTGACCATTAACAAATTTTTATTCAGATTTCAGGGGCTAGCCATTACACAACGGAACAGCTTCATTTTTAGAGATAACGTTTCATTGGGACATCACTCTCAAACTCTGTTTGGATAAAGCAATAGTAGTATCGGGTGCAGGCGCTAGCATTTGAAGCACCTTGCACCAGACTTTCAACTTGGGATCTTACAATTTAGTTTTTGCCCAAAATACTCAAATTTTATGGCTCTCTAGAGGTATTTTTTACCACTGACTACTTAAAAACTGCATGTAGAAAAGTGCAGTGACAGAAAGAAGAATACACAATGTGGGACAACTGCTTTTTTCACTAAAATTTTTGTTTAGGCCACTCCATACCTCCTTAAATTCATTCATTTGTTCCATGAAACCAAATGGGTACTCTTTTTTTGGGGCCCTACCGTGCGTCCGTACATAGGATTAAGGCCACAAAGTGTACATTTATGAACACAGGAGAAGTGGGGTGATATATTTTGGAGTGTGTTTCTTCATTTTCATGTGATGTGTGCAAGAAAAATGCCTTTAAAATGACATTTTTATGTAAAAATGTGACATTTTTTTGTTTGAGTCCACTTTTTTCAAAACCTATAGGCTCAAAATACTCACTATACCCCTCAATGAATACCTTAAGGGGTCTAGTTTATAAAATGGTGTCATTTATGGGGGTTTTCAATTGTTTTGATAACTCAAATCTTGTTTGAATGGGCAATGGACCTGAAACATATTGAAGCAAAAATTGTGTCTTGAAATCCAGTTGGTGCTCCCTTCTTTTTGGGCCCTACCGTGCGTCCGTACATAGGAATAAGGCCACAAAGTGTACATTTATGAACACAGGAGAAATGGGGTGATATATTTTGGGGTGTGTTTCTTCATTTTCATGCGATGTGTGCAAAAAAACTGTCTTTAAAATGACACATATTTGAAGAAAATGAAAATGTAATTTTTTTCGTAATTTGTAATAATTCTTGCAAACCAGTATTTGTTTGATCAAAATACTCACTATACCCCTCAAAGAATACCTGAAGGGGTCTAGTTTTCCAAATTGTGTAATTTAATGGGAGGTTCTATCATTATGCCACTTACTCCTGTCTGCAAACCTAGCTTGGTACAGGAAAAAATCACACTCTCAAAATTTCCAAAATTTGCTTATAAACTTGCAAATTGTCTAAATTACTCAAATATGCTAAAATTATTTCAAATATGCTTGAAACACAAAAGGATCATTTGGAAATATACAATTACTAACTTTTTTGCCCTGTATTATTGTGTATATGAGAGATATTGCAGCTGTAAATGGAAAAAAAATGAAAGATTTTCAAAATTTTCAGCATTTGTGAGTTTTTTAATAAATTACGCAAGTTATATCAGTCTAATTTTACCTTCTCAGTAAAGTACAACATGTCACGAAAAAACAATATCAGAATCGCTTGGATGCGATATACTGTTACAGAATTATTGGTCTGAAAGTGGCCAACCCCTTTAATGTAAGAGACTTCTTGATGAGTCTCTAGAAGTTAGGAGACGAAACGCGTAGAATACGAACACCCAATTCAACATTATTAGGCTTTGGATACTTTAACCCCTTCCCGACATGCGCCGTAATAGTACGGCGCATGTCGGGTCTGTAACCCGCCATAGCCGCCGGGTGTCTACTGCTTTAAGCAGTAGACAACCGGCTCTAATGCCTCTGATCAGTCCCCGGACCGATCGGAGGCATTAACCCCTCCGGCGCCGCCATTTTCCCGGCGGCGAATGGGCGCCGCCATTTTGTCCGGGATCGCCGGCTCCTGGAGCATGCTCCAGGGCTGACGTCATGTTGCCATGACAGCCGGGAGCCTGTACAAGGCTCCCAGGCTTGTCTGCAAATTGTCTCTTTTGCAGGCTGGTTTATGCAGCCTGCAAAAGAGAGGATCATTTTTTGCAATGCATTGCAATGCATTAGCATTGTAATGCATTGCATTAGTGATCAGACCCCCTGGGGTTCAACACCCCTAGGGGTCTAATAAATGCAAAAAAATTTTTTAAAAAAAGTAAAAAAATATATAAAAAAATATAAAAAGTATTAAAAGTTCAAATCACCCACTTTTCCCTAGAACACATATAAAAGTAGTTAAACACTGTGAAACATATACATGTTAGGTATCCCCGCGTCCGAAATCGCATGCTCTACAAATCTATAAAAATATTTTTCCTGTTCGGTAAACGCCGTAGCAGGAAAAATAGTCAAAAATGCCAAACCGCCGTTTTTTCACTGTTTTGATTCTGATAAAAATTTGAATAAAAAGTGATCAAAGCAATAACATTTCCCGAAAATGGTAGAACTAAAAAGTACACCCAGCCCCGCAAAAAAAAGACGCCCTATGCATCCCCGTACATTTACGTATAAAAAAGTTACGGCCGTCGGAATATGGCGACTTTTAGAAAAAAATTTTTTTAACACAGTTTTAGATTTTTTTAAGGGGTCAAAATGTAAATAAAACCATATAAATTTGGTATCCCTGGAACCGTACCAAAACACAGAATATAGGGGACATGTCATTTTGGCTGCACAGTGAACGCCGTAAAACCAAAGCCCGTAAGAAAGTCGCAGAAATGCATTTTTTCTTCAAATCCACCCCATTCTGAATTTTTTTTCCTGCTTCCCAGTACATTATATAGAATAATTAATGGTGGAATCATGAAGAAAAAATTTTCCCGCAAAAATTAATACCTCATATGGCTCTGGGAACGGAAAAATAAAAACGTTATGGGGTTTAGAAGGAGGGGAGTCAAAAACGAAAAACGAAATTCAAAAAATGCCATCGACGGGAAGGGGTTAAGGGCCAATGGCTTTAATACAGAGAATGTATGAATCGCTTAGGAAAGGTGTAGTAATGATTGTCCAGTTGACCCAGACTTATTGATGGGACAGGGAGGTCAGGCATTGTTGATGCGGCTACTTGGCCCCTAATACTTACCGGTGGAATTGTTTGAATAGTGGACCCACTTTTATTACCTATGGGTGTAATGTAGTGTATGGAGAGATTTAAACATACACCAGAGTGAATTCCACCACAACCTTTGAGACTTAGATGTTGATATAAGTGGACCACACTGCATGAGGATATTGATTCCTTAATATTTATTTGTTGTTTCCTCGATCATATCTACTGGAGGGGTCACATAGTAATGTCAGTGTGGCTGATGTTTTTGAGGGACAAAAGTTTTTAAAGATTCCAATAAAAGTTAAATTGTAGTTGTTTTTTTGGGGGACACCTCCCTTTCCTTACTAGTGCTTGATATTCAGGTGCTATAAAATGTTATTTTATATATGTACTGTATTTTTATTGTGTTTTATATTTTAAATAGCCTATCTTGTATGACATTGTTCTTTGTAAGACATATCCATATACAATACAGGAGGTTGGCACAGGTCCTAAACTGGAAGGAATAAACAGCAAGAGGGAATACACTCATCCAGTCTAGTGGTGCTCAGCTCAGTAATGAATTTCACAGTCTATCCAAAGCAAGGGGAGCAAAACAAATGGCACTTACCCACAGAACTGAAATCTTCTTTATTTCAATACATTAAAAGCCAGGAGATGAAAAGTAGCAGATGCGGTTAAGTGATGCCAATTTGACAAACTGCATCTGCCACTTTTTACCTGCTGGTTTTTAGTATATTAGAATAAAAGGATTTTGTTTTGACCCTGGTAAGTACCACTTGTTATGTTTTCCTTTGTATAACATTGGTCATAATCAAGGACCAGAAATAAAGATAATGGAATGGACTTGGCACAAATTTCCCCAGTTTCCAAATTTCCCACAAGTGGATCCCATTAACCCCCTAAGTGGCTTAGTGTGTTTCATCAGGAGAAGGCTGATATAAGATAATTGTGCAATAAATTGATAGACATAGATGCCAGAGAGAGATGTAAATTAGTCAGTACCATTTTTCCCAAAAGAGCCAATACCACCAAAAATTGGTCTATTTTCTGTGTCAAGGTTGCAAGTGGCAAAACTTTTATTAATTTTGGCCAATAGAAAGCTAAAAAATGTGGTTCTATTGTGGTCAACGAAGACCAGGTGACGGTGTAAAGCTGGAAAGAGGATCCAGAGGAAGGCAAAAACCCCATAAGGCTTATGCCAATTGCCCCATTGAGGGAAAAAACATCCTACCCGACTCCAATCTGACAATCAAGATAAAACCTTGGATTGTGTCCTTAAAATCTAGAACCCATAACCTGTAATATTGTTCTCCTCGAGAAAGGCATCCATGAATCCACCATCACCACTTCTTGGGGCAGAGAGTTCCAGAGCCTCGCTGTTCTTGCTGTGAAGAATCCTCTTCTATGTTACTGGTGAAACTTTCTCTCCTTCAGACGTAGAGGATGTCCTCTTGTCACTGTCACTGGTCTAGGAGTAAAAAGATCCTTAGAAAGTTCTTTGTATTGTCCCTTCATGTATTTGTACGTTGTTATTAGAGATGAGCGAACACTAAAATGTTTGAGGTTCGAAATTCGATTCGAACAGCCGCTCACTGTTCGAGTGTTCGAATGGGTTTCGAACCCCATTATAGTCTATGGGGAACATATACTCGTTAAGGGGGAAACCCAAATCCGTGTCTGGAGGGTCACCAAGTCCACTATGACACCACAGGAAATGATACCAACACCCTGGAATGACACTGGGACAGCAGGGGAAGCATGTCTGGGGGCATAAAAGTCACTTTATTTCATGGAAATCCCTGTCAGTTTGCGATTTTCGCAAGCTAACTTTTCCCCATAGAAATGCATTGGCCAGTGCTGATTGGCCAGAGTACGGAACTCGACCAATCAGCGCTGACTCTGCTGGAGGAGGCGGAGTCTAAGATCGCTCCACACCAGTCTCCATTCAGGTCCGACCTTAGACTCCGCCTCCTCCGGCAGAGCCAGCGCTGATTGGCCGAAGGCTGGCCAATGCATTCCTATGCGAATGCAGAGACTTAGCAGTGCTGAGCCAGTTCTGCTCAACTACACATCTGATGCACACTCGGCTCTGCTACATCTGATGCACACTCGGCTCTGCTACATCAGATGATGTACATCTGATGTAGCAGAGCCGAGGGTGCACTAGAACCCCTGTGCAAACTCAGCTCACGCTAATAGAATGCATTGGCCAGCGCTGATTGGCCAATGCATTCTATTAGCCCGATGAAGTAGAGCTGAATGTGTGTGCTAAGCACACACATTCAGCTCTACTTCATCGGGCTAATAGAATGCATTGGCCAGCGCTGATTGGCCAGAGTACGGAATTCGACCAATCAGCGCTGGCTCTGCCGGAGGAGGCGGAGTCTAAGGTCGGACCTGAATGGAGACTGGTGTGGAGCGATCTTAGACTCCGCCTCCTCCAGCAGAGCCAGCGCTGATTGGTCGAGTTCCGTACTCTGGCCAATCAGCGCTGGCCAATGCATTCTATTAGCCCGATGAAGTAGAGCTGAATGTGTGTGCTTAGCACACACATTCAGCTCTACTTCATCGGGCTAATAGAATGCATTGGCTAATCAGCGCTGGCCAATACATTCTATTAGCGTGAGCTGAGTTTGCACAGGGGTTCTAGTGCACCCTCGGCTCTGCTACATCAGATGTACATCATCTGATGTAGCAGAGCCGAGTGTGCATCAGATGTGTAGTTGAGCAGAACTGGCTCAGCACTGCTAAGTCTCTGCATTCGCATAGGAATGCATTGGCCAGCCTTCGGCCAATCAGCGCTGGCTCTGCCGGAGGAGGCGGAGTCTAAGGTCGGACCTGAATGGAGACTGGTGTAGAGCGATCTTAGACTCCGCCTCCTCCAGCAGAGCCAGCGCTGATTGGTCGAGTTCCGTACTCTGGCCAATCAGCGCTGGCCAATGCATTCTATTAGCCCGATGAAGTAGAGCTGAATGTGTGTGCTAAGCACACACATTCAGCTCTACTTCATCGGGCTAATAGAATGCATTGACCAATCAGCGCTGGCCAATGCATTCTATTAGCGTGAGCTGAGTTTGCACAGGGGTTCTAGTGCACCCTCGGCTCTGCTACATCAGATGTACATCATCTGATGTAGCAGAGCCGAGTGTGCATCAGATGTGTAGTTGAGCAGAACTGGCTCAGCACTGCTAAGTCTCTGCATTCGCATAGGAATGCATTGGCCAGCCTTCGGCCAATCAGCGCTGGCTCTGCCGGAGGAGGCGGAGTCTAAGGTCGGACCTGAATGGAGACTGGTGTGGAGCGATCTTAGACTCCGCCTCCTCCAGCAGAGCCAGCGCTGATTGGTTGAGTTCCGTACTCTGGCCAATCAGCGCTGTCCAATGCATTCCTATTGGAAAAAGTTTATCTCACAAAAATCACAATTACACACCCGATAGAGCCCCAAAAAGTTATTTTTAATAACATTCCTACCTAAATAAAGGTTATCCCTAGCTATTCCTGCCTGTACAGCTATCCCTGTCTCTTAGTCACAAAGTTCACATTCTCATATGACCCGGATTTGAAATCCACTATTCGTCTAAAATGGAGGTCACCTGATTTTGGCAGCCAATGACTTTTTCCGATTTTTTTCGATGCCTCCGGTGTCGTAGTTCCTGTCCCATCGAATTTTTTTGGAGTTTGCCACGTGATGTTCGATTCGAATCGAACACATCGAACAGCCTGATATCCGATCGAACATGTGTTCGATAGAACACTGTTCGCTCATCTCTAGTTGTTATTAGATCTCCCCGTATACGTCTTTTCTCTAAACTGAATAACCCCAAGTTTGTTAATCTATCGTTGTACTCCAGTCCACCCATTCCCCTAATAACTTTGGTTGCCCGTCTTTGCACTTTTCAAGTTCACTTATGTCTTTCTTGTGTATCGGGGACCAAAATTGCGCACAATATTCTAAGTGTGGCCGTACCAGTGATTTGTATAGAGGCATAACTATTTTCTTGTCATGTCATACCTCTTTTGATACATTGCATAATTTTATTTGCCTTGGTAGCAGCTACCTGGCACTGGTCACTAAAGGTAAGCTTGCTGTCTACTAAAATCCCATAAGTCTCTATCAGTGGCAGTCTTACTCAGTAATTTACTATTAAGTACATAATCATACATTTTATTTCGACAGTGCATGACCTTACTTGTAGATATAAAAGCCGACTTTATCAGTAGCATCAGTAGTCTGGGATCAAGTTATCATAGACACTAAAGTGTGCTCTAGGAAATGGACTTTATTAATTTCGTTGTGGAGAAGACATTTTATTTTCGGCACTGACACATAGTAACAACACAACTCAAATATTTCTTGTTACTACTTCTTGTAGCCAGGAGGCTTGCACTAACATGACTCGCACTGTATGATCATGAAATAATGAAAGATTAGAAAAGAAGTTAAGAATCTGAAGAAATAAAAGGAATTGAAAGGGTTCTCTTTCATTTTACCAAGTATTAACTGCTTTGAATTGTTTGTGAAAGATTCTATTTAAAAAAAAAAAAAAAGAAACAAACCTCTTGGGATTTCTCGGCAATTTTTATAAGCTTTATAACAGAGCTTCTGCAAGATCTCTTGGCCTGTCTTTTTTTTTTTCTTTTTAATATTTGCATTCTACATAAAATAAAATTTTTGAAGCATTTTGGGACCATGTATTGTGCCTTGCATCTGTTATTGTTAATTTAAAGGGATTCTACCATTTAAACTTTTTTTTTCTCTTTCACATGTCGGAATAACCTTAAGAAAGGCTATTCGTCTCCTACCTTTATAAGTAATGAGTTCTCTTGCAGCACTGGGAGCGGGCCGCAGCGCTCAAACAGCACTGGGGGCGTCGCTAATGCTGTCAGAGATCTCTCTCCAGCGCCGTCTCCATCTTCTTCAGCACCCGCCTCTTCACTCGTCTTCTTCCGGCTGGGGTCACACTTCGACGCCTGTGCAGTCAGCTCTGCCGTCGGAATGGGACACAGGCAGAGCCGAGTGCACAGGCCGGCGGCCATTTTTTGGAGGCTACTTTCGCACACATGCCCAGTATGCTCCTGTAATTCTATGGAGTACAGAGCGTACTGCGCTTGCACGCTTAAGCGGTCTCAAAAAAATGGCCGCTGGCCTGTGCACTCGGCTTTGCCTGTGTCCCAATGGCAGAGCCAACTGCACAGGTGTCGAAGTGTGACCCCAGCCAGAAGAAGATGAGTGAAGAGGCGGTTGCTGAAGAAGATGGAGGTAGCGCTGCAGAGAGTTCTCTGGCAGCATTGGGGATGACCCCCAGTGCTGCTTGAGATAACTCATTTGCATACTAACCAAAAACAGATTTTTCACCGAATGGTGAGCCAGAGACGACTTATAAAGGTAGGAGATGAATAGCCGTTCTTAAAGCTATTCCAACATGTGAATGAGAAAAAAAGAATTTAAATGGTAGAATCCCTTTAAATGGATGGAAAAGTGTAATGTTAACTACATTGCTAAATGGTGTGTGAAAGAGTTATAGAGTATATACTCATGTAGCTCATCCGTTACATAAATGTCTGAGATTTACAAATGTAAATTGGATTTGCTATGGATTTCTCTATGTTCCACTAAGAGGTGTGGGGCAGTAGTAGACATTTCTGCAAAATAAATTGCCACTTGTGCTTTATTATCTGTCCTATATATTTCAGTGGGGGTGTGGGATGTCTTTCTCTTAAAGGCGTTTGTTGGCTTGTTAGTTGTGAAATTGCGTTGAACTGGCATCACAACAAATTTTTTAACCAGACTGGAGATCAGCTAAATATGAACTTCTATCTACAAAACTATGTAAAGTTGAGGTTTTGGAGAAGCTCTGCTTTTTTGTTGCAGATTTTGAGACAAAGCCAATAGTTTCAAAAGTAATGAAAATGAATGGGAAATATATAGGAATGTATAGGAAGTTCTTACACTTCTCCTGTCACGTATAGCTACTTCTGATTTTGTCTCAATAATCATCAGCATAATCTACAACAAAAAAAGCTATTTTTCCACAGCATGCGGCCTAAGTTTAAGGCCAGTTGCATATGACCATGAATTAAGGGCATGGGTGGCACATGGGGGATACGTGGTTGTCCCCCAAATGCTGCCCTTGCAGTAGGAGCCACAGAACCAAGGGCCACAAAATAGGACCGGAATAAGACCTGTTCTATATTTTGCCGCCCAGACTGTTGGCCCACACATGTGACCATGTAATTCAAGGTCATGTGTAACACGTCTATAGAAATGAAGGGGGCAGTGTGCTAACTGTGAAATATACGGATATCACACTAAACACAGCCACCATCTGCAACCAACCTAAGGCTGACTAAAACCATTCTGCAAAAGTAACAGGAAAGGACGCACTGAACTGAAAGTGCTTGTTTTAGTATATAGGGGCAAAAAAAAAAAAAAACAAGAGAAAAGCAGCTGTTCGGAACATTTTGCTTGTCTAAAAAAATGCACCACAGTGCTTTTTCCACAGAGTCTTTGAGTGAAGGAGATTAAATGGAATCTCATTCATTTTGCTGGGACTGTAAAAAGTAGCATTTTCAACCCTTGTGTTTCTGTAACTGCCAAAAACATTGTCTTTCTACAATGTGTGGTTTCACCTAAGAGTTCATTTTTCCAGGGCTCACTGTTGTTTTACCGGTATTGTTATTTTTACTGAATCGGTATTGTGAATGTTCACAGCATGGAACAACTACACTTGTATTTTAATAGTTTTGGGCATGTTCATTTTAAATTTTTATGTTTCATTTTTTATGTGTAAAATGGTGGAAAGAAGTGTTTTTCACTTTTAATTCATTCCTCCATTTCTTAAACATGTTTTCATAAAACAAATGAATATTATGAGTAATAGTGCAAGTAAATATTAGAAATATTGTAATATATCTTATTAAATAAAATGCTTCATACGGTTGTTTTTCCCCCTTCAATCACTCAGTTGTTTATCTCAAACAGAACCAGTATCCAAAGTGAAGACAGGACTATCAAACTTCACATAGACTATTCCATGGAGAGGGAAGGTGGAATGAGAAGCCTGCTGAAGGATGAGGGAGATGCTCAATGTAGGGAGGGAGGAGTAATACAATTTATTAGGTGGAGAAACAAGATATATTCAATTAATAAGATGTACAGTATTACAAAGGGTTTTTCTTTAAAGGGATTCTACTAGAGATGAGTGAGTAGTACTCGATCGAGTAGGTATTCGATCAAATACTACGGTATTCGAAATACTCATACTCGATCGAGTACCACTCGCTGTTCGAATGTAAAAGTTCGAAGCAGAACCAGCATAGATTGGCCAAATGCTATACAGTCGGCCAATCAATGCTGGTTCTTCTCCTACCTTTTTCTATTTACCATGTTGGAATAGCCTTAAGAAAGGTTATTCATCTCCTACCTTGCTCAATCGCCACCGGCCCGCCGTTCCGTAGAAATACCAGTTTTTACTGGTATGCAAATGACTTCTCTCGCAGCAATGGGGGCGAGCCCCAGTGCTTTAAACGGCAATGTGGGCATCCCCACTGCTGTCAGAGAACTCTCTCCAGCAACGCCTGCATCTTCAGCTGCATCTTCCCCTGCTCTCATCCTCTTCCATCTGGGTCAACTCCGACGCCTGCGCAGTCGGCTCTACTTGTGTCTCACTGGCAGAGCAGAGCCTTTCTTAAGGCTATTCTGACATGGTAAATAGAAAAAATGTTGTTTTAGTGTTAGAATCCCTTTAATATTCATTTGTTTTTAGAAAAGGAACCTTTTAAAAAAAAATAAAAAATCTGACATTTACTGTACAGTCGTTTTCTCTGACATGTACAGTGGGTTTAATGTCATTTTCTATAATTGTTTTTGTTGTTAAGTTGTGACAGTTTGTACATGTAGTTTTGAAGTCTTCTAAGGGAGCATTCACAAGGAGTATACGCTCCACTCATTCTGAACGTAAAACTCATCCAGAATGAGCACGTAAAAAACAGCTCCCATTGATTTCTATGGGTGCCGGCATACATGCGCTCCCCATTGAAATCAATGGGAGGCTTTTTCCCTGTTGCTTTCAATGTGATACGCATTGATTTCAATGGGGAGCGCACGTATGCCGGCACCCATAGAAATCAATGGGAGCTGGTTTTTACGTTCAGAATGAGCGGAGCGTATACTCCGTGTGAAGGCTCCCTAAGAAAAGATATGTAAATGACATCCCCAAAAATGTCATACCTGCAACTTGCTATTTCTCCAAAAACTGAACATGTCAGAATGACACTAGGTTCACACTAGCCCCAGGCCAGACCACTAAAACAGTGGTTATACATGGACACTGAAGGACTCCATTGACTACAATGGAGTCCACCATTTTTAAACTAAAACTGGTGGAGTAATAAGTCCTTCATTCAGGACGTTTCTCTTTGATGATGTTCGGCAGTTTACAACAGAAACTCTGGCACATGTAAATCCAACTTTATTGTATTCTTCACAAGACCTTTGTGTTGACTTGAAGAATATAATGCAGTAAAATCACTACTTTTAATACCATAAAGTTCTCTAAAAATTGCTAAAAAGCAGTTTGCGAATCCTTCCTCGTAAAGGTGTCACCTTTCATTGTAATCCTGTCTGTGATGGGATTACTTCTGAGAAGTGGACAGAAAGTGTCAGCGTACTATGAAGCTAAGAGGACTGTGTGATACAGGAAAGATTACTTACTGTTTTTTAAACAAAATGGGAAACAATGAAATGGAAAATTAGAAAAAAAATTGAACATAAGAATTTTTTTTATATAAGCTGATACATGTATTATATTTAGTTGTTTATCATTTAAAAATCCATCTTGACTCGCTGAGCAGAACTGCATTAGATGCCTCGGTAACTAGATACTCATTGCACCCATGGAGTTGAGAAAATGACATTGCACACAGGTACTGTAGTTCTAGCAGTCTGATGACAATTGAAGAAACAAATGAGCTCATTGTTCTAGCACGTGGGGAGCCCAAGTGAGAGGGAATGGTAATCAGCCAAGGAAAAGAAGCTTTGGGTTAGAATTGACTTTTTCATTCTGTGCAGATCTTTAGCCAGTTTCTTGATGATAACGTCTTAGGACTGATTAATGAAACCAGCGGGAACAGTTGTCATAGCAGCAGGAACAGGTGCTTATCCATAAATTAATCAATTTTGGGAAACTTGTACATGGTTTTACCCTTTTCCTGTACAAGATGGAGAAGTTCCAAGTACCTTAACAAAGTCACCGCTCTATGAAAGGACTTAACAGGTGCCGGAATTGTAATTAAGAATAATTGTTCAATATAGAGCCGGTGAAGAGACTGTTAATATTCTTAATATACATATTATGCATTGTGATAGTGTGAAATGTCCTGAATAGCAAATGCAGGCATTGGAAAAGTCTCACTACAATGGCACTAACTGCACTGTCAATGAGGTGGTATACAGTAAGGATCTGTATAATGGCTACAATAAAAAAAATACTATTCCTCCAAATACCTCTGATTTAATATAACTGTTGGCATCCTCATCATGTACCATTTAGTGTGTAGGTTTTTCCTTAGAAGCACAAGTTCTGCAAACAGTAATATGGCACTATGTCTGTTCATGTGCCTCCTTGTAAATTAGCTGTACTGGGGCAGCACAGCGCCTGGTAATTGTACATGCTGGGATCCCTGCTGTTCACTCGACAGGCAAAGTACTGCAGCCTCCACTACACATCGTATGGCGAGTAAGGAGCTGCAACAGCCACAGGGCCCCGGACATTAAGGGGCCTGGTGGTCCCCTGATGCTTTTTTTTTGTTTTATTATTATTATTATAGCCCGTTACCTGCTGGAATAACTCCAGCAGGTAATAGACCCTATTTACTTACCAATCCTTGCTCCTGCTCACGGCCACCTGGAAAGCGGAGGCGGTTGTGAGCAGGAGTAAGTGAGGATGCAGGGCCCGCGAACCTTAACATTACTATTATTAGTCTTTTGAGACCCAGAGGATTATGATCAGAGGGCCAGGGGAAATGAGGGAACATAAAAAAAACACTGTTAACTTACTTCTCCTGCGCTCTGGCAGTCTCCAGGCCTATTTGGCGATGTCTCCAATGTGACGTGGGCCAGGCCAGCATCATTACGTGTAGCGGATCAACATTGAAGAGGGCTGAAAGCATCAGGGAGTGTGTCAGAGCCCGGGAGAGGTAACATGGTTTTTTATGTTTATATCCTCCCCTGGGTCTCCGTTCTGAAAGACTCCAGAAAATAATAATTGCTCATGGGTGGTAAGCTATGGGGGATAATAGTGTGTGCAGAGGTCACTATGGGGCATAATAGTGTGTGCAGGAGCCACTATGGGGCATAATAGTGTGTGCAGAGGTCACTATGGGACATAATACTGTGTGTGGAGGGGAAGCTATGGGGCATGTGTGTGCAGGGGCCACAGTGGGACATCTGCCCTTTCTCTCAATGTTTCATGCACACAGATTTCATTATAGTCTATGGGGTCTGTGTAGTTTCTTAGCTAACCGCTTTTTAATGTGTTCAGTATTCTGTTCGGATGGTCCACAAGCGGACTCCACAAATGGAATACCGATTGCAGATGTGAACCAGGCCTTAGTAGCACTTTGTGCTATTAAATAATAAAAAAAAAAAAAGTGAAAATAAGATACATATTCCCTCCTCTCTTGTTTATATTTTCCTGGATATAAAAAAAAAAAACAATAATAAAAAACATGCAAAATAGAAACATAAAAATAAAGCCCTATGAGTCGGATGCAGAAATTAGTAGAATAACCAAAAAAAAAATCAAATACATTATGTTCCCCAGTATGGCATCAATAAAAAAAAGTCAGGTCTTCCAGCAAAAAATAAGTCATGACACAATTCCAAAAAAATAAGCTATTGCACATCAATAAATTAATCAATTTATGGATCTTGGAAAGTGGCTATAGAAAAAAAAAGTTATCGCAATAAGGATTTTTATTTTAAGAAAATAGTAAAACTTAAATGTATGCAAAATTTATAGCATAAAAGGCAGGGCAAAATTGCTGTTTTTTCAGCGATACCTACCCCAAAATAGTGCTATTAAATACTACAATTTGTCACTCAAAAAAGGTCCTCATACATTTACATTGACAGAAAAATAAAAAAGTTACGGCGCTTAGTATGTGACGACAAAAAAAAATGGTTTAGTTATCTAAGCCAGTTGGTCATTAAAGGGTTAAGTTGGAGAGTTTCTCTGCATGAGCAACAATTTTACAGGTTCTTTGATGATAGACATACCCTGTTTCTCCGAAAATAAGACACCCCCCTTCACCTCCTGCACCACGTCCATTCGTCAGTCATGCCGGCATTCCACTAAGGAAGCGCCGTCATGACTGCCGATTGTACCCCGCTCCAGCTGCTGCATAAGACATCCCCCGAAAATAAGACAGGTCATATATTTCAGAAGATAATTTAATATAAGACACTGCCTTATTTTTGGGGAAACAGGATAGATATGATGTAAGATAGATAACACTCCTATTGTAAGACCGCACCAGTATATAGAAGAGGGTGCTCGCCACATGGGAAAAGGCAATATCCTGTTTGATATATCTCAAAAAACAGAGGACACAAGGGATCCGTGAAAGACAAGTGGGGAGCTTTATTGCCTCATGCAATGTTTTGGCTCTGTTAAGAGACTGTTTCAAGCATCAAAATAGTGATAGTATACAGGGATAGATAGATAGATAGATAGATAGATAGATAGATAGATAGATAGATAGATAGATAGATAGATGATCAGCTCTCTCCTACTTAACTTTAACTGTTATGAAACTTTAACTCCGAACCTGCCTTAAAGAGGACCTTTTTTGTCCTCAGGCATATGCGGTTTTATATACCGCTAGAAAGCCAACAGTGCGCTGAATTCGGAACACTGTCGGCTATCCCATTATGTTTCTCAGAGCTGGAGATATCGGTGCCATTACCGATGTCTGCCCACTGTCAGAAGGGCATTCCTGACAGTCTAGCCGGGCTGTGAGAAATACTCCCCCTGACAGTACGCGTTACATATCTCTAAACCATTCTTTACTGCCCAGCAATGACGATAAGCTGTGAAGAATGCCCCCCCTGTGTAAAAGAACGGTTAAGAGGTGGGGTGTTCCTCACAGCCCAGCTAGACTGTCAGGATTGCCCTTCTGACAGTGGGCAGACATCGGTAAATGAAAATAAAACTGTATGTGCTCTTTAAGAGCAAGCAGTCAGCACTACAGCATAACTGATCATTGTACATGGAGCATCCGAATACTTGATATTGATAAATCACATACTTACAGTATGTACTGTACTGTGGCATAAGTGCAAGTGTGGCAAAATTGAAACACTAGCCTAATCGAGTGAAGATAAAAGCAAGGAAAAGATTAAACACATTAGTACATTCCTATTAAATTACTATACTGCAATTACTGAGCAATAGACTTTAATGACGAACAGAATACTAATATATGTAAAACAGTATAATACTGATATGCTGAATTGGTCACTTAACTGTTTGCAGCATACAAATCTACAATACAAAGATTATGATAGAATTTTACCTGCAGGTCTATGTAACATGTTTAATCCCATCGTGTAAATTGACTATGTCTTTGTAATGTATCTTTTTTGTCTGTACTTGAGCCCTACAAATTGTATAGTGCTGCAGAATATATATATATATATATATATATATATATATATATATATATATATAGATAAAATATATATTAAGTCAATAAACTCCGCTTTGCTCCATTGACACTTTTAGCTCCGTACCCTCTAAAAAACCTAACAGATCTGCAAATATGTATCACTTACAATCTACTTCTTCAGCGTCTTGTAAACTGCCCTTGAAGCTTCAGGAAGTATTGTTTATTTAGTAAGGGTATCCCTTGGGTTTTAGAAGAAAATATGGATATGCAGCTGGTGAGGGGAATTAATACCTTGGCCAGACTCTTAGCAGGTGTTACAGAAGACTTTTATTGAAGTATGAGGGTTCTCTTGTTAAGCTAATGTGTGTTCTTCTAAATTAGATAAATCCCTCAGCTCTTACCAGCTGTTTAGCCGTAGTATGCAAAGCTCCTCGCAGTCCTGCTTTACTTTTCTATTTGCTAAATGACTCCTGAACTCATGTCTGAGATTATATAGCACAAGCTACTCACTGCATATTAAGACGCCTTAAAGGGAAACTATGGTTAACAACAATTTTCCAGGAAAATGATACTAAATCATGTTGTCCTAATTCATAATTATTGTGGGCAGTTGTACAGCAGCTACATTGGATAGAACTGGCAATTCATCACATTGTGTAATCTCCCTGTGTCACTAAATAATCCACTAGAATTCTAACTTTGCATAGAAAATGACATCTTGAGTGGACAAGACTCTTGAATTGAATGGTGATGCGTCATGATGCTGGAGAAAATATTGATTTGTTCTTTGAAGATTATATGAAGAAGCTAAATTATGTGATTAAAATAATTAGTCCAGGATATAACGGTAAACTTATTTATAGAGTACAATAAGGAAAGTGGAATAAATACAGTGTTTTACAGATTGATCAACTTATCCATCATTATATTACATTATTGGAGGTCCTTCCTCCAAACCGCGGTTAGGCTACATAATCTACATCAGGCCAAGCGAAGATCACTCTGCACAGAGAACTAAATGATCCTGAAGTCCTCTTTTCTTTTTTCTTTAGCTGCTATGACTCCTAGTATCTTTTTCCTATCTGCTATTCTGAGCTTATGTGTGTCACCTTCTCTAATATACTACTTGTTATTACCCTCTATAAGTATTATCATGCTGCTGCTGTAACACACTGAAATTTCCCCATGGTGGGACTAGTAAAGGATCTTATCTTATCTTATTTTGTTATATAAGCTAATTTTTTCAACCAGGGATTATCAGTCTAATTGTACAACTGCCGATAAGACTAGGTTAACATCTGCACCAGGAGATCCAAACAATTGAGTGCCTTGTGGGTCCTATTGGCTAAAATGGGGTCCACCAGGTCTCGGTTGGGTGTCCACCATTTCAAAACTGAAACTGGTGAAGAGAAAAGTCCTCCATGCAGGACTTTTCTCTCCTCTGATTTTCTGAAAGACTCCAGGAGAGATGTGAACTTAGACTATGGCCGGGTTCTCGTCAACATTTGGGTTTCTGTTCTGGGAGTCCGCTTGGGGACCCCCAAATGGAAACCTATACGCATTAAAAAGTGGTTACCTAAGGAAGCCACATGGACCCTCCTTAGCTATAAGGAATCATGTGGAGAGAAAAGTGCTGCTTGCAGGACTTTCCTCTCCACATTTTTCTGTCAAAAAATGAGCAGAAACCCCATGGATCCCATCATAGTCTATGGAGTCTGTGGATTTCCCAGGTAACTGCTTTTTAATGCATATAGGTTTCCATTTGGAGGAGGGACCCGAACGCAGATGTGAATAGGACCTAAGATATAGTAGAAAGTTTCTTATAATGGATATTGTTATTGAGTTAAGCAAAGTTTATTGACTAGACAATGACTAATTAATTAACGTATTTTGCATTCAGGTTCAATTTCCGAACTCCAAAGCATTATTCACAAACATAGGAGGCCGTGGGAATAATAATCTGGATCTCTGATTACCTAAACAAATGGATTAAAACCAATTTACACCTTTCTTGTGCTGAAATCCTTTATTCATTGATGTGGTGACACAGTAGGCCTTTAGCTATGTTATCAACATATTTCTAACTATGATACTCATTATCCTCAGAATTGAGAACCTCCTTTTATCTAATTTCCCTATTGAATAGGGATGATATTTTTATGCTTCTTTAATACAAAATATTTGACATATGATTTTGTGCCACACTAAGCATTTTCTTAAATAGCAGCAATAGATTAGGTGACTACTGTGTGTCTTTTGTGCAGCTTTATTACTTGGGCGCCCCTGTATTTTAGCATTTGCCAAAATTCTTGTTCACTTACTCAAAAAAATTTTTTTTTAGCTTTACCTGCTGAAATACAAGTTTTCATGTCTATCTCATCATATGACTATTATGACTGGTTCTGAAATAGTTAATCCAAAAAATATTCTAAATATTAAATATAAAATGCTGAGAGGCGACATATATTTACATTTTGTTATAAATTCTACTTGAATGAAAGCCAAACTGATTCTAGAGAGTTTCCTGTAAAGCTGGCCCAGCATAGAATTAAATTAAAACTTATATGGAATAGAAAAAAAACTTAAGAACATGCACTTGTCATAACAATATACTTTTATAAATGCCATCTGCTCCCCTCATTTAAGCCCCAGTAAAACATTAAAAGGGCAAAAAAACAATGTACGATGTTTATTAGAGATGAGCGAACACTAAAATGTTCGAGGTTCGAAATTCGATTCGAACAGCCGCTCAATGTTCGTGTGTTCGAACGGGTTTCGAACCCCATTATAGTCTATGGGGAACAGATACTCGTTAAGGGGGAAACCCAAATCCGTGTCTGGAGGGTCACCAAGTCCACTATGACACCCCAGGAAATGATGCCAACACCTCTGGAATGACACTGGGACAGCAGGGGAAGCATGTCTGGGGGCATCTAACACACCAAAGACCCTCTATTACCCCAACATCACTGCCTAACAACTACACACTTTCCACATTCAAAAAAACCTCTATCAAAGTGGGAAAATACCTGGAAACCTTCTTTACTCCCCAAATGGATGGACACAAACCCCAATTTAAGCTCAACAAACAGTAACAACCACCCCTTTAAATCACGTTCCCCATGACAACCACAAATGGAATAGGCAATGGGAATTCCAAAAGCCCTCACCCTTAACTGTCATTTTGAGTGTGTGTGTGTGTGTGTGTGTGTGTGTGTGATGTGGTAAGACCTTCCAAAATTCACTTTTCTAGCCCTTAACATGAGCCCTTCCAAACAAAGTTACATGACCTTAAGCTGAGCTACCAGCAGAGATTGAGGCCCTTGGCATGAGTAGAGCCTTGCACCAGCAGTGTTTTTGGCACTTAGGGTGAGTTGAGCCTTGTACCAGCGTGTGTCCCTTAACATCAGGCGGGCCCTAAGTTCTGCGCTTTGCACAAAAGTTCCACATTAACTAGGCTGAATGGTACAAAGATTAGTAGGCCCGAGAACCAGGAACAGATCTTGCAATGGCTGTCAGATAACGCTTAAAGCACATTGTCCACCAGCCAGTCAGCCTCTACCTCCTCTTACCCAACAGTCTTGTCCTCCTTCCACCCAAAATTCCCAATCTTCCCAGAACAATAACCCCAACTGTCCCTGCTCCCCAGAGCTGTTCTCCCTTCCTTTGACTGTACCGCAACCTGCCCCTCCATTTCGCGATTCCACGGACCTAACAGACGAGTATCTGTGTCCAGATGCTCAAACACTAGAGTCTCCTCCATTCCATCTCCGGTCGATTTGGTGGCGGATGACCAGCAACCCACCCTCATCGACGACGATGAGACGCAGTTGCTGTCAGGGCAGCCAGTTGACATGCGCATTGTGCAGGAGGAGGAGGCGAGACAGGAGTTGGAAGAGGAGGTGGTGGACGACGAGGACACCGACCCCACCTGGACAAGGCAGATGTCAAGCTGGGAAAGTAGTGTGGATGTTGAGGCAGGTGCAGCACCAAAAAGGGTAGCTAGAGGCAGAGACATGTCCAGAGGCAGAGGTCAGCTGCTTTGCCGAAGCCAGGCCAGACCCGGAATGTCCGAAGATGTTCCCTTTTGTACCCAGCCCAGAAAAACTCCCCCATCGAGGGCACGTTTCTTGAAGGTGTAGAGTTTTTTCAAGGAATGCGCCGAGGACAGATATAGTGTCGTCTACACAATTTGCCTCTCGAAATCGAGTAGGGGCCCTGAGAAGAGCAACCTGTCCACCACTTCAATGCACCGTCATTTGGAATCCAAGCAATGGAATCAGTGGCAGGCAGCAACGGCAGGACAAACGTCGCCCGCCGTTCATGCCACTGCCTCTGCTCACAGTGCTGGCGATGCACTCCAGAGGACGAGCCAGGACATCACTTCATCTGCCTCCGCCACTTTGTTGACTTCTCCCTCATCCTCCCCTGTTTCTGTCTTATCTCCTTCTCCTGCACCATCAAAGGCACCATCAGGCGCTTCTTTACAACAACCCACCATCTCTCAGACATTGGAGCGCCGGCAGAAATACACCGCTAACCACCCACCCACGCAAGCCTAGAACGCCAACATCGCTAAACTGCTGGCCCAGGAGAGGTTGGCGTTCCGGCTTGTTGAAACTCCCGCCTTCCCGGACCTGATGGCAACTGTGGCACCTCACTATGCCGTCCCTAGCCGTCTCAACTTCTCCCGGTGTGGCGTCCCCGCCTTGCACCAGCACGTGTCACTCAACATCAGGTGGGCCCTTAGTTCCGCGCTTTGCTGCAAGGTCCACTTGACCACCGACACTTGGACAAGCGCCTGTGGTCAGGGATGCTGCAGTGCTTATCTTTAATGACAGGCAGGGTGAATGTGGTGGAGTCTGTTCCCCGGGTGCAAACTGGGGTGGCCTATCTCCTCTCCCAGGCCAAAATTCATGGCAGGAGTAGACTGAAACCCTACGACGCTGCAACCTCCACCACAGCTACTAGCGGCAAACGCTAAAACACTGGTGTGGGGAGACGTCAGCAGGCGGTGCTGAAGCTCATCAGCTTGGGGGACAGACAGCACAGTGCCTCCGAGGTCAGGGATGCCATCCTGGCTGAGATGGCATTTTTTTTTCCCTGCTACACCTGGGGCCTGGCATTTTTACGCCTGTGATAATGGCTGGAACCTGGTAGCGGCTCTGGAGCTTGCCAGCCTCCAACACGTTCCATGTTTGGCCCACGTCTAACCTAGTGGTGCAAAGTTTTTTAAAAACATACCCAAATGTACCGAAGCTACTGTTGAAAATGCGGCGCTTGTGCGCCCACTTTTGCAAGTGCACAGGAGTCGCTGCTAGCCTAAAAACACTCTAGCAAGGCCTACATCTGTCCAAACACAGGCTGTTGTCCGTCATTCACACACGCTGAAACCCTACAATACCATATCTTGAGCAGGGTGTGTGAGCTGCACAGACCTTTGATGGAGTTCCATCTACAAAACCCAAGGGTTCCTCAAAGTCAGCAACCAAAGTTTCTGCACCATGAGTTTCCAGGGGTGGCAGAGTTATGGCTAGGGGAAGAGGCATGGATAGGGATGATGTCTAGGGGCAAAAGCAGTGTGGATGTGGAGGCAAGCTAAGCAGGAAAAACTGGGGGTACAAGCTAAGGCATGGACTGGGGTGATGTCTAGGGGCAAAAGCAGTGTGGATGTGGAGGCAAGCTAAGCAGGAAAAACTGGGGGTACAAGCTAAGGCATGGACTGGGGTGATGTCTAGGGGCAAAAGCAGTGTGGATGTGGAGGCAAGCAAAGCAGGGAAAATGGTGGCTAGAGGCAAAGGGATGTCCATAGGCAGCAAGGGCAAAGATGCAAAACTCTCCCGTTTCAAGAATTTTCCTGACTTGTTTCCCCACAAAACATTCCTGGGAGGAGGGCTGAAACACCACCCTCCTCCTCCTCCGCTGTTAGATTGACCCCAGCTACGAGCTGAAAACGCTGCAACACTGGTGTGGGGAGACGTCAGCAGGCTGGGCTGAAGCTCATCAGCTTGGGAGACGGACAGCACATTGCCTCTGAGGTCAGGGATGCCATCCTGGATGAGATGGCAATTTGTTTATCCCCGCTGCCCCTGGGCTCAGTGGGTGAGAGCAAGCGCAGGATAATCGTCGTTTGGCCTGGCGGCCACTGCCTCTTCCACTGTTGACAGGGCTGGCGCTGCAGTCCAGACCAGGAGCCAGGACACCTCCACATCTGCCTCTGACACTTTGGGGAGTTCACCCTTATCCTCACCTTTTCCTGCCATTTCTCCTTTTGCCCGCGCCATCATGCGCCTCTTCCCAGCAACTCCCCATCTCCCAAGCCTTTCATTTCATGCTAAAGTACAGCGCAACCCACCCACATGCCCAAGGCTTCAACGGCCTCATCTCAAGAAATCTGGCCCAGGAGATGTTGGAATCCCGGCTGGGGGACACTCTGCCCTTTTTGGGCAGAGTGTCTACTGCGCCACCGCACTGTGCCGTCCACACCAGCACTTTCCCCCAAACATGAGGCGGTCCCTAAATTCAGCGCTTAGCCCTAAAGTTCCATGTGACCAGTTACGAATGGACAAGTGCATGCGGACAGGGACGCTAACTTTCAATTTGGGCACAGTGGTTGAATGTAGTTGAGGCGTGGACCGGGTCGCAAAATGTGGTGGCCTGACTTGTCTCCCCACACAACATTCCTGGGAGGAGGGCTGAAACACCACCCTCCTCCGCTGTTAAATTGACCCCAGCTACGAGCTGGAAACGCTGCAACACTGGTGTGGGGAGACGTCAGCGGGCCGTGCTGAAGCTCATCAGCTTGGGGGCCAGACAGCACACTGCCTACAAAGTGAGTCATGCCATCCTCGATGAGACGGCAATGTGGTTTTTGCCACTGCACCTGGGCCCAGGCATGTTGTCATGTGTGATAATGGCCGTAACCTGGGATTGGCTCTGTAGCTTGGCAGCCTGCAACATATTCCATGCCTGGGCCACGTTTTTAACTCATTGCTGCTAATCTTTTGAAAAAGGTACCCCAATGTTCCTGAGCTACTGGTGAAAGTGTGGTGCTTGTGCGGATAGTTTTTAAAGTGTATAGTTGCCGCTGCTAGCCTCTATGCACTCCTACAACGCCTGTACCTGCTGGAACAACGGCTGTTGTGCGACGTCTCCACACTGCTGGCACTAAACATATCATGTGTTGAGCAGAGTGTGTGAGCAGCACAGACCTTTGATGTAGTTCCAACTCCAAAACCCTCGGGTTCATCAAAGTCAACTCCCTCAGTTGCTCAACCATGAGTGGCCATGGGTGGCAGACTTATGTGAAATCCCATCCCATCCATTGCACTGGACACGAAACATTAGCATGCGCTCAGCACAACTTCGGATATGGCAGATGCGTTAAGCAGGGTGCAGGGTACAACACAGACCAGGCCCGAGCACCAGGAACAGGTGTTAGAAATACTGCAGCATCTGCCATTTCCTTCCAATTTTGGGGTTTTGGACCCGCCACCGACTTGTCTGGACCTAAGTGGGGATCATGAGACACAGTTGCCATCAAGGCAAGCTGTGGTCATGTGCGGTTTGCAGTAAGGGGGCAGTGCGCAATTGGAAGAGGAGTTGGTGGATGACGAGGCCACCGACCCCACATGGACAGGGGTGATGTCTAGGGGCTAAAGCAGTGTAGATGTAGAGGGAAGCTAAATCAACAAAAAACCTGGGTAGAAGCAAAGGCATAAACTGGGGTGATGTTTAGGGGTGAAAGCAGAGTAGATGTGGAGGGAAGCTAAGCAGCAAAAACAGTGGGTAGAAGCAAAGGCATGCAAAACTCTACCCTGTTGGAAGACTTATTCCTAGGTCTGGAACACGTTAATGGCCCCCCTGGACAAATTACTGCCACTCAGGGGCCTAGTGTCACCAGGAGGGACAAGTATAGGCGCATGTTGTGGGAATACCTGGCCGACACCAGCTCTGTCCTCTCCGATCCCTCTGTGCTCTACAGCCTAAACTTATTTTCTCATCTTTTTTTCTGAACTGCACATCTCTTGCCTGCTTCCTTTGGGATCTTAGAAATGGTGGTCCACTTCCACAGATGGTAACTTCAATAGACAGTGTAACGGGAGTAGCTGAGGGATCGCTGTCTTAACCACTTTTTGGCACAAAATTAACTTCCAAAGCCAAATATGGTGCAAGTATATGATGCAAGGACACCTACACACCTATCTCTGACACATTGGGGAGTTCACCCTCATGCGCCCTTTTGGCCTGCACCATCATGCGCCTCTTCCCAGCCACTCCACATTTCCCAAGCTTTTCATTGCAGGCAGAAGTACAATACAACCCACCCCCATGCCCAAGCCTGTAACAGCCTCATCGATAAACTGCTGGCCCTGGAGATGTTGGTGTTTGTTTATGCTTCTGGAGACCCAGGCCTTCCGTCAGCAGATGGCAGCTGGGGCACCTCCCTATGCTGGGCCTAGCCGTTACTACTTCTCTTGGTGTGCTGTCTCTGCCTTGCGCCTGCATGTGTCCCATAACATCAGTCGGGTCCAGAGCTCTGCGCTTTGCTGCAAGGTCCACTTGACCACCGACACATGGACAAGCGCCTGTGGTCAGGGATGCTGCAGTGCTTATCTTTAATGACAGGCAGGGTGAATGTGGTGGAGTCTGTTCCCCGGGTGCAAACTGGGGTGGCCTATCTCCTCTCCCAGGCCAAAATTCATGGCAGGAGTAGACTGAAACCCTACGAAGCTGCAACCTCCACCCCAGCTACTAGCGGAAAACACTGTAACACTGGCATGGGGAGATGTCAGCAGGCCGTGCTGAAACTGATCAGCTTGGGGGACAGACAGCACAGTGCCTCCGAGGTCAGGGATGCCATCCTGGCTGAGATGGCATTTTTTTTTCCCTGCTACACCTGGGGCCTGGCATTTTTGCGCCTGTGATAATGGCTGGAACCTGGTAGCAGATCTGGAGCTTGCCAGACTCAAACACGGTCCACGCATGGCCCACGTTTTCCAACTTGTTGGTGCCATGTTTCTTTGAAACCTACACCATTGTGCCTGATATACAGGTCAAAGTGGGGCCATTTTCGTAAGTGAGAACTAGCCTCTGCTAGGCAGAAAACATTCAGAGCACACTCCTCTCATCTTCGCACCGTTGGCTGGCGGAGGAAGACGAGGGGGTTGGAGTGGCATCTGATGTCCCTATCCCACACGAGGCTAGAGGGTGCACTTCAGTGCATCCCATTGCTTCACCACAAATGGTGTGAAGGGGAGTGGAAAATGGAGGAAATGGAGAGTGACCCTTACAGTTGGGGCCAGCAAAGGCATGCCAAGTAACACACTGGCACACATGGCTGACTTCATCTTGGGTTGCTTTTCAACACATATTTCACATCATGAAGAACAAATAATACTGGATTTTTTCAAGCCTCGAACCCCGGTCTAGGTCTAATGTCTGTTCCTTTCTTATATTAGGGGAGAGGGAAAAAAAATTACTTCAGTGATACGTTTAGCGTACATAGACTGACTATTAATGTGTATCCCACTTAGTGTTGTTAGGGTTACACACCGTCACAACCTGGCTAAAGCTTCTATAGCTGTTAATAAAGTCAACATAACTTTACGGTATCCAAAAAGACAGCTGGTACCGACAGAGAGCAAGACAAATGTCACCCAAAGCTGTGAGCTCTGAACACCCACAGTGACTTTGGCGTCATCATCATTATAAGGGAGCGGGTGGTAATAAATAACTTGGCAGTGCCTAAAACCCAAAAAGCTTATACAACTATATTTACATTAAGATACACAAATGAAACTTTTCAGTAGCATGTCATGAGACAAGCTGATATGCTCTTCCTTTGTGCAGTGCTATTTGAAAGTTAAACGCTGCCTTTATTTTAATTCTGGAGAAGGTGCAGACATTAGATTTAGAACATGTTGTCTTCATTGTCCAAATCCTCTATATAGGTAACGTGTTTTTCGGGCCGAGCTGTCTGGGAACGAGCTGGTGCAGCACTGACAACCTGGGTGAATATGGCAAGAGCCTGAGATGTAGGGTGAATGAATCCCCAAATTATTTGTGGAATTCCCAGTGAGACAATGGCACTGTATACCAGTAGCAAAAATTGTGGGTGCACGTAACCCCCATATATTCTTTGAATTCCCAGTCAGACAATGGCACTGTATACCAGTAGTAAAAATTGTGGGTGCACATAACCCCCATATATTCTTTGAATTCCCAGTCAGACAATGGCACTGTATACCAGTATTAAAAATTGTGGGTGCACATAACCCCCATATATTCTTTGAATTCCCAGTCAGACAATGGCACTATATACCAGTAGTAAAAATTGTGGGTGCACATAACCCCCATATATTCTTTGAATTCCCAGTCAGACAATGGCACTGTATACCAGTAGTAAAAATTGTGGGTGCACATAACCCCCATATATTCTTTGAATTCCCAGTCAGACAATGGCACTATATACCAGTAGTAAAAATTGTGGGTGCACATAACCCCCATATATTCTTTGAATTCCCAGTCAGACAATGGCACTGTATACCAGTATTAAAAATTGTGGGTGCACATAACCCCCATATATTCTTTGAATTCCCAGTCAGACAATGGAACTGTATAGCAGTAGCAAAAATTGTGGGTGCACGTAACCCCCATATATTCTTTGAATTCCCAGTCAGACAATGGCACTGTATACCAGTAGTAAAAATTGTGGGTGCACATAACCCCAATATATTCTTTGAATTCCCAGTCAGACAATGGCACTGTATACCAGTATTAAAAATTGTGGGTGCACATAACCCCCATATATTCTTTGAATTCCCAGTCAGACAATGGCACTATATACCAGTATTAAAAATTGTGGGTGCACATAACCCCCATATATTCTTTGAATTCCCAGTCAGACAATGGAACTGTATAGCAGTAGCAAAAATTGTGGGTGCACGTAACCCCCATATATTCTTTGAATTCCCAGTCAGACAATGGCACTGTATACCAGTAGTAAAAATTGTGAGTGCACATAACCCCCATATATTCTTTGAATTCCCAGTCAGACAATGGCACTGTATACCAGTAGTAAAAATTGTGGGTGCACATAACCCCCATATATTCTTTGAATTCCCAGTCAGACAATGGCACTGTATACCAGTATTAAAAATTGTGGGTGCACATAACCCCCATATATTCTTTGAATTCCCAGTCAGACAATGGCACTATATACCAGTAGCAAAAATTGTGGGTGTATATAGCCCCAATTCTATTGCTAGGGGACTTGCAGGGTATTTCTGAGGTGAAGGTGGGGGGCACACCGTTGGAACGGGGATTTGGGGTGTATATATGGGGTATACGGGAATACACTGTCAGTGTGTTCCATTCAGGATCCTGGGAAAGCTGGGTTGCGGCGATTGAGCCCGTCAGTGCCACGTTACACTGACAAGCTTCTCCCTGGAATTGAAGTTATATGTAAGCCCAATATATTCTTTGAATTCCCAGTGAGACAATGGCACTATATGGCAGTAGCAAAAATAGTGGGTGTATATAGCCCCAATCCTATTGCTAGGGGACTTGCAGGGTATTTCTGGGGTGAAGGTGGGGGGGCACACCGTTGGAACGGGTATCGGGGGTATATATCGGGTATACGGGAATACACTGACAGTGTATTCCATTCAGGATCCTGGGAAAGCTGGGTTGCGGCGATTGAGCCCGTCAGTGCCACGTTACACTGACAAGCTTCTCCCTGGAATTTAGCTCTTATAAGAGCTGTTGGTTGTCTTCTCCTTCCTATCTAGCCTGTCCCTGCCTACCCAGAATCTAACCCCTAGCTAACTGGACGGAAACCTCCGTCCCCGGTGAATAGCAAGCTCAGAATGACGCGAAGCTGGGCGGCGCTGTTCTTTTAAATTAGAGGTCACATGTTTTCGGCAGCCAATGGGTTTTGCCTACTTTTTTCAACGTCACCGGTGTCGTAGTTCCTGTCCCACCTACCCTGCGCTGTTATTGGAGCAAAAAAGGCGCCAGGGAAGGTGGGAGGGGAATCGAGTAATGGCGCACTTTACCACGCGGTGTTCGATTCGATTCGAACATGCCGAACAGCCTAATATCCGATCGAACATGAGTTCGATAGAACACTGTTCGCTCATCTCTAATGTTTATATCACCTAGGAAGAGCTGCAATATAAATTACTATTTTATTAATCTTCTTGATTTCATGTTTAGCTCCATATTATTTGATAGTACTATACAAGTGAAATATGGAACAATACTAAAATTGTTAAAATAAATGAAAGCAAAGTGATCAGTGGTCAGACTAGAATTGAACCAGAAGGGAACTACTATAAACGCTATAAATAAGTCACCTTATCATTACTAGTGACACTGGATGTGCCACCTGCAATGCCGAACACATGCCACATACACCCCAATCCCACTCCAGGGCTGGACACAGTTGAGGGGGGTCCTGCAGTAATACCAAATGGTGGTGGTAGTAATAGTATTTCCTCTAGGGACCTCTCCTACCTGAGCCGGTGTGTTGGTGTTCAGAAGGGCCCTGATGGTAACGCAGGCATGACTCAGGAGTCCAGGTTGCACTGAAAACCAAATAACTGTTTATTAACTGGAACAATGAGTACAACCATCAGCTTGCAGGTGGGGCTAGTAGTTGCAGTTCATTCCCTCTGCCCAGGGATGGTATAGGCTCTATAATATTAGTACTCCACTAGAGATGAGCGAACAGCACTCTCCCATAGAAATGAATGGAAGCACCTGTGACGCTGACTTTGCGTCACAGGTGCTTCCATTCATTTCTATGGGAGCGTGCTGTTCGGATCGGCTGATCCAAACAGTATTCGCTCATCTCTATACTCCACCATTCCTCCTCTCATGCCACTCCCAATGGAAGATGATGGGGATTATAGCAAAGCATGGAGACCTTAGAGGGATCTGGTTGCCTGGAGACTAGGCCAAAATGAATTACTCCTGTCAGGATACTCCGTTGCTCCTTCTGGTATGGATGTCAAATGTTCTCTCAGAGATGCACAATTGAATTCCCTGACTCAGGGCTGTCTCTGGATGAGCATGGGGCATGAATAAGTCCTCCTAGAGGCTGTACTGGCGGCCATTAGACTATACTGAGCTGTGCAGGGTGGCTGATAACTCTAGACTGTCCTGTAATGCTGGCCGTGGAGACTAGAGTCTTCCTACAACCCCGCCCAGTGGTCTGTGATTGGCCAGGGTTGAACCAAGGCGCTGGTTTCAAACTGCAAGGGGGGGAGGGGACAACTAGGAAAAGTTGCAAAACAAATTACATATAACATATATGACGAGTCATACCAACTTAACCTGGCGGCACAATAGACAAGCACAGAAATAGCAGCTACTCCAGGATGCTGCACTACTAGGAATTAGGACTTAATTTATTATAAATTTTCAAAATTCCAGATTGTATTCTGTTACTTTGCACATATTATATGTTATTATATGTTCTTTACAACAATGGTATTTCTCCAAAAAAGAGCTAAAATCCATGCTGTCTAAAATGCATTTCCTAATGTATACTTACGTGCTAATATTCATCAGATATAGATGTTCTTTTGACATGTTGCACAGAAGGAAGGTTAAGTGAAAACTTTCCTCCTAACCAAATGTTCCTTGAAGCCACAAGAGATTTTCAAAACCTAGACACTAATATGTCCCGTAATTAAGAAATAATGGGACTTCCAAAGTGATTTATTTTCATAGATTTAATGTCAGCGCTGAAAAGCTCTAATTTAAATTGTTGTAGACCTCCAGTGTAACAGTGTGATAAATCACCTTTGAGATCACTATGAATAAACACTGTAGACAAGACTGAACTGCAAGTCACTTCTCACAGTAAAGAGGCAAAATAAAAGATTTGCTTTTCCGATATATTCTGAATCCTTAGAATTTACATAAAAATTGCTTCCATGTGGAGATTTTAATTTTTTTTTCTTTTTGCTCGCAAAGAAATATTGTCGCTTAAAACATGTCTTTCTGTTGATAAAATTGCTTTCTGGAGTTTTAGTATTATTCTAAAGAATAACAAACACAATACTTTTTTTCTAGAAAATGGTACGTATGACAATTGCTTCCCTTACACTGGGGAGCAATAGCAATTTAGCGTAAAGTGTCACTAAATTGTGTCCTTTGAGCCATTTTCTCATATGCCATAAGAAAAGTGCAGAAGCTGTGAGCTAACCCAGAGTTTTCCAGTAGAAAGTTTACCATTTTTGCTTATATTATTATACATAAACATGAAAACCTAAGACCACCTTGTAGACATCTTGAACGGCTTCTTTGGTTTAGGGGGCATTCATACTACTGTTGGTGTCCGCTCAGCAGTGTCTGTGGCTATTGTACGTACAAGATTTTACCAACGGACATTAGCTGGTCTGTCTGAAATTTCCATTCATTTCAATGGGATTTTATCTTGTGTCCGTTAGTGTCCGTTCTTGTCTGTTTACACCCATGTCCGTTTTTTCAAGCAGACAAAAACTTCCTACATACAGAACTTTTATGTCCATTTGAAAAAACAGACAGCAACTGTCTGTTATTTTTTAACATTGAAGTCTATGGGCAATGGACTTCTAACAGACAGTAACTGATAGCCATCAGTTACTGTCCATTTGTGTACACTATGATAGGTGTCCGTTTTTTTTTTTTTTTTTTGTTTTTTTTAATGGCCCCCTTCTGAACAGAATCTAATGGTAGTGTGAACCCTACCTTAGAATGCCCCCTTGAAGGGATTCTACGATTAAAACAATTTTTTTTCTAGTTACCACGACGGAATAGCCTTAAGAAAGGCTATTCATCTCCTACCTTTACCAGTCGCCTCCGGCCTGCCATTCGGTAGAAATATTGTTTTTTACCGGCAGGAATGTACTGCGCATGTGCATGACCCCAGCCGGAAGAAGACGACAGAAAAGGCAGTTGCAGAAGAAGATGGAGGTGTCACTGGAGAGAGTGCTCTGGCAGCATTAGGGACGCCCCCACTGCTGTTTGAGCGTTGGGGCCTGCCCCCAATGCTGCAAGATAACTCATTTGCATACCGGTAAAAAATTATATTTCTACCGAACGGTGGGCATGAGGTGACTGATAAAGGTAGGAGACAAATAGCATTTCTTAAGGCTATTCCGATATGGTAACTAGAAAAAAAAACTTGTTTTAATGGTAGAATCCCTTTAAGAATATTTAATACCGTGTTTTCCCCGAAAATAAGACAGTGTCTTATATTAAATTTTGGTCCTAAAGATATGCTATGTCTTATTTTCAGGGGATGACTTATTTTATTTTTGTGTGCTGCTGCCACCACTGTGCTATGCTGAGATTGTGTAAAGAAAAATATTGCAACCGGCTGAAAGCTGTGTGCGGTGCTCCATGTGCACAGGAAAGCCGGCTGCTGCCGCGATACTGTACATTGTATCCAGTGTTCCTGCTGCTGTGGGATGAGCTGGGAGAGTGGATCCCCCCCCCCCCCCCCCCCCGCCGCATACAATGCTTAGTGTATGCACAGCGAGCAACTCCCAGCTCATCCTGCAGCAGCAGGAACAGTGGATACAACGTATCGCAGCAGTGTCAGCAGTCAGCATACCTGTGCATATGGAACATCGTGCACCGTGTTCAGCCGGCTGCAATGTTTTTCTTCATACAATCTTTGCGCAGAAAGATTATTATTGGGGGATGTCTTACTTTTGGGAGGTGCCTTATATTAGGCAATTCATCAAAACTTATGCTATGTCTTACTTTCGGGGATGACTTATTTTCAGGGAAACAGGGTACATTGTTACATAGATTGAAAAAGATACAGATCTATGATGTTCTTTTTCCATCAAAACCAATTGCTAGATTAATGATCGCCTTTTATTATAAGTATCTAGTCTTTTCTGGAGCTTGAGATGTGGTTTAGTAAGTGACTGTAACATTACATCAGGATCTCAGGATCCCTTACCTGTTTATGCACCTACTGGTTGACATTGAACAGGTCCAACTTCTCATAACTGCGGCATCCCACTAGACATTGCAATATTATATACAGTGGGGAATGTATCAATCCCTTTACACTAGTTTTCTGTTCTAGAGGGATGATATTGTGACACACCCTGACCCAAGACCCTGACTTGGCTTCAATAGTCATACTGTGTGAATGTGGGTGCGGTGGGGGCAGTTTTCTGGCATGAATTATAATGGAAATCTTTGCCAGTTTGATCTCCATTCAAGTGCACAATTATGCGCCTGTCAGGGCGTTTATTAAGACTGGCATATGAAACGTGTATTTATTATGTATATATCTATATGTACAAAGTTCATTTATAACCTGTTTTTCCCTTAAATGGAATGGACCACTGACGCCTGAATGCATGTTATAAAAACCCTTAACATCATAGACACCGCGTGACATCATAGACACCGCGTGACATCACAACTGGTGTAGAATGTATAAAGTTCTTAAAACCTGAGCCATCTTCTGTCACTTGAGCTTGAGAGCATTGAGAATACATGCATCATGACTGTTTCATGATATACCATGGCTCTTATGTGCTGTGCTGTAATGCGGTTTACTATATTGGTGCGGTCACCGTTACATATCATGTACATGACGGTTTTATGGTAACGAGCTCTGCTGCATAATACATACCACATAACGTCACATGGCATGTCACATCATACAGTAGAATCCACGTGACATCACAGTTGGTGTAGAATGTGTAAAGTTCTTAGCCTGAGCCATCTTGTGCCACTTGAGCTTGACAGCTTGCAGAAGACAGTATGTCCACTTCTATAGTTCTTCACTTAATGTTGAAGGCTCTTTCATGTTTTATGTAATTCGGAAATGTTTTTTTGCTTTTCCAAAATGTACAGAATACTTGTCCATATTTCCTGATAGGGCATTTGAACAGGAAGGGGGTCCCGATAATCCCTGTATATTAGGTTATTTTTTTGGTAGTTTTTCATATAATATGGAGAGCAAAGCATTCTGTCACATAAACCTGTTTACAAAATGCTATATAGTTCTGTGTTATCAGCTCTATTTTGCCATGTTAGATTAAGGGGTGAGCTGTCTGGAGTCCTGTGTATTCCTTTAGTACATTGAGCAGTGGGTGATATTTATGACAGCTAAAAGGATCCCTTTAAATGTGTGTACAGCCTGTGGTGTAATGCAATTTTATATTGGTGCAGTCACTGTTACAAATCTGTGATGGTGATCATGTACATGAGGGTTTTAGCATTTTTCGGTGCTGCTATCTGCTACATTATAGATATCACATCACATGATATCTCAAGGCACATGACATCCTAGGCACCATGATATTGGTATAGAATGCTTACAGTTCTTAACTTGAGCCATCTTGTGTCAATTGAGTTTGACAGATTGAAGACGATAGTATATCCAAGTATACAGCTCTTCCCTCGTGGTGCTTGGGAATGAGGACCAAACTGCATCTGATTTTGGGTGCTTTTGCCATGATGGCTTGTCGAAATTCTGCAATGTTTTGCAGTTACTGGTTCATTGTAATCTCCAAGCTACTCCCCTGGTCAAAAAGTCTCCATATACATTAAATGTAAGGGTCAGTGCACACAGAGTTTTTTGTAATATTGACGCTGAATCCGCCTCAAAATCAGCCTCCAAAAAAATCCTCCCAATAGAACTCTGGATTATCCTGCTGGCTACTCTTGTATAGGAGCACATACAATATCAACATTGTGTTTATGAAAGACAATTTACAGAATTTTAAGGAAAATTTAGGGCAAACCACCAATGTGCCTACCATTTTAAAAAGTAATAAATTGAATGTACAAAAAAGTCATAAAAAAGACCCTTTATGGGTGTAAGTAAGGCATCAACTAGTCACAATTTAAATAATTTCAAGAAGAATTTGGGGCACCCTATCGTGTGCCTATTGCCAAGCTTGTCAGCGGAAAAGTTGGACTACCTTCTAAAAGTAATCATGAGATAGAAGTTGTTTTTCCTTTCACAATTATTCACTCCATTGTATCTGTGATTTGCAGTAACCATTCACAATGCTGCTAAAACTGACAGTCCAGCATATGCAACATTGACACTCAATTTGTGCTTTACCTTATAACCATGAAATGAGGATGGTAGTGTAAGCCATGGCTTTCCCTGGTGAAGTTGGGGTGAGAAATGTTCCAATATGGAGAACCTGGAGGAGGAGGTTGTATCACACCTAGTGTTGAAACTATGCCTGACGTGCGCTCTGCCATGATGGCAGTATTAGAAAGCACCTGTTTCTAGACAGGGGGGCGTTGCAGAGCACCCAGATGACTAGGTGCAGATTACTAGATGCTGTTTACTGGACACACATTCCTTTATGGATGATGACTGACATTTATGTGGAAGAACATTTATGTGGTGCAGAATTAGATATAGATGATGATGATGTGCTAGGAGGGGCCTGACTACATAGACAATCAGGAAGAGAAAGAATAGAATGGTCTTGCTCAGTTAGTGCTATTGACAATTCCATTTTGCCAAATGACCTACGGAAAGTAAGTATGGAAAGACCTTGTTACTACACATGTATGCCTACACATGTATGCCCTCTAGTATTCCTACCAGCAGAACTACCAGTAGCAACACATATATCTTCCACGTCTAATTTCTCTGCATCCATACCACTGGATGTTCTCATTCAACGAATCAAGAAGAGTAAGAAGAGCAAGTTTTGAGTTATGAAGAATATCTTGCTCAGTAGATAGGATCTGGGTCAGTAAAGAAGACATGGCTGACAGTACAGAAAGACCGGGACCGGGTGGTAAATTATGACATGTTACAGAGGAGGAGGAACACAGAGAAACCTGGCTCAACTTTTGTGGTTCACTTCTTTTTTTAAAATGCCTTTATTCTCAAGAATTACCACAACACTGCAGGTACAGGTGGTGATGTCAAGACCAGAAGTAGTGTTGCTGTTGCCATCCACATTCTTATTGTTAGTGCCTCCTCAAGTGTTTCCTTCTCCTCCTTCTTTTATCTCTTGCCCAGTTTTGTTCCTGCCATTTTACTGTATACTGCTTAATAATAATAGTAATTGGCAATTCTGAAACTGTATTTTTTTTTTCAACTTTACAAAAATTTACTCAAGCTAATTGCTAAAAGCACCAAAAGGGTGATATGTTCAATGACTATTAGACTAAGGTTGGGGCCCCAGATTGTGGAAATATATCTCTCTTTCCATTTGTAGCCATTCTTGGCTTTGGCTCAAAAAACAATATCTGCAACAAAAACAGAGATGTAGCAGTGCTGGCCGTGCGCTCAGCCTGGCTACTCCGGAGATGAGCCAATCTGAACGCACGGCCAGCACTGTTACACTGGAGATGTAGCAGTTCTGGCCGTGTGTTCAGCTGGGCTGCTCCGAAGATGAGCCGATGTGAGTACACGGTCAGCACTGCTACACCGGAGAACCGCCACTCTGCTGCACACTCAGCTCTGCTGCATCAGAGTGTGCAGTAGGGTTCAGTGTACACTCAGCTCTGCTACATCTCTGATGCAGCAAAGCTGAGTGTACAGCAGGGTTCAGCGGTTCTCCGGTGTAGCAGCGGTTCTCCGTTGTAGCAGTGCTGGCCGTGTGCTCAGCTCGGCTGCATCTTCGGAGTAGTCAAGCTGAGCTCACGGCCAGCACTGCTACATCTCGGCATAGGAATGCATTGACCAGCGTTGATTGGCCGAATGTTGTACTCTGTATGGCATTCGGCCAATCAACGCTGGTTCTGCCGGAGGAGGCAGAGTCTAATATCGGTCCACATCAGTCTCCATTCTGGTCCAATATTAGACTCCGCCTCCTCACAGATGAGCCTCTGGCAGAACCAGCGTTGATTGGCCGAATGCTGTAGTCTGTATGGAATTCGACCAATCAACGCTGATCAATGCATTCCTATGGGAAAAAGTCAGATCCCGACCAGTTAGAGCCCCAAAGAGCTGTGTGAGTAACATTCCCACCTAAATAAAGGTAATCCCTAGCAGGGTTACTGCCTGTACATCTGTCCCTGTCTCACAATCACATAGTTCACAGTCTCATATGAACCGGATATTAAATCTACTGTTCGTATAAATTGGAGGTCACCTGAATTAGCCAGGCAATTACTTTTTCCGATTTTTTTTCAAAAAACGTTGTTGTAGTTCCTGTCCCACCTTCCCTGCACAGTTATTGGTGCAAAAAAGCGCCAGGGAAGGTGGAAGGGGAATCAAATTTTTAGTGAGTTTGCCACCTGGTGTTCCACTCGAATCGAACATCTCATCTCTAGTTATATTATTTTTTGGATATCTACATAATATTTCCGTACTTGTCTCTTGAGCAAATTCAGTTTGAAGTGAATGAGACCAACTGCAGCTATTAAATATTTTAGCCTCTTGCAACTTCAGTTGTGTACAACAGCAAGCAGGTTAAGATAGCCTTTACATTATTTAGATGTATTGATCACCATTTACAGTTAAGTCAAATAATAGGGCATAGTTCGTAAATAGTAAATGAGCTACAGCCAACTACCGGGAACTAGTTTTCTCCTGAGGGTTTTAGTGACATTATCTGCCTTAGGAAAGTAGGATAAGTAACTGGTATATTTAGGTGGAAACTTCTCTTTATATATCTTTGTTACTGGATTTCTCATTAAAGAATTTTAATGGTGCTCTGGTGTGTTATAAGTCACTTTTACTATGGTATTAGCAAAACCTTCCCTGCACATTTGATTATAATCCATGAACACAGACTCACAACTAGGAATATTTTTTTTTTTTATTTAGCATGCTGCAATTGGGTATGACACCATATGGAAACCAATTCCTGCTGCCACCTTATTATGATATTTTTTATACAATGTTAAAGGGGCTGCACAAAATTAAAAAGAAAAATGGATGACAAGAATAGGGCCACAGCTATCTATTATTTGGATGTCTATTCAAACAATGTTCCACTCGAGTATAAGCCAACCCGAATATAAGCCAAGACCCCTAATTTCACCACAAAAAACTGGAAAAACTTATTGACTCGAGTATAAGCCGAGGGGGGGGGGGAGGGGGGAATCCACCATTTCAGATAAAAAGTCTGGTCATGTACATTGCAGCTTAGTAACTCCATGGGCCTCATAGTATTAACAGTTAACCCCATCATGTCCCTCACATTAACCCCCTGTGTGCCTCACATAAGAGTTACAGATATGTGGGACATATGGAGGTAATAATTAGGTATCTTCATAATTAAGGTCCTTCATTAGTACCCTCATGTGTCTCACATATTAGTAACCCTTATATGGGGCACACAGGGGTTAATATAAGGGACATGATGGGGTTAACTGTTATTGCCTGACATTAATAGACAGAGTAAATAAAGGAAGGTACTTGTGTGTTTCACTTTACTGTAGCTTCCTCTCCTCCATACAACACACATCTTCCATAAGACACAATGAATCCTGGCCACTCATCTGCAGGGTAGATGCTAAATCCTAGTGTGCTAAAGGACCTCTTATAACGTCAAGACCATGTGATCTAGCTACTAGGATTTAGACTCACCCTTATCTGAAGATGTTACATACCAGTGGCTACAGGACCTTTGATGGTATCACAGTCACGTGACCTCATGACAAGACAATCACAGAGCAGTATCACTAAAGGACCTCCCCCTTCCAGGTCCTTCCAGTTTTTGTGCTCCGTGGACCCTGACTCGTGTATAAGCCGATGAGAACTTTTTCAGCATGAAAAATGTGCTGAAAAAGTAGTAAAATCCTTGACCGGCTGCATATCCCAACACAACCACTTAATGTCAAAACATAGACACATTATATAGGCACAGTGTGACAATGTGACAGTGTGACAATGTAACAGGAAATCATGTTGTTTTAAAATGCTGGTCTTCTCGCACCACTTGGGATATGTAATGAAAAAAAAAAAAAAAAAAAACAATCATTGCCCTATGAGAACAGCTGACAATCAATCAAATGGATAAATGGATTGTTTATGTGAATGTAAAAATGCTCATTGATGAGCAGCTAATCTCCCCATGAGAACAAAAGGTGACAATATAATGGAACCATCCCTTTGTGAAGGTTGTAAATATATGAATCACAAAAACATTGTTATCCTTAAAATTAAATGCAGTATAATTACGCTTGAAACTGGATACATAACAAGATGGCCTTTAGGGGGTGCTCAGGTGTAGGCCTCGACCATGTGAAAAAGCACATGGCAAGAAGCCACTCCCACAGGAAACAACATCACAGAAACCACATGGCAAGAAGCTACATCACTTCCTGGAGGTAGTGCCCTTGAGCTGATGTCAGAGGAGGCAGATGCCCCAACCAACCAATCAGACTCATGATAGAACCTTGCTGTTTGTTTACTTCCTGTATGTGACTATAAAATCCTGCACATATAATAAAGCTCTCTCTCTTTGTGTGCACTGCTGAGGCTAAGAGAGAAGTTCTTATACCAACTCTTCTTGTGTGGTGTGGAATCTTCATTACTGCTAGCAACTTAGTCTTTGAATTTGACCAGCCATAGTCACTCACAGTTAGTTGCTGAACAGGTGACCACAAAGGCACCTTCTTCATGCAGTTTGCTTCAGCCGGAGTGCACATAGTATCACATCAATCCCTGCCTTTCTGCAACACTCCTCTATTCATTAAAGTGTTTTTCCCATAAACATAACAGTTTACATTTTTAGGAAATTAAAAGTTACAAATTTTTGCAAATACAAGTCAATTCAAAAGAGTTTTAAAGATTTTCTCTAATCATCAGTGGTGCCAATGGATATGACCATGAATGCAGTTTCTATGGTATGGTACTCATTACAAACCTAGCCATAATTTAGTTATTGTGAACAGCGTATCAGGCAGAGACACTACAAAAATGAGAAGTTACCTTAGCCACAATAAGGAAATCATGGTTGGGTTTCAGACAAATGCCATACCTTAGCCTCTGCATTCATGGTCATAACCATTGGTAATCCATGAAAATCAAAGAATGTCAAAAGTCTGCAAAATTTTTAAATACTTAAATTTGCAAAAAAATATTAACTTTCAATTGCCTGTAAATTTCATTATGTTATGTTCACCAGAATACCACTTAAAGGCCATGAGTACAAACCTAGTTACATAGTAGATAAGGTTGGATAAAGACACCGGTCCATCAACTCCAACCTACAATCTTACAATACCCTACAATACTGATCCAGAGGAAGGCAAAAAGGGGGTATGTGAATTGGCCCATTTCAGGGGGAAAAAAAATCACAGCTGACTCCAATCTGGAAATCAGTATAAAACACTAGATCCACATGTCCTTAAAATCTAGAACCCATATTATTATTATTATTATTATTATTATTATTATTATTATTATTATTATTTATTTATATAGCACCATTAATTCCCATTAAATCCCATAACCTGTAATTTTTTTCTGTTTGAGAAAGATATTCAAGCCCTTTTTGAACTTATGAATCCACCATCACCTCTTCCTAGGGCATCCAAGGAAAAAGGCTTGGAACATTGACTACACACGTGGAATAAACTTCACTATTGTTTTCTTGAAAACTACAGAGTGCTACCTTTTCCTTGGATACTTATGTGGAGCTGTTACCAGAGGCTCTGGGCTGAGAACCCACCATTACCCTGGTGCTGCTGTGGACTTTCTTCTTCTTTTACACTTCCTAGGAAAGTGAGCTCCATAGCCTTGCAGTTCATACAGTAAAGAATCCCCTTCTATGTATCTGGTGAATCCTTCTCTACCCCAGACGTAGAGGATGTCCTCTTCTCACTGTCACTGGCCTAGGAGTAAAAAGATCGTTAGAAAGATCTTTGTATTGTCCCTTCATGTATTTGTACATTGTTATTAGATCTCCCCTTGGCCTTTTTTTTCTCTAAACTGAATAACCCCAAGTTTGTTAATCTATCGTTGTACTCCAGTCCAACCATTCCCCTGATAATTTTGTTCTCCCTTCTCTGCATTCCCTTTTTATCCTATTAGATAATAATTCTACCATTATTAAACTATTCATCAGCATAAAACCTGCACTACAATTCTCATCTATATACACAGTCCCTTTCTGCTGCTATTATAGTTTACTATTAGGGGTTGCTGTATGATAATAAAAAATATTCTTAAACTCCAATGAAGAATGGTGTACCTGCTATAACAGATGAGTTGTGATTAAGAAACTGTTTATAAACACTATGAACCTCCGTGCACCGGACTCATTAGCATTTGTATTAAGTACAACGTCGCCTTTTCTCAGGCAAGAAGGTGAAACTCTATATAATGATATATGACACAATTATATTTTCACAGTACAGCTATGAATGCAATTTAATTCATGTCAATGGAAGTAAATTATTTAGCACTTTCTACTAACGGCAAATTATTAGCAGTATAAATGGAATTTTCATTTCTTTCTCTATTATCTATCTAGCACCAATTATTTTACCTGTAATTAATTTAACGGCAAACACCGGATGTATGAAATTAATTAACTTGGTGTTATTTTGGAGGGAAATGAATGAGTAATTTCTTCACAACAAGAGAGGTCATTTATTAGTGTTCGTGCCTAACTGAAAGACCTATGTAAGGAGTTACCGTTATCGTGTTCTCGCAGGCTGGACCCCAACATCAACAGCTTCTTAAATTGCTTTTCTTCTTCCGAGCTCTGTTGTCCTTCTCTAAACTGTCATTATTAACAAATGCATAAACCATATTGATAAATTGTTTTCTTCAAGGAACACAAACAACTTTACTGCCATAAAGTAAGTTTTGGCGGTTCCTTGCATCAGGCGTATTTGTCCTATAGAGTTTGGAAGTTTAATTAAATCTTTAATAAAAAGTCATTTTTCTAGAACAATGGATGAGGTACCTTGAAATTCCTTTTATCCAGCAACCAATAACCCAGAACGTTACATTTCCTGGCACTTCAGTATGAGAGAAACTGGAATCTACAAGTCAACAAGACGTAACAGGACTCAACAAGTCCCATTTAACACTGGATGGCCAGTGATAGTAAAAATATAGAAACATTAAGTTGCAATTGCAGCAATGTTGGCACTCAGGCACCAACCCTCTATGTCATTTGATGCCACCCACTGGAGATGAAGGATGCATAGAAGCTAAACTCTTCGCTGAAGGTTTCTTTATTGAGGTAGATGTTGCCTATACAGCAAATGTTATAATTTGTCAACTATAACATCAGTGAAATATTTACACAGTTGCATGTTAGACCTTGGATTGCAAGATTTCAGGCTTTCTGCACACTTAAGCCATCGTGGGGGATGCACTACCCACCCCGATGCCTGGCAGAGTGAATGAAGAGCCGGAAGACGCCGCGAGGACACTGCAAGGAGAAGACTTCTCGGAGGGTCCAGCCCGTCCCTCACTCGTGGACTTGGTAAGTATAATTTGATCGAATGTTGCCTACCCCTGAAACGAGCATTTTCCCCCCATAGACTATAATAGGGTTCGATATTCGATTCGAGTAGTCGAATATTGAGGGGCTACTCGAAACGAATATCGAATCTCGAACATTTTACTGCTCACTCATCTCTAGTAATAATCCATTATATTATCCAGCAGCCTGGTTTATACCACTAGCAGTAACAATCCTACATATAAATTATTACTAAAAGGAACTAACATTGCATTTATTTTATAGCACTACCTACACATATGCCTGAGATCAGGAAAATTAATGTGAAAAGAAAGAAAAGAAAAACTGAAACATTTTTCATTTGCAGGTTTAAGTTTATTGTGATTTTTGCCTTTAATAACCTGATCAATTACACAAATATATGCAGAACTCCATTGGAGAATAATCCCCTAAATCCTGAAATTTATGATGGTGAAAACGAGACTTCATTATTTAGCTTAAAGAAAATCGTTGGAAATTTTGATGAATTAACTATACCCTTAAATATTCTACTAGGAAGCAAAATATTTTAACATCCTAAGTGCTTATAATATAGTGTGGTGTTCATCATAGCTTCATTACTCAGTAAAATAGAAAAGACCGATTCTCCACTGCAATTATATTTCACTGGTAATAATGGACACAAAGCGGATAAAATATTCAAATGACATTTCATGTGAAATACATATTTTTAATAAGTTCTCGCATGCTCATTTAGTAAATTTATGGAGGCACTCGTATGGTCTTTATGAGTACATAGTAAAGGTGGTTTCTTGGAGAAATAATGGCAAATGAAATAAAAAATTATAAATAAAATGGAAGAACTATAGGTTGTGATACTGAAATGCCTGCAAGACGCAACGTTTAAAATATACATTTTCATAGGTCTCCCTTGGGTTAAGGGTTTCATTGAGTATCCCTATTGGAAGGTCAGGATTGGGGTTAGTATTAGGGACAGGGAGTATGTGACAAACCCTGTAAATGGATTGACAGTACTGCATTCAATCCTGGAAAATAGCTATAGAACATTAATAGCGTAGCCAGATAAATAAATCATTCTGAGATGGGCTTTTCAGAAAATACATTACAGTCATTTGCTGATAATTGTTTTCACTTTGTGTATCTATTATGTGAGCTTTATCATCTTTTGAAGTATAAATAAGTCTCTATAATGAAAAGATAAAAGTATGATAAAAACAATAACCACATTGTATATCCCATAAGAAAAATGGATTTCTTAAGGGATTTATAGCTTTGTCATTATAATCAGGAATCTTAGATAAATACTCATTTAAGGCAGCAAAGCTATCACCTTTCCAAATCTGTTGAATTTATCAAATTCCAATTGTTCACACTTTTCATATCACAGTTTCCTGAAAATAAATTGTTGCTAATTGTATTTAATAGCATTAACATAACAGCCAATGATTATCCTCCTGTTGCCAAATATCAGTATCTAAGGTCCTTGGAGTTCTAGATGGTTGTGCTTTTCTGTGAATGCCAAGACCTTCTTTACCTTAGGCAAGGACAAAAATAAGAAGAGACATTTTATTTAAAAAATGCAAAGTTCGAGCAGTTGTGCGGGCTCAACCAGTCAGAGATAGGGACATAAATCTTGCAGCAAAGCGGTTTATTTAAGGAAAACAGCAAAATAAGTAAGCATTTATGTCAGGCACAAAAATGAGCAACATAAAATACAGCCTCAACTTCAGGCGAAATAACGTCAAAATAAATCCTGCTCGTCTGAGTGGTAACTAAACAGAAAATACTAACTGTACTTGTGGATTACTACCAGCCACACAAATCAACCAAAAAACAAAACAAAAACACTGTACCATATTATAAGGCTCTCAAGGTCTCAGGACAGACCCAGGCACTTCCTCTCCTCCCAGGATCTGCCTGAAGTGCAGGCTCTGCAGTCCTTTATGGGCCAGTAACAAGCCTCAGGACCCGTACCTGGGGCTGAAACGTATTCCAGATCCACAGTGGACCACACATAAGTCAGGAATCTGGGGCTGATATAGCGGGACTCCAGCACTTTGCCTTTTATCTTGTTAGGACAGTGCGGCAGGTGTGGCCAGGATATCAAGGTTGCAGCCTGTTCCGCTGTATCTGCTCAGTCCAGCATTCATGGGGTTAATTCCCTTCCAGCCGATGGGCGTCGTCAGTCTGCTGATTGACAATGGTGTCAGCTTATGGATACCTGGCTTGAGTACCTGGGCTGGTTGTTCAGGCCCGCCTCCCTTCCATTTAAGGAGGCTGGTTTGGGCCATCCATGCTCTAGCCTCAAATCACATTTGCAAAATATGTGTGTGTGCATGGGTTCCTGTCAGGTTCTCTAGTTGGCCATAGCTAATTAATTCCCCTCAGTTAGAATCACACTATTAGTTGTTAGGCAGTGAGCTGCCTTGTGCATCTTATTGGAACTGGTAGCTGAATACTTGGTCTCTGTCTAGTTCAGGAGTTCTGACTAGACAGTTTTGTTTTGTTGCAGCGGCTACTCTGAGCTGCACAGGCTGTCTCTGTGATTTAACAGAGCACACCCGGTTGGTGTAGTTATCTAACAGTGACACTAACTGCCAGACTGTGTTCACACCAGGGTGTTCCTGCGGTTCAAAGCCCAGTAGGGCTCCGCTGGGTTTTTGTTTATTTAGTTTTTTTTAATAAACCCTGCTGACCGTAACACATCTTTTCACAGTACAAAGACATAAAAAGTTTCCCAATTTGTTAACACACTCCAACAATGCTATTTATATAAGAAAGGAATGAAAAAGTGGGAACAAAGCATAGTCTTAGAGGAACTTTGGAGTGCTACTATCTAAGGACCTACCTCAAGATACAATTTTAAAGCTGATAAATATGCAAAAATGTAGCAAATTGTGGATTTGGGGTGGAACATACTTTGTTATGGCACTGTACACTACTTGCTTAATCTTTAAGATGACAATATTGTAAATTATAGGATTTTAACAGCAAAAGATCAAACACAGGAATGTTCACCTAAGATAATGCTCTAGAGGGGCCCCCACTAGACTTATGTTAGTGTCTTCTTTTAATATCTGGCAGTAAAAAACCTAACAGATATTTCACATGGATTTGTCAACTAAAACCCATATTCTTGGGGGGGGGGGCAACTTCTTGCAAGTAAAGACATCAACTGTAAGACCTCTGACTCTGATTCAGCTGCATTCGCTATTATCCTGTTGATATTAACCTACAGATGTACCTTCCAGTAAGTAAGTAAAAATTCACCTGTTCTGGTTTGCTGTATTGGATATCTGACTACATACCTCACCAGCTCCAAATATACCTTTTTGTGAACAATTTGCTTCAAGACTATTATATTTATTGGAATGCTTTCAATGTGTATCTCCGTGGTTTCTTACAATCTACCACCTCATATCTAAGAAGAAACTCTGCAGGTAAAGATGGCTACAGACCAAATAGATGGTGCATCTCCTAACTTAAACAAAAAAAGAAAACACTGACTTTCTTTAATAACCAAAAATACTTTGAATAAGGCAACCAATCCAGCCGCAAACTCACCCACTTGATCCATCAAAATACTACTTCTCCTGCTATAGTCAAACTCTGCTGCTCCTCTGGTGTGATACACACTTCTAATATCCTGACCAAGCCAGTTTCATACCAAGTTGCAGTACCTCAGATAACTTATGGGGGACACTGGTCATAACCCAGCTGGATGCTGCCCCGCAAGAGTATGGCTTCACTAGACATGGCCAAGGCCTTTTATTTCATCATAAGGCTGCACTTGATTCATGTACTTCAAAACCAGATTTGGCCCTAATTTCCACAAATGGATTTCCATCCCTATCAAAAATCAAATTTTTTAATGGCCTCACTTCATCTTTTTTTCCCACTGGCTCAATGTAACCAGCAAGGATGTCCTTGTCACGCTACTGTTTACCATTGCCATAGAACCGCTAGCCATACACCCTCATAGGGATTAAGTTTATATTGGATCCCCCACTCTCTGAGAGACAATGCTTGTTTACTTCCCATGCATTGAGTGGCTCAGAAGATGTGGTCCATGGCCGAACACTTAGGGGAAAGTGGTGAGGAATTTGGTGTGGAATTTCAGCATTGAAAAAAAAAGCCTCTCATTGATTTCAATGGGTTCTGCTAGCTTTTTTTCCACTAGCGGAAAAAAAAAGCTAGCAGCACCTATTGAAGTCAATTGGAAGTGTTTTTTTCAGCGCTGAAAATTCAGCGTTGAATAAATTGCCATTTTCCTCCATGTGAATGGACCCTTAGATTTATTTCTGGACATCCCAGTGGAACTCCCATATGGCTGAATCGTGGGCTTGACCAACTGATCCATTTTCCTGATGCGACATACTGGACGTGATGTGGGGTCTAGATGCTAAATGATATGCACTCCTTTGTGAGAGAAAACAGCATTACAATTGTTTACTAATCTTTTTAAAGTCTTTCATGGCTTTTGCGGAAAAAAACTCAGCAAAATCAGCCACAAAAATTCAGCTTTTTTGCAAAGTGTGGCCTTAGGTTTTGCAGTCAAAACTGATTTAAAAAACTACATGTATGTCTGCAGTTTTTTTTGACAACAATTGGAACTAGTGATGTAACAAGCAAAGACTGGGCTCCCATAGAAAACATTTAACTTGGAACCCTAACGGTATAGCACTTCCTTTCCTGCGCTCCATACAGTATAACACCCCATTATGTCCTATAATGTCCCAAAGTGGCCTCCACACATTATAATGTACCATAGTGGTGCCTTAATACAATATAAGGTCCCATAGTGTCCCCTTCACACAGTATTACGTTCCATAGTGGCCCTTCCACACAGTATTATGTCCCATAGTGGCCCCTGCACACAGTATTATGTTCCATAGTGGCCACAAAGGAACCTGAAATTTTGGGGGTAAACCACCTACAAACTATTATTATATTCTGGGGCCTTTTCAGACATTTAATGAGATATACTATGTGATCCAAGCCACTGATTGGAACCCTGATCGATAAATCATAAGAGTTCCACGCTGACTTTTTTGGAGTTAATGGGGCAGATTGATTATAATGTTCTCAGATTTTGTTTTGTGTTCTGCTCCTAAAAACTCTGCCTTAATATGCAACAAGAAAAGCTATTACCAGCACTTATTCCACCATGATACGTATTGCGGGGTTTATGTGGGATTTGTTCTGACTTTTCTGAATAAACTTTTATCATATGACAAGTATTTAAACATTGATATTATTATCTAAAGGAATTACTACAAAGAATTATGATTGCAGAACTGAGAGCACCAAAATGTTACTTCTTATCCCTCAGCACACATACATTTTTCATGTAAAACAGGAAGCCATCTCTTAGGTAGATATGAGGTTTATTTCTGGATCAGAAGAACATTCTGAAAACGTATACATTAATAAAATATTCATCTGCTAGCAAATATTGTGTTACAGCCAAAATGTTCTACTTCATGAAGTATTTCTTACCATAGGGAAAAGCCATAAAATGTAAAGAAATATTTACATTTCTCTGCATCAGAAATTTTCCATTAACAGTTCACAATCCGAGCAGAAATGTTATCTCAAATGCAGATGTGTCTTACCCATTCTCTTGGCTGAACATGTGTTTCGCAAGTTAGGCTAAGTCCCCATGCAGTGGGCCACAGCCAAAAAGTGCAGAGGGGGGGGGGCACACGGTGGCTCAGTGGTTAGCACTGCAGCCCTGCAGTGCTGGAGTCCTGGTGTTCAAATCCCGCCAAGGACATAAAACCATCTGCATGGAGTTTGTATGTACTCCCCGTGTTTGCATGGATTTCCATCCCATATTCCAAAGACATACTGATAGGGAAAAAATGTACATCGTGAGCTCTATGTGGGGCTCACAATCTACATTAAAAAAAAAAAAAAATGCAGCGGGAAAAAATGGTGTTGGTAACATATTGTTGTTTTTCCCACAACGCTTTTCACAGACTTTCTGTTTCCATTATACCCTTTAGGGAAACCGCCGGGATTTCCATAGGTATAGTTGACATGCTGTGATTCCCAAAATCACAACGGTTTTGGAAGTCACAGTGTGTCTACCCCGAGTATTTTTCTGCAGTGTAGTAGATGGGATTCACTAGAATCCCATTCACTATGCAGTAACTTTAAAATGCCACGGTTTACGCCACGTGGGTCCCAGGCCTTAAGAAGCATTTGTAAAAGCAATATCATGTCTTGGTAAGTCAAAACAAAGAGATATTGCAGTAATGGGTAGCACGTGTTACTATTCATGTCAGCTGTAAGTAATGACCATTAAGGGGCATTCATATGGAATAACACGGTGCCGCGAATTCCACTGCCGCCTCTCTCTTCTTATCCTGACTCATCTCCTCCTCTTCACAATGTCAGCACCCACCGAGTGCACCTTCAGGATCCAAATCCTGTGCATGCTCAGTCGGCTCTGCCATAATGCTGTATGAGCAACAAGAGAGCTGTGGGAAGGGGATGGACAGGATGGGGAAAGGGAAAGGAATGAAAGGGGAGGGGTGAAGAGTGGGGTCAGGAAAAAGCGAGATGGGAAAGAGGTAATACCATACTGATAAAGGAAACTCCTGATTCCATATGGTGATCCAGGTCTAAAAGGGAATGTGAGAGAAAATCAAATTAATAATGCTACATCATCACATAGTAGATTAGTGGCAATTGAGGCCACGGGGTTGAAGTTTATCCAGAGTTTGGATCCATTGCATCTCCCTACTTTTAAGTGTTTAACATGGTTAACCCCCCCCCCCCTCCCATTCGATAACATTGAACTTTAACAGGCGTAGTTTGTGGTCAAGTGACTCAAAACTGGTGGGCATTGTTAATGGGGTCGAGCCGATCTTGAGATTTCAGGATCAATTTTAAAATCCGATTTCCGATCATTTTCCATTTGAACCTGATCCTGATCCCAATTCCGATCCTAATGTAAGTCAATGGAATTTTTTTTCAGTGATCAAAGATCGGATATTAAAAACGATCCTGTCCACTACACAGCGTGGAGTCCAAAAACTGAAGCCTCCACGCTGTGTAATGATTAAAAAATCTGCCGGCTACTTAGTCCCCCCCACTTACCTGCACAGAACTGCTGCTGCCTCCTCTCCCGATGTGTACGTTGCTCCCCGGAGCTCGGAACCATTGTTCTCTCCTCTTCTCTCTCTTCGCACACCGGCAGAACACTTCCCAGGCTAGTGTTGACTGATGCTGCGAGAAGGCGGGGTTTGTTGTGGCTTAGGAGAGTGTGGGCGGGTACAGGGCGGGGAGACGTGAGTGTATCACTTACGTCTCCCCTCCCTGTACCTGCCCACACTCTCCTAAGCCACAAAAAGCCCCACCTTCTCCCAGCAGTAACACTAGCCTAGGGAGGCGGGGGCGCGCACAGTGCTCTTCCGGCGTGTGAAGAGAGAGAAGAGAGGAGAGAATAATGGTCTGGAGCTCCGGGGAGCAGTAGCAGTTCTGTGCAAGTAAGTCAGTTGCCGATCTTTTTTAGGCGGGATCGGAACCCGATCGCGATCGTGAAATTTACTCAATCACCGATCGGTATCCAATCTTTTCAATCGTTCAACCCTTATTGTTAACTCTAAGATCTTGTTACATATATTAGATTTAAGCCTAGATATTCTGTCTCTGATTCTCATTGTGGTTTCTCACGTATAGCCCGAACTGCATGGGCATATAATGAGATATACTATGGGATCTATTTCGCATGCAAAATGTCCCTTAATTGATACTGATGCATGGAGGGTAAAGGTGGGATCTTTAGGAACATTACTGCATTCTACGCATCCAAAACATGGGAAAGTGCCAGAATTCTAGCTGATTTGCACACTTAAAGGGGTTGGTCACTTTCAGATCAATATTGACAAACAAATGTGTAATAAAAAGATATACAATTTTCCAATATACTTTCTGTATCAATTCCTCACGATTTTCTAGATTTGGGCTTTCTGTCATTTATTCTGTTACGTCTAGAGGATAAAACTCTGACATTGGTCATGTGATTTATGGTCCATGGTCATGTGATGAGTACACAGGTGCCTCTCGTTACAGTCACAACACAATAATCTGCTGTGCACCTGTGCGCTCATCACATGACCATGGACCGTAAATCACATGACCATAGTCAGGCTTTTATCCTCTAGAAGTAACAGAATGAGTGATATAGCAATCCGAAATATAGAAAACCGTGAGGAATTGATACAGAAAGTATATTGGTAAATTGTATATCTTTCTATTGTACATTTGTTTGTCAATATTGGTCTGAAAGTGGCCAACCCCTTTAAAGATTGCAAATGGAAGCAGACAGACACAAGTCGTGGTTACAGGCAAACCTACTGAGATAACTGGTGTCTAGTTACAAAGTCTCTCTCTTGGAGTGCATGGCGTAGAAAGTATGAAGGCAGAACAAGTGAAAAATTTCAACATTATAAAGAATCGAGACTCGGCAGTCCCCTGCTGCAATCCTCAGAATACAATGACAGCAATCCAGTGACTGCTGGTAACAACAAATATACATAGGAACTTTAGTTTGCCGCTTCACATCAGGTGTGTATTATAATACCCGTTCTGTATTTCCATTGCACCCAGTCAGATGAGTTATGAAATGTCTGCTGTGTAATCTTCCCCTTAGTGACAGAAATGGCAGCACGTGTTATGGTAGCTTTCCTGGTGCAAAAAACTAAAATGGTGCAGATGTTATTTCTCTCACAGTCCAAAATATAAAAGGTATGTCCCACTTACAAAAGGAACAATATGGTTTATCAGGTCCCCCTTAGCTTGGCTTAGCCCTATTAACAAAAACCCTGATGCAATATTCCAAATGGTGTCAGCTATGTGGGAGCAAAGTACCACATAAGCCAACTGACCCTTTACTTGTCACTGACATCTACTCCATTCAATAATACCATTCACCATTTACATAATATACAGTCAGCACATTTATGAAGACTGTCATTATTAGTGCCAGTCTTCAAAACCCCAACAGAGAGTATTCCTCCTTTCCCCTTCTGTACAATGGGCTGAGGACTGGAAGGGATATGTGTGCCAGCTCATAGCTGAAGTACATTTCCTACATCATTTACACCAGATTTCTGGTATAAATGATTATAAATTGGTGGAGCCAATGGACACACTTCCTGCCTTTGCCTAAAAACTGGCATGCAAGGAATTATAAATTTGCTACGGTGTGTTTCATACTACACTACGTCTGTATGGTGGTAGAAGCCATAACCTTTAACAAAGCTAGTGTGTACTAGCATGCATTCATGCTAATGCTGATGGCCTTGGCTTGCACTGTGTTTTACTACTACTACTACTACTACCACCACCACCACCACCACCACTACTACTACTACTACTACTACTACTACTTAGAGATGAGCGAACAGTGTTCTATCGAACTCATGTTCGATCGGATATTAGGCTGTTCGGCATGTTCGAATCGAATCGAACACCGCGTGGTAAAGTGCGCCATTACTCGATTCCCCTCCCACCTTCCCTGGCGCCTTTTTTGCTCCAATAACAGCGCTGGGTAGGTGGGACAGGAACTACGACACCGGTGACGTTGAAAAAAGTAGGCAAAACCCATTGGCTGCCGAAAACATGTGACCTCTAATTTAAAAGAACAGCGACGCCCAGCTTCGCGTCATTCTGAGCTTGCAATTCACCGAGGACGGAGGTTTCCGTCCAGCTAGCTAGGGCTTAGATTCTGGGTAGGCAGGGACAGGCTAGGATAGGAAGGAGAAGACAACCAACAGCTCTTGTAAGAGCTAAATTCCAGGGAGAAGCTTGTCAGTGTAACGTGGCACTGACGGGCTCAATCGCCGCAACCCAGCTTTCCCAGGATCCTGAATGGAATACACTGTCAGTGTATTCCCGTATACCCGATATATACCCCGATACCCGTTCCAACGGTGTGCCCCCCCACCTTCACCCCAGAAATACCCTGCAAGTCCCCTAGCAATAGAATTGGGGCTATATACACCCACAATTTTTACTACTGGTATACAGTGCCATTGTCTGACTGGGAATTCAAAGAATATATTGGGAATACAAATACCCTCATTTCTTGCTACTGCCATATAGTGCCAGTTTCTGACTGGTAATTCAAAGAATATATTGGGGTTACGTGCACCCACAATTTTTACTACTGGTATACAGTGCCATTGTCTGACTGGGAATTCAAAGAGTATATTGGGAATACAAATACCCTCATTTCTTGCTACTGCCATATAGTGCCAATTTCTGACTGGGAATTCAAAGAATATATTGGGGTTACGTGCACCCACAATTTTTACTACTGGTATACAGTGCCATTGTCTGACTGGGAATTCAAAGAATATATTGGGGTTATAAATACCCTCATTTCTTGCTACTGCCATATAGTGCCAGTTTCTGACTGGTAATTCAAAGAATATATTGGGGTTACGTGCACCCACAATTTTTACTACTGGTATACAGTGCCATTGTCTGACTGGGAATTCAAAGAGTATATTGGGAATACAAATACCCTCATTTCTTGCTACTGCCATATAGTGCCAGTGTCTGACTGGGAATTCAAAGAATATATTGGGGTTACGTGCACCCACAATTTTTACTACTGGTATACAGTGCCATTGTCTGACTGGGAATTCAAAGAGTATATTGGGAATACAAATACCCTCATTTCTTGCTACTGCCATATAGTGCCAGTTTCTGACTGGGAATTCAAAGAATATATTGGGGTTACGTGCACCCACAATTTTTACTACTGGTATACAGTGCCATTGTCTGACTGGGAATTCAAAGAGTATATTGGGAATACAAATACCCTCATTTCTTGCTACTGCCATATAGTGCCAGTTTCTGACTGGGAATTCAAAGAATATATTGGGGTTACGTGCACCCACAATTTTTACTACTGGTATACAGTGCCATTGTCTGACTGGGAATTCAAAGAGTATATTGGGAATACAAATACCCTCATTTCTTGCTACTGCCATATAGTGCCAGTTTCTGACTGGGAATTCAAAGAATATATTGGGGTTACGTGCACCCACAATTTTTACTACTGGTATACAGTGCCATTGTCTGACTGGGAATTCAAAGAATATATTGGGGTTATAAATACCCTCATTTCTTGCTACTGCCATATAGTGCCAGTTTCTGACTGGGAATTCAAAGAATATATTGGGGTTACGTGCACCCACAATTTTTACTACTGGTATACAGTGCCATTGTCTGACTGGGAATTCAAAGAGTATATTGGGAATACAAATACCCTCATTTCTTGCTACTGCCATATAGTGCCAGTTTCTGACTGGGAATTCAAAGAATATATTGGGGTTACGTGCACCCACAATTTTTACTACTGGTATACAGTGCCATTGTCTGACTGGGAATTCAAAGAGTATATTGGGAATACAAATACCCTCATTTCTTGCTACTGCCATATAGTGCCAGTTTCTGACTGGGAATTCAAAGAATATATTGGGGTTACGTGCACCCACAATTTTTACTACTGGTATACAGTGCCATTGTCTGACTGGGAATTCAAAGAGTATATTGGGAATACAAATACCCTCATTTCTTGCTACTGCCATATAGTGCCAGTTTCTGACTGGGAATTCAAAGAATATATTGGGGTTACGTGCACCCACAATTTTTACTACTGGTATACAGTGCCATTGTCTGACTGGGAATTCAAAGAGTATATTGGGAATACAAATACCCTCATTTCTTGCTACTGCCATATAGTGCCAGTTTCTGACTGGGAATTCAAAGAATATATTGGGGTTACGTGCACCCACAATTTTTACTACTGGTATACAGTGCCATTGTCTGACTGGGAATTCAAAGAATATATTGGGGTTATAAATACCCTCATTTCTTGCTACTGCCATATAGTGCCAGTTTCTGACTGGGAATTCAAAGAATATATTGGGGTTACGTGCACCCACAATTTTTACTACTGGTATACAGTGCCATTGTCTGACTGGGAATTCAAAGAGTATATTGGGAATACAAATACCCTCATTTCTTGCTACTGCCATATAGTGCCAGTTTCTGACTGGGAATTCAAAGAATATATTGGGGTTACGTGCACCCACAATTTTTACTACTGGTATACAGTGCCATTGTCTGACTGGGAATTCAAAGAGTATATTGGGAATACAAATACCCTCATTTCTTGCTACTGCCATATAGTGCCAGTTTCTGACTGGGAATTCAAAGAATATATTGGGGTTACGTGCACCCACAATTTTTACTACTGGTATACAGTGCCATTGTCTGACTGGGAATTCAAAGAGTATATTGGGAATACAAATACCCTCATTTCTTGCTACTGCCATATAGTGCCAGTTTCTGACTGGGAATTCAAAGAATATATTGGGGTTACGTGCACCCACAATTTTTACTACTGGTATACAGTGCCATTGTCTGACTGGGAATTCAAAGAGTATATTGGGAATACAAATACCCTCATTTCTTGCTACTGCCATATAGTGCCAGTTTCTGACTGGGAATTCAAAGAATATATTGGGGTTACGTGCACCCACAATTTTTACTACTGGTATACAGTGCCATTGTCTGACTGGGAATTCAAAGAGTATATTGGGAATACAAATACCCTCATTTCTTGCTACTGCCATATAGTGCCAGTTTCTGACTGGGAATTCAAAGAATATATTGGGGTTACGTGCACCCACAATTTTTACTACTGGTATACAGTGCCATTGTCTGACTGGGAATTCAAAGAATATATTGGGGTTATAAATACCCTCATTTCTTGCTACTGCCATATAGTGCCAGTTTCTGACTGGTAATTCAAAGAATATATTGGGGTTACGTGCACCCACAATTTTTACTACTGGTATACAGTGCCATTGTCTGACTGGGAATTCAAAGAGTATATTGGGAATACAAATACCCTCATTTCTTGCTACTGCCATATAGTGCCAGTGTCTGACTGGGAATTCAAAGAATATATTGGGGTTACGTGCACCCACAATTTTTACTACTGGTATACAGTGCCATTGTCTGACTGGGAATTCAAAGAGTATATTGGGAATACAAATACCCTCATTTCTTGCTACTGCCATATAGTGCCAGTTTCTGACTGGTAATTCAAAGAATATATTGGGGTTACGTGCACCCACAATTTTTACTACTGGTATACAGTGCCATTGTCTGACTGGGAATTCAAAGAGTATATTGGGAATACAAATACCCTCATTTCTTGCTACTGCCATATAGTGCCAGTGTCTGACTGGGAATTCAAAGAATATATTGGGGTTACGTGCACCCACAATTTTTACTACTGGTATACAGTGCCAATTTCTAACTAGGAATTCAAAATGCGCAAGGCTCCCGGAAAGGGACGTGGACGAGGCCGTGGGCGAGGTCGGGGGAATGGTTCTGGGGAGCAAGGTAGCAGTGAAGCCACAGGGCGTCCCGTGCCTACTCCTGTGGGGCAGCAAGCATTGCGCCACTCCACAGTGCCAGGGTTGCTTGCCACATTAACTAAACTGCAGGGTACAAACCTTAGTAGGCCCGAGAACCAGGAACAGGTCTTGCAATGGCTGTCAGAGAACGCTTACAGCACATTGTCCAGCAGCCAGTCAGACTCTGCCTCCTCTCCTCCTATTACCCAACAGTCTTGTCTTCCTTCCTCCCAAAATTCCGAAGCTTTACAGAACAATAACCCAAACTGTCCCTGCTCCCCAGAGCTGTTCTCCGCTCCTTTCATTGTCCCTCAACCTGCCTCTCCACGTCACGATTCCACGAACCTAACAGAGGAGCATCTGTATCCAGATGCTCAAACACTAGAGTCTCCTCCATCTCCGTTCGATTTGGTGGTGGATGACCAGCAACCCACCCTCATCGACGATGATGTGACGCAGTTGCCGTCAGGGCATCCAGTTGACCGGCGCATTGTGCGGGAGGAGGAGATGAGACAGGAGTTGGAAGAGGAAGTGGTGGATGATGAGGACACTGACCCGACCTGGACAGGGGGGATGTCAAGCGGGGAAAGTAGTGTGGATGTTGAGGCAGGTGCAGCACCAAAAAGGGTAGCTAGAGGCAGAGGCAGAGGTCAGCAGCTTAGGCGAAGCCAGGCCACACCCGGAATCTCCCAAGATGTTCCAGTTCGTACCCAGCCCCGAAAAACTCCCACCTCGAGGGCACGTTTCTCGAAGGTGTGGAGTTTTTTCAAGGAATGCGCCGAGGACAGATATAGTGTTGTCTGCACAATTTGCCTCTCGAAATTGATTAGGGGCTCTGAGAAGAGCAACCTGTCCACCACTTCAATGCGCCGTCATTTGGAATCCAAGCACTGGAATCAGTGGCAGGCAGCAACGGCAGGACAAAGGCCGACTGCCGTTCACGCCACTGCCACTGCCTCTGCCTCTGCCTCTGCCACTGCCACTGCTGACTGTGCTGGCGATGCACTCCAGAGGACGAGCCAGGACACCACTTCATCTGCCTCCGCCACTTTGTTGACTTCTACCTCATCCTCCCCTGGTCCTGTCTTATCTCCTTCTCCTGCACCATCAAAGGCACCATCAGGCGTTTCTTTACAACAACCCACCATCTCTCAGACATTGGAGCGGCGGCAGAAATACACTGCTAACCACCCACACGCGCAAGCCTTGAACGCCAACATCGCTAAACTGCTGGCCCAGGAGATGTTGGCGTTCCGGCTTGTTGAAACTCCCGCCTTCCTGGACCTGATGGCAACTGCGGCACCTCGCTATGCCGTCCCTAGCCGTCACTACTTCTCCCGGTGTGCCGTCCCCGCCTTGCACCAGCATGTGTCACTCAACATCAGGCGGGCCCTTAGTTCCGCGCTTTGCACAAAGGTCCACTTGACCACCGACGCGTGGACAAGTGCATGCGGACAGGGACGCTACATTTCACTGACGGCACACTGGGTGAATGTAGTTGAGGCTGGGACTGCTTCCCAAACTGGCCCGGTGTACCTCGTCTCCCCGCCTAACATTCCTGGCAGGGACACGAGAAGAACACCCCCCTCCTCCTCCTCCTCCTCTACCGCCTCCTCCTCCGCCACCGCCTCCTCCTCCGCCACCGCCTCCTCCTCCGCTGTTAGATTGACCCCAGCTACGAGTTGGAAACGTTGCAGCACTGGCGTTGGTAGACGTCAGCAGGCTGTGCTGAAGCTGATCAGCTTGGGGGACAGACAGCACACTGCCTCCGAGGTGAGGGATGCCCTCCTCGATGAGACGGCAATATGGTTTGAGCCGCTGCACCTGGGCCCAGGCATGGTCGTTTGTGATAACGGCCGGAACCTGGTAGCAGCTCTGGAGCTTGCCGGACTCCAACATGTTCCATGCCTGGCCCACGTCTTCAACCTAGTGGTGCAACGTTTCCTAAAGAGCTACCCCAATGTTCCAGAGCTACTGGTGAAAGTGCGGCGCATGTGCGCCCACTTTCGCAAGTCGACAGTAGCCGCTGCTAGCTTAAAATCTCTCCAGCAACGCCTGCATGTGCCACAACACCGGCTTTTGTGCGACGTCCCCACACGCTGGAACTCAACGTTTCAGATGTTGAATAGAGTGGTTGAGCAGCAGAGACCTTTGATGGAATACCAGCTACAAAACCCTAGGGTGCCACAAAGTCAGCTGCCTCAGTTTCACATCCATGAGTGGCCATGGATGAGAGACCTTTGTGACATCCTACGGGTCTTTGAGGAGTCCACAAGGAGGGTGAGCTCTGAGGATGCGATGGTGAGCCTTACAATCCCGCTCTTGTGTGTTCTGAGAGAATCCCTGATTGACATCAGGGATAACTCAGATCACACAGAGGAGTTAGGGATAGCATCCGATCCGTCACAGCTGGAGAGTAGGTCCACACATCTGTCCGCTTCACTGCGTTTAATGGAGGAGGAGGAGGAGGAGGAGGAGGAAGAAGAGTTGTCCGATGATGTGATGGTGATACAGGAGGCTTCCGGGCAACTTCGAATCGTCCCATTGTTGCAGCGCGGATGGGTAGACATGGAGGATGAGGAGGAAATGGAGATTGAACTTTCCGGTGGGGCCAGAGGAGTCATGCCAACTAACACTGTGGCAGACATGGCTGAGTTCATGTTGGGGTGCTTTACAACCGACAAGCGTATTGTCAAAATCATGGAGGACAACCAGTACTGGATCTTTGCTATCCTTGACCCCCGGTATAAAAACAACATCTCGTCTTTTATTCCGGTAGAGGGGAGGGCCAATCGCATCAATGCTTGCCACAGGCAATTGGTGCAGAATATGATGGAGATGTTTCCAGCATGTGACGTTGGCGGCAGGGAGGGCAGTTCCTCCAGTAGGCAACCAAGTTCTCACCGGTCCACACAAACGAGGGGCACACTGTCTAAGGTCTGGGACACCTTGATGGCACCCCCTCGCCAAAGTGCCGCCACGGAGGGTCCTAGTGTCACCAGGCGTGAGAAGTATAGGCGCATGTTGCGGGAATACCTTTCCGACCACAGCCCTGTCCTCTCCGACCCCTCTGCGCCCTACACGTATTGGGTGTCGAAGTTGGACCTGTGGCTTGAACTTGCCCTATATGCCTTGGAGGTGCTGTCCTGTCCTGCCGCCAGCGTCCTATCTGAGAGGGTGTTCAGTGCAGCCGGTGGCATCATCACTGACAAGCGCACCCGTCTGTCAGCTGAGAGTGCCGACCGGCTCACTTTGATAAAAATGAACCACCACTGGGTAGAGCCGTCATTTTTGTGCCCACCTGTGTAAAGCACCCCAACATGAAACTCCATGTCTGTACTCAACCTCTCCAATTCCTCCGCATCCTCATACTCATCCACCATAAGCGTTGCACAATTCTGCTAATACTAGGCTCCCTCCACCCTGATTTCCCCCAACTCTGCTGGTTAGAGGCTCCCTCCACCATGAATTTGCCCAAACTGGGCTGTTTAGAGGCTCCCTCCACCATGAATTGGTCCAAACTGGGTTTTTTAGAGGCTCCCTCCACCATGAATTTGCCCAAACTGGGCTGTTTAGAGGCTCCCTCCACCATGAATTGGTCCAAACTGGGGTGGTTAGAGGCTCCCTCCACCATGAATTTCCCAAAACTTGGCTGTTTAGAGGCTCCCTCCACCATGAATTTGCCCAAACTGGGCTGTTTAGAGGCTCCCTCCACCATTAATTGGTCCAAACTGGGCTGGTTAGAGGCTCCCTCCACCATGAATTTGCCCAAACTGGGGTGGTTAGAGGCTCCCTCCACCATTAATTGGTCCAAACTGGGCTGGTTAGAGGCTCCCTCCACCATGAATTTGCCCAAACTGGGCTGTTTAGAGGCTCCCTCCACCATGAATTGGTCCAAACTGGGCTGGTTAGAGGCTCCCTCCACCATGAATTTCCCAAAACTTGGCTGTTTAGAGGCTCCCTCCACCATTAATTGGTCCAAACTGGGCTGGTTAGAGGCTCCCTCCACCATTAATTGGTCCAAACTGGGCTGGTTAGAGGCTCCCTCCACCATGAATTGGTCCAAACTGGGCTGGTTAGAGGCTCCCTCCACCATGAATTGGTCCAAACTGGGGTGGTTAGAGGCTCCCTCCACCATTAATTGGTCCAAACTGGGCTGGTTAGAGGCTCCCTCCACCATTAATTGGTCCAAACTGGGCTGGTTAGAGGCTCCCTCCACCATGAATTTGCCCAAACTGGGGTGGTTAGAGGCTCCCTCCACCATTAATTGGTCCAAACTGGGCTGGTTAGAGGCTCCCTCCACAATTAATTGGTCCAAACTGGGCTAATTAGAGGCTCCCTCCACCATGAATTGGTCCAAACTGGGTTTTTTAGAGGCTCCCTCCACCATGAATTTGCCCAAACTGGGCTGTTTAGAGGCTCCCTCCACCATGAATTGGTCCAAACTGGGGTGGTTAGAGGCTCCCTCCACCATGAATTGGTCCAAACTGGGGTGGTTAGAGGCTCCCTCCACCATGAATTGGTCCAAACTGGGCTGGTTAGAGGCTCCCTCCACCATGAATTTCCCAAAACTTGGCTGTTTAGAGGCTCCCTCCACCATGAATTGGTCCAAACTGGGCTGGTTAGAGGCTCCCTCCACCATGAATTGGTCCAAACTGGGGTGGTTAGAGGCTCCCTCCACCATTAATTGGTCCAAACTGGGCTGGTTAGAGGCTCCCTCCACAATTAATTGGTCCAAACTGGGCTAATTAGAGGCTCCCTCCACCATGAATTGGTCCAAACTGGGTTTTTTAGAGGCTCCCTCCACCATGAATTTGCCCAAACTGGGCTGTTTAGAGGCTCCCTCCACCATGAATTGGTCCAAACTGGGCTGGTTAGAGGCTCCCTCCACCATGAATTTCCCAAAACTTGGCTGTTTAGAGGCTCCCTCCACCATGAATTTGCCCAAACTGGGCTGTTTAGAGGCTCCCTCCACCATTAATTGGTCCAAACTGGGCTGGTTAGAGGCTCCCTCCACCATGAATTTGCCCAAACTGGGGTGGTTAGAGGCTCCCTCCACCATTAATTGGTCCAAACTGGGCTGGTTAGAGGCTCCCTCCACCATGAATTTCCCAAAACTTGGCTGTTTAGAGGCTCCCTCCACCATTAATTGGTCCAAACTGGGCTGGTTAGAGGCTCCCTCCACCATGAATTTGCCCAAACTGGGCTGTTTAGAGGCTCCCTCCACCATTAATTGGTCCAAACTGGGCTGGTTAGAGGCTCCCTCCACCATGAATTTGCCCAAACTGGGCTGTTTAGAGGCTCCCTCCACCATGAATTGGTCCAAACTGGGGTGGTTAGAGGCTCCCTCCACCATGAATTGGTCCAAACTGGGGTGGTTAGAGGCTCCCTCCACCATTAATTGGTCCAAACTGGGCTGGTTAGAGGCTCCCTCCACAATTAATTGGTCCAAACTGGGCTAATTAGAGGCTCCCTCCACCATGAATTGGTCCAAACTGGGTTTTTTAGAGGCTCCCTCCACCATTAATTAGTCCAAACTGGGCTGGTTAGAGGCTCCCTCCACAATTAATTGGTCCAAACTGGGCTAATTAGAGGCTCCCTCCACCATGAATTGGTCCAAACTGGGTTTTTTAGAGGCTCCCTCCACCATGAATTTGCCCAAACTGGGCTGTTTAGAGGCTCCCTCCACCATGAATTGGTCCAAACTGGGCTGGTTAGAGGCTCCCTCCACCATGAATTGGTCCAAACTGGGGTGGTTAGAGGCTCCCTCCACCATTAATTGGTCCAAACTGGGCTGGTTAGAGGCTCCCTCCACCATTAATTGGTCCAAACTGGGCTGGTTAGAGGCTCCCTCCACCATGAATTTGCCCAAACTGGGGTGGTTAGAGGCTCCCTCCACCATTAATTGGTCCAAACTGGGCTGGTTAGAGGCTCCCTCCACAATTAATTGGTCCAAACTGGGCTAATTAGAGGCTCCCTCCACCATGAATTGGTCCAAACTGGGTTTTTTAGAGGCTCCCTCCACCATGAATTTGCCCAAACTGGGCTGTTTAGAGGCTCCCTCCACCATGAATTGGTCCAAACTGGGCTGGTTAGAGGCTCCCTCCACCATGAATTTCCCAAAACTTGGCTGTTTAGAGGCTCCCTCCACCATGAATTTGCCCAAACTGGGCTGTTTAGAGGCTCCCTCCACCATTAATTGGTCCAAACTGGGCTGGTTAGAGGCTCCCTCCACCATGAATTTGCCCAAACTGGGGTGGTTAGAGGCTCCCTCCACCATTAATTGGTCCAAACTGGGCTGGTTAGAGGCTCCCTCCACCATGAATTTCCCAAAACTTGGCTGTTTAGAGGCTCCCTCCACCATTAATTGGTCCAAACTGGGCTGGTTAGAGGCTCCCTCCACCATGAATTTGCCCAAACTGGGCTGTTTAGAGGCTCCCTCCACCATTAATTGGTCCAAACTGGGCTGGTTAGAGGCTCCCTCCACCATGAATTTGCCCAAACTGGGCTGTTTAGAGGCTCCCTCCACCATGAATTTGTCCAAACTGGGGTGGTTAGAGGCTCCCTCCACCATGAATTGGTCCAAACTGGGGTGGTTAGAGGCTCCCTCCACCATTAATTGGTCCAAACTGGGCTGGTTAGAGGCTCCCTCCACAATTAATTGGTCCAAACTGGGCTAATTAGAGGCTCCCTCCACCATGAATTGGTCCAAACTGGGTTTTTTAGAGGCTCCCTCCACCATTAATTGGTCCAAACTGGGCTGGTTAGAGGCTCCCTCCACAATTAATTGGTCCAAACTGGGCTAATTAGAGGCTCCCTCCACCATGAATTGGTCCAAACTGGGTTTTTTAGAGGCTCCCTCCACCATGAATTTGCCCAAACTGGGCTGTTTAGAGGCTCCCTCCACCATGAATTGGTCCAAACTGGGCTGGTTAGAGGCTCCCTCCACCATGAATTTCCCAAAACTTGGCTGTTTAGAGGCTCCCTCCACCATTAATTGGTCCAAACTGGGCTGGTTAGAGGCTCCCTCCACCATTAATTGGTCCAAACTGGGCTGGTTAGAGGCTCCCTCCACCATTAATTGGTCCAAACTGGGCTGGTTAGAGGCTCCCTCCACCATGAATTTCCCAAAACTTGGCTGTTTAGAGGCTCCCTCCACCATTAATTGGTCCAAACTGGGCTGGTTAGAGGCTCCCTCCACCATGAATTTGCCCAAACTGGGCTGTTTAGAGGCTCCCTCCACCATGAATTGGTCCAAACTGGGCTGGTTAGAGGCTCCCTCCACCATGAATTTCCCAAAACTTGGCTGTTTAGAGGCTCCCTCCACCATGAATTGGTCCAAACTGGGCTGGTTAGAGGCTCCCTCCACCATGAATTGGTCCAAACTGGGGTGGTTAGAGGCTCCCTCCACCATTAATTGGTCCAAACTGGGCTGGTTAGAGGCTCCCTCCACAATTAATTGGTCCAAACTGGGCTAATTAGAGGCTCCCTCCACCATGAATTGGTCCAAACTGGGTTTTTTAGAGGCTCCCTCCACCATGAATTTGCCCAAACTGGGCTGTTTAGAGGCTCCCTCCACCATGAATTGGTCCAAACTGGGCTGGTTAGAGGCTCCCTCCACCATGAATTTCCCAAAACTTGGCTGTTTAGAGGCTCCCTCCACCATTAATTGGTCCAAACTGGGCTGGTTAGAGGCTCCCTCCACCATTAATTGGTCCAAACTGGGCTGGTTAGAGGCTCCCTCCACCATTAATTGGTCCAAACTGGGCTGGTTAGAGGCTCCCTCCACCATTAATTGGTCCAAACTGGGCTGGTTAGAGGCTCCCTCCACCATTAATTGGTCCAAACTGGGCTGGTTAGAGGCTCCCTCCACCATGAATTTGCCCAAACTGGGCTGTTTAGAGGCTCCCTCCACCATGAATTGGTCCAAACTGGGCTGGTTAGAGGCTCCCTCCACCATGAATTTCCCAAAACTTGGCTGTTTAGAGGCTCCCTCCACCATTAATTGGTCCAAACTGGGCTGGTTAGAGGCTCCCTCCACCATGAATTGGTCCAAACTGGGGTTTTTAGAGGCTCCCTCCACCATGAATTGGTCCAAACTGGGGTTTTTAGAGTCTCCCTCCACCATGAATTGGTCCAAACTGGGGTTTTTAGAGTCTCCCTCCACCATGAATTGGTCCAAACTGGGGTTTTTAGAGGCTCCCTCCACCATGAATTTGCCCAAACTCTGCTGGTTAGAGGCTCAATCCACCCTGATTTTCAAAACAAATGTTGGTGCCAACCTCAACTTACTACAAGGGCCAAATTCACTGCTGGTGACAAGCTCTCCTCACTGCAAGTGCCAAATACACATGTTTCAAGGTGTTTTCCTACTGTCAGAGAGGTGGTATTGAGTGTGTAAAGTGTGTAGTTGTTAGGCTGTGATGTTGGGGTAATAGAGGGTCTTTGGTGTGTTAGATGCCCCCAGACATGCTTCCCCTGCTGTCCCAGTGTCATTCCAGAGGTGTTGGCATCATTTCCTGGGGTGTCATAGTGGACTTGGTGACCCTCCAGACACGGATTTGGGTTTCCCCCTTAACGAGTATCTGTTCCCCATAGACTACAATGGGGTTCGAAACCCGTTCGAACACACGAACATTGAGCGGCTGTTCGAATCGAATTTCGAACCTCGAACATTTTAGTGTTCGCTCATCTCTACTACTACTACTACTACTACTATTTTACATAAACGTGCTGTGTCCATTGGTTGTGCAGTGGGTGATGTCTTTTTGCACCATTCATAGTACAGCTTTCACATGCATTGTTGGGAGGCCTGGTTGGAAAGATCCCCATATAAAAGGCAGTTTTCCCACATACTGTGGTCTTCCATCTGCAGTTCTATTCTGACCATTGTGGCCACCTATCACTACAGTGTGTTCATGTTAGCCCATGGTTGGAGCCAGGTATTTAACTTATATGAGCTGAGCATGACCCCTAATCCCTATGTCTTGCCATGGGACTGTAAGACCCCTACAGTAAGAAGGGAACTGGAACATTCTTAAAAAACTGCAATGAAAAACTTCAGACTGTGATACATTTCAGTGTTTTATCTTTCTGTTTATTCTTAGGGGGCGTTCACACTACCATCGGTGTCCAACAGCTAGTGTCCGCTGCTAATGTCCTTTCAAAATCTTGTGCAGACATTAGCAGCAGACACTAGCTGTGTCCGTGACATTTTGCATTGATTAAAATGGAGATCGGGTGCATTGTTTTACTGTCCGTGTCTGTCCTTAAGTGTCTGTTCCTAAAGATGTCCGACTTTTCAAGCAGATAACAAAACTTGACATGTAGGTTTTCCTGTCCACTTGAAAAGTCGGACATCTTTGGGAACGGACACTTAAGGACACCCACGGACAGTAAAAGAACGCACCCAATGTCCATTTAAAACAATGCTAAATGTGTCCGCTGCTAATGTCTGCACAAGATTTTGCATTAGATTTATCTATTATTAGTGAATGTACAACTAGAAAGATGGTCAGAATGGGAGCTAAAAAAATTAGCTTTATATATTTTCACAAACAGTTCAGTTCAAAATAAGAAAAATAAATTAACACTGAATATTTCTTTGTAATACTGAAATAAAATCTACCCAAAGAATGTCTAGACACAGATAATTGATTATGTTAACATCAAATAGAAGATTGAGTATGGCAAAAATTAGTAAAGCCATCTGTCCTTAGCCTTTAGCAAGAAAAAAAATCAATATTGACTTGGAGAAGTGCAATTTCAGAGCAGCCTAGTAAGGAGGATAATTCATAAACTGGGACATAAAACAGCTTAATGTTTAGAGAGCTAATGCAGCACTTATATCATCCCAGTAGGATATTGTGCCCGACCAGAACTGAATTGCATTGGTTCAGTCTATTTGTTTTTAGTACTTTTGCTCAGAGAAAGTTATGATTTTTCTTCTGTTTGACATGTGCCTGTAGTTTCAAGCCATGGTGTATAGTAATGCTATAGTTACATGTACAGCTTCTGATATGGTTATGTACTATAATAACAAGAAAATATTTTCTGTATGTTTTTTATGTAAAAAGCACAACAAAAAGAACAAAAAGGAGCATGTGTGAGCAAAGGCGTGAACAAATTATTGTTGTAAGTAAGGAAAATCTACACACAACTAAAAGGATTTCTGTGGGCAAGATGGTTAAAAGTGAAAGGTCAAGCCACAGATTTTTTTTGTAACCCAAACCTTGTGTGTACTAAGGACTAAGGTCTTATTCACTCTGTTCTCCACAGACAGTATATCCTCTGTGAGAAGGTGACGGGCAGAGTGCTGGAGTCCAGATGTATCAGCCCCAGGTTTCTGACATATGTAAGGTCCAGGGCAGATCTGGAGTAGGCCTCAGACCAGGTGTAGATCCTTGGCTCATTACTGGGCCAGAAAAGGCTGCAGCTCCTGCATTGTGTGCAGTTCCATGAGATGAAAGGAGGTGTATGGGTCTGTCATGTAACCCTGAGTCTGGTGAAACAATATTGCACTTGTTTTGTTCGTGTGGCTGGAAGTAAGCCACACGTATAGTTAGGGTATCCATTCTTTTTAGTTAGTTGCTCAGACGAGCAGGTTATTTTTATTTTTTGAAGTTAAGGGCTAGTTCACACGGGGACATGGAGGAGGATTTTGACAGCGGAATCCACGTCATAATCCTCCTCCATACAATGTTAGTCTATGTAGACTGCTAGCTTTTTTTTTCTGCTAGCAGAGAAAAAGAGGCCACATGACCTTTCTTCAGATGTTTTCTGCCTGAAGAAAGCAATAGAAGTGAATGGGAAGCGCAATACGCGTGTTTTTTACCGCACTTTTTTTGCAAAAAAAGCGTGTTAAAAAACGCAACACGTTTTTTTTGCAGCCTGTTCTTTTTAAAGTATAGGAAAACTGCCTGGAACCTTTTGGAAGCGTTTTTTTAAAAAAAAAACAAACAAAAAAAAAAACCGCTCCACAAAAAGCGGAGCGAGGTCCAAAAAACGCTTTCTAATTAGGAAGCGTTTTTTTCCGGTGCCAAAATAAGCCACACGTAGTTTACGTGTGAACTAAGCCTAAGGCTGTATTTTCTTTTGTTTATTTTGTGCCTGAAGTCAAGGTTAATTTATTTTCCTGGTTTTTTTTTTTTGTTTTTTTTTAATAAATAAACCAATTTACTACATATTTTGTGTCCCTGTCTTGACTGTTTGGGTCCGCACCACTGCTTCTACCCAGCTAACTTCCCCACACCTCACTTTTATTTACAAGGATTGTTTCACCATTTTTTTTATTTATTTTTTGTGGCCTCACTTCTTAAACTTGCGTGCCTGTATCACTGAACAAGAGTCCTTTGTAAATCCCCCCCCCCCCAGGCCACCTTCAAGTTTAGTGAAATATACTATGACTCTTTCCTGATGCATGCCTGATGAAGGGTGTTGTCCCATTGGCCCAGGAAATTATATGCACCTATAAGAGCAGTGTTGACTCACAATAAATGATCAAAACTATTGTGGAGTGCTGTTGTACTCTTGTTTTTCTGACTTTTCTGTAATGTAAATGAGGTGGCAGCTGCAAAGAAAACTGCAGGTATCAGAGTATTTTAGGCTTAGCAGCCAGGATGAAAATTGCAGACTATAGTATTTTTTTAAAATATAACTAGTCACATGGAAGATGAAAAAAAAAATTAAAAAAGTTAAAAAAAATAACATAAAAACTGTTTAAAAGGTAGGTCATATTCTGCCAATACATTCCCTTTAAGAATGTGTTTTGTCTATGATTGGTCCATTTTTCTTGTCCATGAAAAATGGCAAACATTATTTTTAACAAATTACCATGCTTTTATATTTGTATTGTGTTGAATTGTGGAAAACAGACATCAGTGCTGTCTGTGTACTGTATTTTCATGAATCAATAGAATTCAATGGGTTTGTTTGGTTCTTAAAACAAACCAAAATCATGCATGTTTGCTTTTTTCCCAAACTGTTATATCCCCATTATGAATACAGACAGCAAATGGGTGTTTTATGGATAAGGCCTTCTTGGAGGCACACAAAGATCCTGTGGCTCTATTCTGAGGAGCATCTCTGAGCTATAAGATGAAGGAGTGTGTAGGAATTTACAGGAATCAGTAGCAGTCCACTGTGTCATTGTATTAGTCAAACCAAAGTTTGAACAATATACAAATTTTAGTAATTATACTTTTTTAGTGCAAGTTGTAGGCACGCCCATCTTCACCATGCTGCAGAGCCCAAATCTGCAATATTTAATCAAGTGCCATGGATTCTCTACTACTCTTTGGCATAATATGGCACATCTTTGTAGTACATCTGGTCTTATCTAGTTTCTAGCAAAACTTTTCAACTTTCTAAACATACGGCATGTATTCTCAGAAAAATGGGCATTGCTTAAAATGCGCCAAGATGTGCCAAAATTCTTTCTCAAAGGAAGCCAACTAAATGGTGGTATAAATATCTGGTATATTTTCAGACTGCCTGTAACATCTCTGCCTGTTCGGGCCTCTGCGCCACCCTCTGCTCGCATGCTGCGGCGCCGGAGGCGTGTGCAGTTTGACAATCTGCTTAAGGTTTTTAGTTGCACTGTGTGAACACGGCTCTAGTCCTTAATTGGATTTGCACCACACCCGTCTTCTGCCAAGGTTGCCTCTGTTCATTAAGTGGTTCATCTGTCTTGCCTGTGATTGACAGATTTTCTTCCCGTCAGGTTCTGGGCGGGTTCTTCCTTCCCTATTTAGTCTTGGCTCACAGTCACACTGGTGCCGGTTATTGCCTCTAGCTTTCTGGTTTTTCTTGCTGTTATATTACTTGTACTCTAATCCTTGACCTCTGGCTTTCCTACTGACTATTCTCTTGACTCCGATTTGGCACTGCATCGCTCTCTTGTTACCGAACCCTGGCTACCTGACCTCCCTTTTTTGTTGTACGTCTTGTCTGCGTTTTGTGTTTCACGTATTCAGGGAGGGATTGTCATCGTGGTTGTCGCCTATTACTTAGGATAGGGTCTGGCAATAGGAAGGGCAAGCGGGGGGCTTCAGTTTAGGGCTCACTGTCCCTTGTGCCCCTCCCTCCAGGGTTCACCAGCAGCTTCTGGGGAATTATCATCTGGCTATTCCCTAACACTGCCTGTCTAAGTTTGCACTGTATATTAGTAAATCTTAGCCAAGGTAACTAAATCTTCACAGCTGTTTAAGTTATGGTTAGTCACTGTGAAATCTGGTAAATGGTAGGTCCAGTGTAATGTACAGTAATAGGCTCACTGTAATTTCACTGTCCATTTCATTGCCCACTTAGTACAAATGTATCCTCCTTTACCTCTCCCCTTGGCTGAACATGGCTGACATTTGTATATTATAAGTTAAAGGGGTTTTCCCTTTAAAAAAAAATAAAAAATTCAAAAAGTTAATCCCAGACAAACCCCTTTTAAGCAGTTTTTTTTTTTCAACACAAAAAATGATCAAAAATATACTTATAATGCTTTGTTTCAACGCACATATATTTATGACTATCAGGATTTCCAATACTGAATTGACTTCTATCTTTAACCAAACTGAAGATCAGATAAGTATGACCACATCGTAGTTATTCAGCATAGTAGATTTTACAACTACTACAAGTATATTCAGCGCTCTCTGTCTGAGGATCCTGCTGCTACCTGGTGCAAGTAGCATATTCTCTAGTGGCCAATGGACTTTCTATATCTGTGGAAAAATCCCATATTTTTGCACATTAGTTTGCTTCACATCATAGACCAGAGAAAAGTGTATAGAAAATTATATTTTCCTAAATTATGGTATTTTTCACACACATATATATATATATATATATATATATATATATATATATATATATATGAGAACATCTGGAAGGGGGCAAATACTTTTCCTAGTAATTTATATAAAGGTTTTCACTTGTAATTTCCACTCTAGTACAAAAGACAATTTGTAAACATAATATTTTAACAAAGGAAAGTATTTCATCTGAAAAAAAACTCTGATAGTTTTATTTTCCATGGTATATTTGTAACAAGGTTTCAGGGTATTCATTTGCAAAGTCATTAAATGGATTCTGCATTATTATGTAAAGCAATTAGTAACACATATGGTTTTCCAAAGATTATGGGTTTTATAACAATTTTATTTTATTGCACATGTTACCTATGTTAATGGGTGAGACATTTCACACCCATAAAATACAACTGACAAGCTCGACACGCTTTACTTTATAAAGTGCTAAGCTTTATTGGTACAGAAAGTCCCTTTCATGTTTTAACACATATTATTTGTAATTAGTATGGTATTTGTCAAAGTGATATTCTGTTTGAGACATTTATGGCTTATCAATTTGATATGGAAAAAATTGCAAAATTCTTGGTTCTAACTTTGCTCTATGCTCCGGAGAATAGGGTTGTACAATCATCTGTCTTCATTGGAAAAATGGCAGCTAATGCATGGTCACACCTCAGTAATGTTTGATATGGAAATAAGCATTTGTTACCACTAGGGACTAGACATCAGTGAAGTCCTAATGTTTAAATCCCATAGATGAGGATGTGGGAACAAACTCTAGTCTAGTTTGCCTTAATGCCTTTTGTATGAAGAGTGACCGAGTTTGGAACAAAGTTGATTTGTTCCAAATTTTCCAAAAGTTATAGGCTCCACTTGTACTTCAAAATTCTTTTGGGTTGTCACCAACAAATTACTTATTAAATTCTGGGGTCTCTTCAACCTAAGAGTATGATAAGTGGGGACTCTGGGAAGGTGCAGAAACATAATAATCACTTCTAGTAACCTTATTGTCACGATTGTGTTTATGCCCAAGCAACAGAATATTGAATGCAGTGTGCACCTCTAAGGAAATGAGGAAGGAAACTCTCCCTGGTGCTACAACAGCTGACTAGGCCCTGCCTGCGGATGTTGGTCAGCTGTTCCCAAGCTAGGCTTGGACCCGACAATTTCTGGCTCTCTAAATACGAAGACCTTACCGATAGGTAGGGAGAGAGCTAAAAGAGGATAGGAACTGAAGATACTAAAGGTGGTCACCCCTAGCGAAGAACAGATGCAGCTGCAAACAGAAACAACTAGGGCGGAAGGTGCTGGAAAACAAATACGTGGCAAACATAAACACACAACAGGGTGTCCAAATCAAAACCTCACTAATACCAAGACAGTGTCAGGCAACCAGAAAATGAAGGACAGGGATTGAGTAGAAGTGTTGAGGGAAAAACCAGACTCTCACACAAGGCAACACTCACACCACTTCCAAATCAGCTCCTACAACTGTGTAACTTCCACAAATAACTCCTCCTAACTGAGCCACGAACTCAGGTTGGTCACAACAAAAACCGGCAAAGACAGAAGCCATCCCCAACGCCCAAATGAGTAATACAGTGATAAGAAAATGACCAAAGGGTCGCAGGACACCAGCTCAAATCCCCAAGAAAACACACAAACTTTTACAAATGACTAAGGTTCTGACACTTACCTCATCTCTCCTGGGCTCCTTTGCACTCCCTTGGTGTACTCTTCTAACTTCCTGAGTGAAATCATGATGTTGGTGTACCCAACATACCCTCTAAGGACCAATCACAGGCCTCAGTGGTCCCTTGTGACCCATGACATCACCCAGGAGGTTAGGTGAGGATTATAGTTACACACCTCTCATGGGCCTCGACATACATAATACTTACAATTTGGGCCAAACAATATCTGCCCAAAACACAAATCTCTTGAGGTCCTCCTATCTCTAAAATGAACTCCTTCTCATGCAGCACCATAATGGAATGACATCAGCTGAGAAGTTGTGTCTATGCCAACAGAAGCAGATGTCAACTACAAACATATAGTTGATTTCCTGCCATTAGGGCCAGAATTGAAGATAACTTAATGGATACAAGCCATTTAATCCCTTAGACATTTGGGTTACTAGTGACTGTGGCACCTAAGGGGCTTTACAATGGGAATAGGCTCCCTCTGTATGTCCACTAGTATCCTCATGTTGCGATTACAGGGTCACTGGGTTGCAATGGTATTCAGGGACCTAACAAAGGCTCTATTTCTACTGTATACTATTGTTTGCAGACTTAATAGGTTGCGTATTGGTATAGCAGGTAGGACAAAAAAATTTTTTAAGGAATCAATATTTTTGGGCCTGAAAAAAGTTTATATGAAACTTTCAGTTTTACAAGCTAAGCAGCCAGAAGGATGTTTATCTTCATCTAACTTTCATCGCTACTTTAATGGAGCTCAACTACGGTATCTGAAAATGACTGATGCTTATGATTTTTATTTTAGATTATGTTTGGCTGGTTTGATTGTAAATGTTATTCCATATATCAATTTGGAATCTGGACAGTTAGAAAGGACATTGTCGCTGTTTGCTGTTGCATAAATTATGGCTATATGGTAAGCAAAACCAAAAACTGAGTAATTTTCTGTCTATGACCCCTATATGGGGAAATAGAAACTTTTTGCCAGTGGGTGATTTGGATTTTGGATTGTGGTGGAAAAAAATTTGGGATTTCAACTATACGTGATTTATGAGAGGAGGGATCTGTGAAAAGATTTGAGAGATTGCTGGTAGAATTTGGTTTGATGGTTTAAAATCTTTAAGCCAAGTTTCTCTTTATCCTCACAGTTTTTTATTCTTCCCCGCATTTATGGGATCCCAAGGTTTCTCCATTGAATCAAGTATAGAGAAGACGACCTATGTCCAAAACATCATAGAGATAGACTAGAATTATTTTTTATGGCGATGCTCCAAAACTTTATAGATTTTGGGACTAAATATAAGGAAATAAATATGGTATACTCATTGAAAATATTTGCTGAAAATATATTATATGTCTTTGGAATTTCTCACAGCTCTCTGGTACCGAGGTCAATAACATTGAATATGTCAAAACGATTAAATTTGACATATAAGCTGATTGCTAAAAAGTGGTTATCACATTGTGTTCCCACCTTAAAGGAATGTGAAGAAACCCTGTGGTCAAAATCTTAGTATTTAAGAAATATGAGAGTTTAAAAAGGACAAGCTGTTCTACAATTTCTGCAAAAAGTGGAAATTTACATTGGAAGCTTTCTGACACAATTACAGATTTGGTTAAAGATTTCTTTTTATATTTATTTTATGTAATTCTTTTTCCTCAAGTGATAGATTGGATTGGGTAGGAATTATAATGTAATATAATTCAAAGATGGAAATTGTTTTAATTTTAGTATAAGACTTTATTTTTAATCAGGAAAATATTTACAAAAAAAAAAAAAAAAAAAAATTTGAAAATGGCTTTCCTAATCACACACAAAGGGCCTGATCCAATTCTTGGTGCTAAATTTATGCTAACCCCTCTCACCTCTCTCCCCCTTCCTTCCTCACCCCCCCATAAACCCTCCCTGCTTAGCTATCCTTCCTATTCTAGGTATCCTATATGTCCTACCCTACCTACTCAGCCCAACCCCTGACCCATATTACATACTTACCCTTCTTTCTGTGACACAGCCTCTTCTCCTGTACTGTGTCTGTTTGCACTCTTCCAATGAGTCACCTCTACTACACATGCGTAGACATGTGGCAGTAGTGCGCGCACACTGCTAGGAGAAGAGCATGCACCCTGCCAGGACAGGAGGAGGACGCGTTTTGCCGGAAGAAGCCGTGGGTGGGTAAGTATGAGTGAAATGGATGGGGGGAGTAGTAGTGACGATCTGTTTTCAGAAATGCAGAAACGGATCGTCACTGGATTATCAGAAAATGTCCCTGGGGCTGTCACATGATGGTTCCAAGGATATGGGTAAATATACATTGTTTATTAATAATGTTATTTAGAAATTAGGAGAAGGGTGTTTAGATTAGTGTAGGGATATCCTGAACAACCCCTTTAAGTTACTTGAAAACCATTTTTCATATACTCTACCTTATTAGGGAAGTCAGGGGTAATAAAGGGGAGTTCTCTATTCAGGACCCTTATCTATTGACTACAGTGGAAAGCTGTTACATGCTCTGAGGGACCTGTCATGTCCTGCATTTCAATCAAAGCCCCTTGAATTGGACACTATATAATGCTCAGGTCTCCCTATGATGGCATTACAGGGTAAATTGAACATATAAGTTTTGCCATGAGGTCTCTACTGATCAATCTGTGAGCTGTTTACTGTCAATAGACCCTATTAACAAGTAGGGATTGTTAAACAAGATAAAGACAAGGATTCAGTCCTTATTTTTGCACTAAAAATATATCTCTTGCACAGAGCCTTATAATGAGAATAAAGGTCTAGTTACTAGAGATGAGCGAACACTAAAATGTTCGAGGTTCGAAATTCGATTCGAACAGCCGCTCAATGTTCGTGTGTTCGAATGGGTTTCGAACCCCATTATAGTCTATGGGGAACAGATACTCGTTAAGGGGGAAACCCAAATCCGTGTCTGGAGGGTCACCAAGTCCACTATGACACCCCAGGAAATGATGCCAACACCTCTGGAATGACACTGGGACAGCAGGGGAAGCATGTCTGGGGGCATCTAACACACCAAAGACCCTCTATTACCCCAACATCACTGCCTAACAACTACACACTTTCCACATTCAAAAAAACCTCAATCAAAGTGGGAAAATACCTGGAAACCTTCTTTACGCCCCAAATGGATGGACACAAACCCCAATTTAAGCTCAACAAACAGTAACAACCACTCCTTTAAATCACGTTCCCCATGACAACCACAAATGGAATAGGCAATGGGAATTCCAAAAGCCCTCACCCTTAACTGTCATTTTGAGTGTGTGTGTGTGTGTGTGTGTGTGTGTGTGTGTGTGTGTGTGTGTGTGTGTGTGTGTGTGTGTGTGATGTGGTAAGACCTTCCAAAATTCACTTTTCTAGCCCTTAACATGAGCCCTTCCAAACAAAGTTACATGACCTTAAGCTGAGCTACCAGCAGAGATTGAGGCCCTTGGCATGAGTAGAGCCTTGCACCAGCAGTGTTTTTGGCACTTAGGGTGAGTTGAGCCTTGTACCAGCGTGTGTCCCTTAACATCAGGCGGGCCCTAAGTTCTGCGCTTTGCACAAAAGTTCCACATTAACTAGGCTGAATGGTACAAAGATTAGTAGGCCCGAGAACCAGGAACAGGTCTTGCAATGGCTGTCGGATAACGCTTAAAGCACATTGTCCACCAGCCAGGCAGCCTCTACCTCCTCTTACCCAACAGTCTTGTCCTCCTTCCACCCAAAATTCCCAATCTTCCCAGAACAACTGTGGCACCTCACTATGCCGTCCCTAGCCATCTCAACTTCTCCCGGTGTGGCGTCCCCGCCTTGCACCAGCACGTGTCACTCAACATCAGGTGGGCCCTTAGTTCCGCGCTTTGCTGCAAGGTCCACTTGACCACCGACACTTGGACAAGCGCCTGTGGTCAGGGATGCTGCAGTGCTTATCTTTAATGACAGGCAGGGTGAATGTGGTGGAGTCTGTTCCCCGGGTGCAAACTGGGGTGGCCTACCTCCTCTCCCAGGCCAAAATTCATGGCAGGAGTAGACTGAAACCCTACGACGCTGCAACCTCCAACACAGCTACTAGCGGCAAACGCTAAAACACTGGTGTGGGGAGACGTCAGCAGGCGGTGCTGAAGCTCATCAGCTTGGGGGACAGACAGCACAGTGCCTCCGAGGTCAGGGATGCCATCCTGGCTGAGATGGCATTTTTTTTTCCCTGCTACACCTGGGGCCTGGCATTTTTACGCCTGTGATAATGGCTGGAACCTGGTAGCGGCTCTGGAGCTTGCCAGCCTCCAACACGTTCCATGTTTGGCCCACGTCTAACCTAGTGGTGCAAAGTTTTTTAAAAACATACCCAAATGTACCGAAGCTACTGTTGAAAATGCGGCGCTTGTGCGCCCACTTTTGCAAGTGCACAGGAGTCGCTGCTAGCCTAAAAACACTCTAGCAAGGCCTACATCTGTCCAAACACAGGCTGTTGTCCGTCATTCACACACGCTGAAACCCTACAATACCATATCTTGAGCAGGGTGTGTGAGCTGCACAGACCTTTGATGGAGTTCCATCTACAAAACCCAAGGGTTCCTCAAAGTCAGCAACCAAAGTTTCTGCACCATGAGTTTCCAGGGGTGGCAGAGTTATGGCTAGGGGAAGAGGCATGGATAGGGATGATGTCTAGGGGCAAAAGCAGTGTGGATGTGGAGGCAAGCTAAGCAGGAAAAACTGGGGGTACAAGCTAAGGCATGGACTGGGGTGATGTCTAGGGGCAAAAGCAGTGTGGATGTGGAGGCAAGCTAAGCAGGAAAAACTGGGGGTACAAGCTAAGGCATGGACTGGGGTGATGTCTAGGGGCAAAAGCAGTGTGGATGTGGAGGCAAGCTAAGCAGGAAAAACTGGGGGTACAAGCTAAGGCATGGACTGGGGTGATGTCTAGGGGCAAAAGCAGTGTGGATGTGGAGGCAAGCAAAGCAGGGAAAATGGTGGCTAGAGGCAAAGGGATGTCCATAGGCAGCAAGGGCAAAGATGCAAAACTCTCCCGTTTCAAGAATTTTCCTGACTTGTTTCCCCACAAAACATTCCTGGGAGGAGGGCTGAAACACCACCCTCCTCCTCCTCCGCTGTTAGATTGACCCCAGCTACGAGCTGAAAACGCTGCAACACTGGTGTGGGGAGACGTCAGCAGGCTGGGCTGAAGCTCATCAGCTTGGGAGACGGACAGCACACTGCCTCTGAGGTCAGGGATGCCATTCTGGATGAGATGGCAATTTGTTTATCCCCGCTGCCCCTGGGGCCAGGTTTTTTAGCTTGTTGGAGGGCTCTGGAGCTTGCCAGCCTCCAACACGTTCCATGCCTGGCCCACATGTTCAATGTAGTGGTGCAATGATTTTTAAAAACATACCCCAAATTAGCTGAGCTAAGGGTGAAAGTGCGGCACTTGGACACCCACTTTCCCAAGTCTACAGTACCTGGAGCTAGCCGCAATACACTCCAGCAAGGCCTACATCTGCCTGAAGCACCTACTGTTGTGCGAGGTCACCACACGCTCTAACCCTAGATACCGTATGTTCAGCAGGGTGTGTGAGCAGCAGAGACCTTTGATGGAGTACCAGCTACAAAACCCAAGGGTTCCTCAGAGTCAGCTCCCTCACTTTCTGCACCATGAGTTTCCATGGGTGGCAGACTTATGGCTAGAGGCACAGGCATGGATAGGGGTGATGTGTAGGGGCAAAAGCAGTGTGGATGTGGAGGCAAGCTAAGCAGCAAAAACTGGGGGTACAAGCAGCCGGTGACATCATCACTGACAAGCACAGCTGTCTGTCAGCTGACAGGCTGACTTTCACCAAAATGAACAGACAATGGATAGACTCATCATATACATGTCAGTTACATGACAAATTTAGTGCAATTTGCAAGTCCAAGATGGTTTGGAGATCTGCGGAGAGGAATCTCACCACCTCTTGCAGGTGCCATCATTTGGAAGGCAAGCCCTGGGCTCAGTGGGTGAGAGCAAGCGCAGGATAATCGTCGTTTGGCCTGGCGGCCACTGCCTCTTCCACTGTTGACAGGGCTGGCGCTGCAGTCCAGACCAGGAGCCAGGACACCTCCACATCTGCCTCTGACACTTTGGGGAGTTCACCCTTATCCTCACCTTTTCCTGCCATTTCTCCTTTTGCCCGCGCCATCATGCGCCTCTTCCCAGCAACTCCCCATCTCCCAAGCCTTTCATTTCATGCTAAAGTACAGCGCAACCCACCCACATGCCCAAGGCTTCAACGGCCTCATCTCAAGAAATCTGGCCCAGGAGATGTTGGAATCCCGGCTGGGGGACACTCTGCCCTTTTTGGGCAGAGTGTCTACTGCGCCACCGCACTGTGCCGTCCACACCAGCACTTTCCCCCAAACATGAGGCGGTCCCTAAATTCAGCGCTTAGCCCTAAAGTTCCATGTGACCAGTTACGAATGGACAAGTGCATGCGGACAGGGACGCTACCTTTCAATTTGGGCACAGTGGTTGAATGTAGTTGAGGCGTGGACCGGGTCGCAAAATGTGGTGGCCTGACTTGTCTCCCCACACAACATTCCTGGGAGGAGGGCTGAAACACCACCCTCCTCCGCTGTTAAATTGACCCCAGCTACGAGCTGGAAACGCTGCAACACTGGTGTGGGGAGACGTCAGCGGGCCGTGCTGAAGCTCATCAGCTTGGGGGCCAGACAGCACACTGCCTACAAAGTGAGTCATGCCATCCTCGATGAGACGGCAATGTGGTTTTTGCCACTGCACCTGGGCCCAGGCATGTTGTCATGTGTGATAATGGCCGTAACCTGGGATTGGCTCTGTAGCTTGGCAGCCTGCAACATATTCCATGCCTGGGCCACGTTTTTAACTCATTGCTGCTAATCTTTTGAAAAAGGTACCCCAATGTTCCTGAGCTACTGGTGAAAGTGTGGCGCTTGTGCGGATAGTTTTTAAAGTGTATAGTTGCCGCTGCTAGCCTCTATGCACTCCTACAACGCCTGTACCTGCTGGAACAACGGCTGTTGTGCGACGTCTCCACACTGCTGGCACTAAACATATCATGTGTTGAGCAGAGTGTGTGAGCAGCACAGACCTTTGATGTAGTTCCAACTCCAAAACCCTCGGGTTCGTCAAAGTCAACTCCCTCAGTTGCTCAACCATGAGTGGCCATGGGTGGCAGACTTATGTGAAATCCCATCCCATCCATTGCACTGGACACGAAACATTAGCATGCGCTCAGCACAACTTCGGATATGGCAGATGCGTTAAGCAGGGTGCAGGGTACAACACAGACCAGGCCCGAGCACCAGGAACAGGTGTTAGAAATACTGCAGCATCTGCCATTTCCTTCCAATTTTGGGGTTTTGGACCCGCCACCGACTTGTCTGGACCTAAGTGGGGATCATGAGACACAGTTGCCATCAAGGCAAGCTGTGGTCATGTGCGGTTTGCAGTAAGGGGGCAGTGCGCAATTGGAAGAGGAGTTGGTGGATGACGAGGCCACCGACCCCACATGGACAGGGGTGATGTCTAGGGGCTAAAGCAGTGTAGATGTAGAGGGAAGCTAAATCAACAAAAAACCTGGGTAGAAGCAAAGGCATAAACTGGGGTGATGTTTAGGGGTGAAAGCAGAGTAGATGTGGAGGGAAGCTAAGCAGCAAAAACAGTGGGTAGAAGCAAAGGCATGCAAAACTCTACCCTGTTGGAAGACTTATTCCTAGGTCTGGAACACGTTAATGGCCCCCCTGGACAAATTACTGCCACTCAGGGGCCTAGTGTCACCAGGAGGGACAAGTATAGGCGCATGTTGTGGGAATATCTGGCCGACACCAGCTCTGTCCTCTCCGATCCCTCTGTGCTCTATAGCCTAAACTTATTTTCTCATCTTTTTTTCTGAACTGCACATCTCTTGCCTGCTTCCTTTGGGATCTTAGAAATGGTGGTCCACTTCCACAGATGGTAACTTCAATAGACAGTGTAACGGGAGTAGCTGAGGGATCGCTGTCTTAACCACTTTTTGGCACAAAATTAACTTCCAAAGCCAAATATGGTGCAAGTATATGATGCAAGGACACCTACACACCTATCTCTGACACATTGGGGAGTTCACCCTCATGCACCCTTTTGGCCTGCACCATCATGCGCCTCTTCCCAGCCACTCCACATTTCCCAAGCTTTTCATTGCAGGCAGAAGTACAATACAACCCACCCCCATGCCCAAGCCTGTAACAGCCTCATCGATAAACTGCTGGCCCTGGAGATGTTGGTGTTTGTTTATGCTTCTGGAGACCCAGGCCTTCCGTCAGCAGATGGCAGCTGGGGCACCTCCCTATGCTGGGCCTAGCCGTTACTACTTCTCTTGGTGTGCTGTCTCTGCCTTGCGCCTGCATGTGTCCCATAACATCAGTCGGGCCCAGAGCTCTGCGCTTTGCTGCAAGGTCCACTTGACCACCGACACATGGACAAGCGCCTGTGGTCAGGGATGCTGCAGTGCTTATCTTTAATGACAGGCAGGGTGAATGTGGTGGAGTCTGTTCCCCGGGTGCAAACTGGGGTGGCCTATCTCCTCTCCCAGGCCAAAATTCATGGCAGGAGTAGACTGAAACCCTACGAAGCTGCAACCTCCACCCCAGCTACTAGCGGAAAACACTGTAACACTGGCATGGGGAGATGTCAGCAGGCCGTGCTGAAACTGATCAGCTTGGGGGACAGACAGCACAGTGCCTCCGAGGTCAGGGATGCCATCCTGGCTGAGATGGCATTTTTTTTTCCCTGCTACACCTGGGGCCTGGCATTTTTGCGCCTGTGATAATGGCTGGAACCTGGTAGCAGATCTGGAGCTTGCCAGACTCAAACACGGTCCACGCATGGCCCACGTTTTCCAACTTGTTGGTGCCATGTTTCTTTGAAACCTACACCATTGTGCCTGATATACAGGTCAAAGTGGGGCCATTTTCGTAAGTGAGAACTAGCCTCTGCTAGGCAGAAAACATTCAGAGCACACTCCTCTCATCTTCGCACCGTTGGCTGGCGGAGGAAGACGAGGGGGTTGGAGTGGCATCTGATGTCCCTATCCCACACGAGGCTAGAGGGTGCACTTCAGTGCATCCCATTGCTTCACCACAAATGGTGTGAAGGGGAGTGGAAAATGGAGGAAATGGAGAGTGGGGGCCAGCAAAGGCATGCCAAGTAACACACTGGCACACATGGCTGACTTCATCTTGGGTTGCTTTTCAACACATATTTCACATCATGAAGAACAAATAATACTGGATTTTTTCAAGCCTCGAACCCCGGTCTAGGTCTAATGTCTGTTCCTTTCTTATATTAGGGGAGAGGGAAAAAAAATTACTTCAGTGATACGTTTAGCATACATAGACTGACTATTAATGTGTATCCCACTTAGTGTTGTTAGGGTTACACACCGTCACAACCTGGCTAAAGCTTCTATAGCTGTTAATAAAGTCAACATAACTTTACGGTATCCAAAAAGACAGCTGGTACCGACAGAGAGCAAGACAAATGTCACCCAAAGCTGTGAGCTCTGAACACCCACAGTGACTTTGGCGTCATCATCATTATAAGGGAGCGGGTGGTAATAAATAACTTGGCAGTGCCTAAAACCCAAAAGTTAAACGCTATTTGAAAGTTAAACGCTGCCTTTATTTTAATTCTGGAGAAGGTGCAGACATTAGATTTAGAACATGTTGTCTTCATTGTCCAAATCCTCTATATAGGTAACGTGTTTTTCGGGACGAGCTGTCTGGGAACGAGCTGGTGCAGCACTGACAACCTGGGTGAATATGGCAAGAGCCTGAGATGTAGGGTGAATAAATCCCCAAATTATTTGTGGAATTCCCAGTGAGACAATGGCACTGTATACCAGTATTAAAAATTGTGGGTGCACATAACCCCCATATATTCTTTGAATTCCCAGTCAGACAATGGCACTGTATACCAGTAGTAAAAATTGTGGGTGCACATAACCCCAATATATTCTTTGAATTCCCAGTGAGACAATGGCACTGTATACCAGTATTAAAAATTGTGGGTGCACATAACCCCCATATATTCTTTGAATTCCCAGTCAGACAATGGCACTGTATACCAGTAGTAAAAATTGTGGGTGCACATAACCCCAATATATTCTTTGAATTCCCAGTGAGACAATGGCACTGTATACCAGTATTAAAAATTGTGGGTGCACATAACCCCCATATATTCTTTGAATTCCCAGTCAGACAATGGCACTGTATACCAGTAGTAAAAATTGTGGGTGCACATAACCCCAATATATTCTTTGAATTCCCAGTCAGACAATGGCACTGTATACCAGTATTAAAAATTGTGGGTGCACATAACCCCCATATATTCTTTGAATTCCCAGTCAGACAATGGCACTGTATACCAGTATTAAAAATTGTGGGTGCACATAACCCCCATATATTCTTTGAATTCCCAGTGAGACAATGGAACTGTATAGCAGTAGCAAAAATTGTGGGTGCACGTAACCCCCATATATTCTTTGAATTCCCAGTCAGACAATGGCACTGTATACCAGTAGTAAAAATTGTGGGTGCACATAACCCCAATATATTCTTTGAATTCCCAGTCAGACAATGGCACTGTATACCAGTATTAAAAATTGTGGGTGCACATAACCC